>NW_024066037.1:1800000-2252689 GCF_014898435.1 Botrytis sinoallii
CTACTACTTTCGGTATTCATGTGTGAGCTCCCACCCCCCAGAGACACCCCCGAGTCCTGCTCGTCTTGAGGTGTATCTGAAGTGCGCATGGTGGTGTCAACAGAACCAGTAGTAGTGTGTGTCGAAGCCATCACATCGTCACCTTGATCAACAATAGTACCATCGATATCGATTATTTGCTGAATATCGAGAGCTAGTGCAAATTGCTGTAGCTCTTGATCCGTGTGTATATCGATGGTTTTATCTGTTTGATCCATTTTGTATGTTCTTTCCTCAAAGAAAGTAACGTTTCGAGTGACGATGACCCGCTTGAGCTTGGGTATCCAGATACGGTAGATTGGAGAACCTGGTACGTATCCGACGAGATATCCAATATTTGCTCTAGGGTTAGTTTTGTAAATTCTCTTGTTTATACCTAGTTCTCTTTCCTTATCCAGAGGGTATGCCCTACACCCGTATCGATATATTCTACTCCAGTTTGGGCGGAGATCGACAGTTAAGTGATCCGCGACCGCTGGGGCAGATGATCGTAGGTATTCATGAAACCAAGTATCCAGCACCTCATTTGGGGATTTGAACGATCGAGCTTTAAGAGGACTAATGTTATATAGGTAGGTAGCAGCTTGCACTGCTTCAACCCATAAAAGATCAGGTATGCCTGCGGAGATCCGCATCTTGATCTGTTTGGTGATTATCTCTTGTCCTGCTCGTTCCGATCCTCCATTTGATTCGTGCGTATTTGGTGGAGATAACTCAAGTTCAATACCTTCGGTTTTGATCCAATTTTCGAATACGGTGTTTCCCATAATACCAATGACTGAAGTGTCGTTATCCTGCTTGATACAGACTACTGATAGACTGTACTTTCTGAGCACCCAAGCGAGGAAGTTCTGGATTGTGTCAAATACTTCGAAATGAGTCTTTTGGTATAATGGAAAGCTAAAGATCTTTCCACTAAACATGTCCTTGATTACCAGGAGCCAGGATGCTCCGGTATATGCGCGTGGAAAGTCGAATAAATCCCATTGAATTTTGTAGAAAGGACGTGGTGATCGGGATTCACTAGGAGCTCGTGATATTATTTGCTTAGCATGTGTGCGTGAGCAATCAATACACTCAATCCTAGTGAGTCCTTTTATCCTCACGTTCCTTGCTGAGAAGACGAGATGTTCGAGTGCTTCTTTACCCAAATGTCCTGATCGTTCATGCCAGAGTTCTGCGGAATCCTCTCGAGGTTTAGGTGGGTCCCTCGATCGGCGAAATGGTCGTTTGACGTTGGTATTGATCGTGGGACACATCAGAAGGTTTGGATTCACAGGTATCGTGCTTAGGTTGATCAAGCAGGAGGAAAGTGGTTTGTATTCTAGGAACAAGAGGTTATCTTTACGAGTACAATGAGCGACAATATGACTGTTCTCAAGATTGCCCTTCCGTAATGTAGAGTCCATCCCTAAAAACCATATTCCTGCACCTAAGAGCTTTGTTTCCGAGACGATATTGACGTGAAATCCAGGAATATATGCGACATTTGAGAGAACCAGATCACCTTTTGAACCTTGAGGTCTTTGGAGGATATTCTTGATCGTGCGAGTGCCTCGTCCGACGACCTGAATTTTTGTTGTTCCTGCCTCAACGTAATCTGATGCTGGTGAAGGTGTATATTCATGTCCGTCAAGAAGATCGATATTGTTAACGAGGTGCATGGCGCCACCGCTGTCAAGTATAGTACTGTCAGAGAGTTGATGGAGTGGATCAGAAGTAGTAGTATAAATCCCATGACTCGTAGAGCCTTGGATAAGACAGGCAACTGTTCTTGATCCAGGGTCTCTTGAATCATATGATTGAGAGGTACTACCTCTTGAGTTGATCCATCCCTTCTGCTCCCAGGCTTTGCGTATATTCGACCATCGATCTTCCTTGATCCTTCCTCGTATGTCATTGCATTCCTTCTCTGTCAATGAGATTGAATTCCGGGAGTCGCATTTTCCGGTGAGTGCGAACTCAACTAACCAGCATGTCTTGGGATAGTGACTACCACCTGCCTTTCCATTCTTCCAATCAGATTCCGACTTACAAGGGCATTCATATCGACCAGTTGCCTTTTTGGGGCCTCCTCTCCGAGCATTGCCTTGCTTTCCTTGCGGATTACCAGGGTTATGCTTAGGTTCAGAGTTGATTGTCGAGAATATACCCTTGCCCTTGGGTGCTAGAGAGTCCTGATAGACTAAGCCACCAAAGATATCTCCGAATTGCTTCAAAGAGTAATTGGGAATTCCAAGTTGATTGTTGGTCTCGATCTGAATGAGCATGGTGCTTGCCCAAGTGGGGAGCATACGTGCTCCCACAGCCTGTAGGAAGTTGATGATTGCTAAGTCATCCTCTACTTCGACATGATATGATTTTGCGGTAGTATAAGCTTTAGTCCATTCGTTATGCCACTTGATCGGATCAGTTCGACCTACGGTTGCTTGCTGAAGAACGTTTCGATATTCTTGAGCAATAGCAGATTTTGCTGTTGTGATGGTAGGTGCGAGCTTATCCTGTAGCTTCTGAATGATCGTTTTGAGTGGTAAAGCTTTTCCATCACTGTTGTCAAGAGTAAGTTCCATAAGGTGGGATGAGTCCACTGTTTCCGTAATCCATTCGTAGACATCCTGATACGATTTATGCATGATATTGTACTTGTCCCTCTGGTAGCGGTACTCTCCTTGAAGTGCGGAGTGTTCTGCTGAGATATCTTGAAAGGTACTTGCTTTAGGCCTCACAGGCTTAAGCATTGGCTCTTTAGAGGATTGTGATGGAGTCATCTTAGTGTCTCCTTCTGAGTCCTTCTGTTGAGATTGTTCATAAGCATCGAGATCAGCGAGGTACTTTGCATTATTGTTCAAATCGTATTTTCTCATGAGATCGATGATCGTAATGAGCTCAGGTGGGTCCTTGGTGAGCCAGTCTTCTTCGTCGGTGGGGATCAACTGGTGAAGAGTTTTTCCATCTTCCGAGGATTCTCCGGAACTGATCGGAGTGATCGGAATGGTCTTGGAATCAGATGGTTTGACGTCCTTCCAGATACCTTTCGATATACAGAGGTGTTGTAGATTCAGGAACCATCTTGATCAGTGTCCACGGGTAACGAGTCTGGTGACTTCTGAGGAATTGGATTTAGACATGACGAGTTTGTAAAGATGAATAGGAGAGAGTATATATGAATCAGAGTGATCAAAAGACGTATATGAATAATGAGGGCGCAGTATGAGTGCCAACCGGGCTCATAACTATCACGGAGGTATAGCTATGTCTAATGGTCACTTTGATCAGGAGATAGGTATATAGAGTGATAATAAACTAGATTGACTTGAGGTGTGATCATAAGATCATACCTGCTTTATATACCCTGATCAGGCGATGGAGTCGCCTAATTAGGTATATAGGGTACACAAATGAACTGAGTGAAATAGTTTTAGTAATCATGGGAATGAGTACTCCGGAGGAGTACTAGGATTAACACCGTAGGGTTACACTATACGGTGAATTCCGTGACAATCTATTATAGATATCCAATAGTATTTGCTAGGCCCCTATAGCCTAACCGTCCTAAATAGTTATGGACTGAAAAAGGACGTTAATAAAATCAATCAATCAATCATTGATATGTAATAAAAATTATTGACCTCACGTGAAAACACGCAGATTGGCTCGCTTATTCCACAGGATTGTCTGTTACCCGACTAGCCGACTTTTCCCCGCCCACAAATGGCATATTTGCGCAATATATTTGCAAAAAACCATAACGTGGTTTATCACCGAGTGGGCCATATCACCGAGTGGGCCACTTTCACCTCAATTCACACCTTCAAACCTATATTATTCAACAACGATTGAATTAATTGATTAAAACTATTAAGAATCTAATAATCTAGGATCTATTACATTATTTTAACAGGTTCTTGTATTATAACCTGTCTTTCCGCATTTACTACAACATCGAATAAAAAGTGCTTTCTTATTAGAATTCCTTTCTTTTTAACGCTCATTATATTGAATCTGAATATCAACCTCTTGCTAAAAATAATATATCAAGAGCCTTTTGTTCAGTAAGTACTCCTCCTTAACACAATTGGGTTTTTTTCATACATCAACACTTGCTTAATGCTTCATTTGTCTTTCGAAGTATACAAATCTCTACACTCAAAAGTATATTCTCATAAGCTAATCTCTCTATATTTTTAGCTAAAACTAATACAGTTTTGAATATAGGTATAGAAGAGCTTGATTGATATTGAGTTATTCGAGATTTCATTAAAGTTGATTGAGAAAGAGCTTCAGTTGGATTATAAAGGGTTTGAAAAATCCATTGATCTAGATCGAAAGAGGGGGGGGTAGGTGTACGAATTCGAATATCCAATTTCGAAAGCACAGCATCAGAATTAAAGGGTATTAAACCTGCTTCTCTGAATCCTGATTTTATATTCTAAAAGGTGATTGATTCTTCGTATACAGCTTTAAAAGCTATAAAGAATTCAACCTTTGAAATATGATTGATATATGCCTTGATAAACTTATTAATTTGACCATTATATGAACGTTTCAGATTCCTAAAACAGCCTACATCAAGTGGTTGAGTTAAATGACTTGAATGCAGTAATAGATTTAAGCATATAATATCATTCTCTTTACAATATACCTGAAAAGCTCTTGTTCCATGGCTTTCATGCTTGTCTAGTATCAACATTCGATATTTGCCCTTTCTTCGATTCTTAATATGCTTATTGAAGTGTTTCAATCATTCTAAACCTGTCTCATTGTTTATCCATCCATTAGATATAGGTTTAATAGCTCAATCCACAGGAAGATCGGTTTCGGTATACCAATTAGAAAAGTGAACTTGTCCCTGAACCACTAGAAATGGGGGAATAGTTTCATCCTCTCCATTTCCATATATTATTGCTATAGCCCATTCTCGATTGCCTGATTGTATTGATTTACTTCTGCTATATCTTTTGATACTAATAACAATTATTGCTGTAGATATAATTCCTATTATAAAACCTGTTTTGTCGAAATTATAGAAATCGCCATCCAAAATGCTGTATTTCGCTTGCATATTTGTAACCATTCGAAACTAATCTTCAATAAGCTTAAGATCTTTGTAGAAAGCTTTTTGGAAATTATAAACATAATTAAAACGTGTCTTTAATTCGATTTGACATTATACAAATCGATATATCCAAAGCTTTCCAACACGTTTCGAATCCCTCGATTCAAGAATATTGTCACGGCGCCAACTACATGATCTGTAGTTGCCTTCGTGCCTCAGGCACAGCATACTAGCGCGCCCTACTTCCTATAAGTAGGGCTTCACTCTTCCATAGCTCTTCTACCTTATGGTACAATATAAGTCTTTACCCGTACCTTGACAGTTTGTACCATCTTCAAATAAGCTATCACAGCTTTATTTCTTATTTTATTTCCAAAGCCCCACCGACGTCTTGTCCCGATCGCGCCGATCGCACCCACCGTTGATCCATTGTACACCCTGCCGCCGATGTTTTGAGCCTCAAAAAGTGCCGAAGATGGGTGAACAAGCACCTGCACCAGAAGCGCCTGCATCTGGCTTACCTCCGCAGTTCCTTTTCTTGAACCACGTTCTCAACTCCGCCGAAGCCGATATCTCTCCCTTTACAGACCTATTCAATGATCCAAACGCTGCACACTTCGCTGCCGCTCAAGCCGTGTTTGAATCGATCGAATCGATCGCAGGCTCATTACAAGCCCAAGCTGCCGCTGCTCAGGCCCAAGCCACCGATGCTCAATCAAAGATTGTCGAATTGAAAGACACAATTGAGACATTGAAGATTGCTGTTCGCAATAATTCGCAAGCTTCACCTCGTCGCAAGTATCTCGCCGCCCCCGAAAAGTTCAGTGGTGATGAGCAAGATATCGCAAAGCGCCAAGATCAGTACACGACTTTTCGTAGCGCAGTCAATCGCTGCTTGACCGCGGATTACGAAAATGAATCAGAGTTTCAGAAAATCACATTTCTTGCTAGCCTACTTTCTGGCCCTGCTTATACGAACAATCAGATACACTTTGATACAATCACAGACAACGCGCATGATTCCGACCTTTGGCCCTCTGGATGGCGCACTGTAGCAGGCATCTGGCGTGAATTAAACAAGCAATACCAGACTCTAGATCTCTCACGCAAAGCTTCCATGGATTACGATAAATGTAAAATGAAGAAGACCCCATTTGGTAACTTTATTACCGAATTCAAGCAGCTCGCTATCAAATGCAAGAAGACTGCCGAACAACAAGTCGCTGATCTTAAACTCAAAGTCTCACAAGAACTAATCGATGCTTCAGTTAACCGCCCCAATAAACCTTCTGCCGCCGACATCGACGCGTGGGTAGTCTGGTGGCAAGGCATCTACGATGACTTAGAGGAGAAGATTCATCTTGACAATCAACGCAAGAACCAAGGCACCAACTTCAGCGATCAGAAAAAACCCAATGAAAAGAAGCCTGCTATCGCTGCTGTAATACCTACGCCTGATCCCTCTGGAGATCCTATGCAACTGGATGCTGCTCGCCAAGGCCAGCGACCCTTATTACGTTACAATAGAGAACAATGTCTAGATCTTGGCCTCTGTCTTTATTGCAAAAAGCCCGGTCATATCAAATTCAACTGCGAAGAAAAGCGACGCAACGATGCAAAATATAATACCAACTCAGGAACCATACAATACCCCGATCGTCCCCCTGCTACGAACCAACACGCTCCGAATGTCCACCGTTTTCCCGTTACCGATCACCATCACAACCCCGGACCCTATCGCAACGCTTATAGCCCTACTTACCAGAATACATTCCCGCCTGCTAATCGTTTCCCGACTGCCGCGGCACCATTTCGATACGCCTCTCCAGTCCCCACTGGCAGCAGAGATCTGGGCGGATTCGTTGAAGGCTCCGTACATTCGGATGATAGCGGAAATTCAATTCCCCAGCCAAGCATGTTAAAAGACTAACCTCGATTCATAGTCGCGAATCGAGGTTCGTTGTGGAAAGTTTGCCTTTGTGGATTAAGAGATCGGTTATGTCTAGGGATCCTTTGTATCTTAGAACAATGAATAGCAAATCTCTTAAAATCTCAACGGAAATTTTCCTTGCGCCTAACGTGATCATCCCACTCATTGGCTTAGTAGATAGTGGAGCCGCGGGATATGGGTTTATAGATAGAACCCTCATATCCAAGCTTGGTATCCCTACACGTCCCCTCCCTACTACCCGCAACCTGTTACTTGCAGACGGAAGGACTTCTGATATCCTATCTCAGTATGCACTGTTAGATCTACGGATTAACAATCATAAAGAAATTGGCTTATTCTATATTACCAATCTTTCCGACGCGGACCCTATGATCCTCGGTTCTTCCATGGCTTCAGCGCCATAACCCTACCATTAATTGGGCAACAATGACTCTTAAGTTCACGTCCACGTACTGCTCCAGATATTGCTGCCCAGTTAACTCTGCTGCAACTGTCGTCCCCGATCGTAACGATGTGCCGACCCCAGCAGACACAGCGCTCAATCCAATACCACGTACACCCGTTAGGAAGTCTATTTTGAAGTCTACTTCGAAGAAATCTACCTCAACCCATATCGTGCCTTTGCCGAAGAAGTCATCGACGAAAGTCTCCAGACTCCCTCCTTCTCACCCCAAGACCAGTCGATACTTTTGGAATACGATCCTCCGACTCCAGCTGTGGAGAAGAATACTGATAGAAACCTCTACAACATAGATCCTGCTGATCCAATGCCACCCGACTCAAACCGCCGCTACACTCACCGAATCAACGGAAAAACAGAGACCCGCGCCAAGATGATACCAAACCGGCCGATCCTGAAACCGGCCCCAGCGCGGATCATCGCAGGCTCTAGGATACACAAAAGACCGCCACGAAACCAAAACGTTTTACCCCCATTGAACCCCCTATCGCTACAGAAGCCCTCTGAGGAACCGACTGACGCCTTACGAAATATCCGACAGAAATGACGATATAAATTTCCTCACAGCTAATAGCTTTGTTCAATTCTGTAAAGATCAGGAAGCTTATATCACAAAAGTAACTGGGATGAATTAGATAGAGCTTGCGAGTTACACCGTATAATAACAAACGATCCTATTCAACTACGTCGCAGTATCATGGAAAGCGATATCAAGAAGTTCATGGAAAAGACCGACCGACCCGTACCATCTACAACAGAGATTCAGAGCAAGCTACCACCCTGGCTTCGCGATCTGTTCGCTGGGTTCTTACCCTCCCTCGCCAACGAGCTCCCGCCACGACGCTCTTGGGATCACAAGATCGAGATCATGCCAGGCAAAGAGCCCCCGTACAACAAAGGTCGCCCAATGTCCCCAGCCGAGCTCCAAGTCGTTCGCAAATGGCTCGATGATAACCTAAATAAAGGATTCATCCGCGAATCCCGCTCCCGATCGGCCGCCCCACTCCTCTAGCTGCAAAGCCCGGGGGGGCGTTCGAATTTGCCAGGACTACCGTGGACTGAACAATGTTACTATTAAGAACCGTTATCCGCTGCCACTGATCAAAGAAACCCTCGATGCCTTATGCTATGCTAAAGTTTATACCAAATTGGATATCATCGCCGCGTTCAATAAACTACGGATCGCGGAAGGTCACGAATGGAAGACCGCTTTTACAACTCGTTTCGGCTTATTCGAATCCCTGGTGATGCCTTTCGGCCTTTGCAATGCTCCTGCCTCGTTTCAGAACTATATCAATCATGTTCTTTTTGATCTCCTGGATAAGAATTGTACAGCGTACCTAGACGATATCTTGATCTACTCTGAGAATGTTACAGATCATCGAAAGCAAGTTCGCGAAGTCGTGCAGAGACTCATTGACGCTGGATTACAAATTGACATTGACAAATGCGAGTTCGAAACGAGGAGAACGAAGTACCTCGGCCTGATCATTACTCCTGGTGGTATCGAGATGGACCCCGACAAGGTTAAGACTATCCTCGAATGGAAGTCGTTAACTAAGCTAAAAGACCTCCAACGCTTTCTAGGGTTCGCCAACTTCTACCGACGCTTCATTCGCAACTTTTCTAAAATCACGGAACCTTTAAACCGCCTGCTGAAAAAAGAGAATATATGGAATTGGACTGCTGATCAAGAGAATGCCTTTGAAAACCTGAAGCATGCCTTTGCCTCCGCTCCAGTCCTTGCAATGTTTGATCACCACCGCCGCACAGTTGTCGAGACAGATGCTTCCGACTGGGCTGCGGGCGGAGTACTCTCTCAGTATGACGATGAGGGCCGACTACGCCCGGTTGCATACTTCTCCTCAAAACACAGCGCTGCCGAATGCAACTACGAGATCTATGATAAGGAACTACTAGCTATCATCAAGTCCTTAGAAGAATGGAGACCCGAACTATATGGAACTCAAGAGCCGTTCGAGATCATTACTGATCATAAGAATCTAGAGTACTTCACATCGACAAAGATGTTGAATCAAAGACAAGCTAGATGGGCTGAATTCCTGGCTGGTTTCAACTTTCGTATCATATACAGACCGGGTCTTAAAGCAGTTCGCCCCGATGCACTGAGTAGGAAAGCAGAAGATCGCCCTGTACACGCCGACCCTAATGACGACCGAATCAAGAATCGCTTACAAACAGTCCTCCCGAAAAGAGTATTCGACACCGCTGCATTCAAGAACCTCATCCGACAAACAAATAACGACATCGACCTCACCGCGGCGCCTATGGGTATGATCATCCCCGATACTGAGAAGCCGATCGACGATCTTATCGATAAAGCATACGAATCATCCGAATTGGTCACTACCATGCGTAAAACACTTCAGAACCCAACTGCTCGCCATTGGCCGCTATCGATCCGAAAAGACCTCCGAATCGCTCTTCAAGACTGTAGATTAATCAATAATAAAATTTTCTATCGCGACCGCCTCTTTGTTCCCCCCTCCGCTGAGCTTCGCACCCAGATCATATACCGAACGCACTCCACTGGTCCGGCAGGACATCCCGGTCGAGTTAAAACTATTGATCTCGTCCTCCCGCACATACTGGTGGCCCAATATGTCGAGGGAAATCGAAACTTACGTACAAGCCTGTCAACTCTGCTTCCGAACCAAAGCCTCCCGTCTTGCCGCACCCGGATTCCTAGAACCCCTGCCAGTACCATTCCGCCCCTGGTCCGATATCTCCATTGACTACATTACACCGCTACCAATCAGCGAACGCTATGGCAAAAAGCATCAACATATCGTCACAGTTGTCTGCCGCCTAACGAAAATGCGTCATTTCATCCCGGTTATAGGACTGTCCGCAGAGGAGCTCGCCGATCGGTTCGTCGAAAAAGTCTACTGCCTACACGGTGCACCTGACAATATAGTATCCGATAGAGGTTCACAATTTATATCAGAATTCTGGAAGCACTTATCCGAGCGTCTATCGATCACTTTGAAACGATCCTCCTCGTTCCACCCCGAGTCCGACGGACAAACAGAGAGGATCAATGCCATGGTAGAACAATATCTTCGGGCTTTTATGAACTTCCACCAAGATGACTGGTACGATTGGCTCCCACTCGCGGAGTTTGCGCTTAATAATACCACCTCAGAGACTACCGGCGTATCCCCATTCTTCGCTAACTACGGTTTTCACCCACGCCTCGGCGTTGAGCCCTCTTCACCTGTTCCCCAAACCTATCATATCAACGCAAACGCGAGTTCCTAAAGGCCAACGAGATTGCGGACCGATTTGATATCATCCTAACAAAATTGAAAGCCCTAGCCGCTCAATCCATTCAGAGATATGAAGATTACGCTAACAAGACTCGCACCGACGCCCCTCTATACAAAGAAGGTAACAAAGTATGGGTTAGTACTAAGAATATGAAAACCAATCGCCCGATGAAGAAAGGTGATGACAAATGGGATGGCCCCTATAAGATTCTAAA
Organism: Botrytis sinoallii; assembly: GCF_014898435.1. Lineage (NCBI taxonomy): Eukaryota > Fungi > Ascomycota > Leotiomycetes > Helotiales > Sclerotiniaceae > Botrytis > Botrytis sinoallii. The sequence goes on from NW_024066037.1 coordinate 1,811,012, forward strand.
AGTTTATAAACGAGCCTGTCTACTCCAGCTCCCCACTAGTTTTAAGATCTTTCCAGTATTCCACAACTCATTACTCCGACCACTCCACCGCTCACCTGGACTAGCCGGTCAAGAAGCGATCAACGAAGCCGAATCCCGTCGAAACCAAGGCCGTATCCTAGAAAGAGATGACGAAACGAACGAGGAAACCGAGCGGTGGGAATTCGATAAACTACTTGACTGCCATAACGAGGACGGATTTCACTACCAAGTCAAATGGAAACATCACCCAGCATCTTGGCAACCCGCCGAAGACCTTCGCGGCCAAGAAGACACGATCATCGCTTTCCATTTAGCAAATCCAGATAAGCCAGAACCGCCCGCTTGGGTAGGCTTCAAAAGATCTACTACTCCTGATCCCCCGCTAGTACTTACACCAAGCGCACCCCCGAATCGAGGCCGAGGCAGACCTAAAAAGCTCCGGCAATTGATTACTACTCCCAAGAAAGTTCATTTTAATCCAATAGTAGAAATTAGAGTATTTTAGTGTTATTTTGTTTTCTAAAAGGTCAATTGGTATTGCGATCGTGGACCGATCGCCTTGAGCGGGGGGTACTGTCACGGCGCCAACTACATGATCTGTAGTTGCCTTCGTGCCTCAGGCACAGCATACTAGCGCGCCCTACTTCCTATAAGTAGGGCTTCACTCTTCCATAGCTCTTCTACCCTTATGGTACAATATAAGTCTTTACCCGTACCTTGACAAATATAATTCGTTATATTTTCTATATTCTTGATATTAAATAGAAATCCTTTTGAATCCATATCAAGTATATATTCAATAATCATATTCTCTTCCAATTCTATAATTTTATAATAATTCGCTTGAATTTCTGTATGTGGAGTTAAATTATTTATTTTATGGCTGATTATTGTGCGAGGTATATTATATAGTTTAGCAATCTTTCAAATACTTAATTTTTTATTTTTTTGAAAGCTTTGATAACTAAAAGTAAATGTGCTTCTTTATTTATAGATTCTATAATAAATGATTGATAAAACGCATGTTGAATATGAAGAGTGCAAATTAAGGGTGAAAGTGGCCCACTCGGTGATATGGCCTACTCGGTGATAAACCACGTTAGTCTTATAACAATAACAGAAAGGGCTTGTGGTTTAGTGGTATAAAACCACCCTTACTTGAACGTGACATTCCTAATGAATGCTGCTTGAAAAATGGCGGACTCGGATTTCGTAAACAGGTCCTGTGTTATACTGTTTTGATGATACTCAATCCCAAAACCGTATTTTGAATACAGTATTTTATAAAATCTGATGTTGGAATTCCGTAATCTCAATACAAGGATTAAATTGTGCTAAACTGAAATGAGAGTTCGTATACAGGCATTCGAATCCGCAGCAAGGAAGTTGATAAACTATCATTAAGCAGTTTTTCCAGCCGAGCTGAAAAATAGGGTTTCATAATCAAAGCCTTGCTCTAATTCATAGGATAGGAAAAGAACTGATCTTTTCTTGTAGGTAGATAGTGATTACCAATCCCTGGAAGTGTAAAATGAGATATTTGGCCACCGAAAGCTTCTAGAAAATACCTGCGGTATCAAACAAATGCTCGTTATTGGATACTAAATTCAACAACTCGTTGTCAATTGATTCTGGCTTGTGTATGTGTGAGGATTCATAATAAGTCCACTAAATCACTTATTAATATCTTACTAAATAAGGGATATCTTGATGACTAATACACATATAATATGATCTTATATTATAAAATCATATTATCATATAGTTGTATAATAGTATCTCTTATCAAATTGATTTATAATGGAATAGAATGAAATAGAACTAGATGGAAGTATACAGGAAATATCGCTAAATTGATTGGTTGTACTTTCTTTTTATTATCTAAAATGATTCTATAAGATACGATTTAAATCGATCTTATTTATAAGCATAGAATATACTGGAATTTCATTATAAACTATATAAACCTAGAATATTCTTTAAAGAAAATCTAGGAAAAAGCAAGCAATTCATCTCAACTCAGCCTAGCTCTTCTAAATTGACTTCAATTCAACTCTTATTCTATATATTCGATTTATCCCTCAAGCTTAAACTGACTAGATCTTCCACTATCATTATAATAATACTATTCCTTATTATTATAAAAGCTAACCTCCAAGAGTATGATTTATGTATAGCTCATTGGAATAGAATTCAGGCTAATTGTTACTAACGTGTTTTATCAGTGAGTGGGTCATATCAGTGAATGGGTCACTTTCATCTCAATTCATTTATTCAAAACCATATTATTTAACAACAACAATATTAATTAATTGAAATTATAAAGATTCTAATAATCTAGGATCTATTACATTATTTTGATAGATTTGTGTGAACAAGGGAATTCACTTCAAAAGAATGACTTCAATACAATGGCTACTGTATCAAAGGTATTTAGGCGAATGCAAAGGAGACTAGCTCCTTCAGTAGTGCCTATATAAGGCCTATTACTTCCCCTTATTAGCTAGTTCTTTAAACAGAATACAAATAAACATTTAGGGGCCTACTGATAGTGAGAACCATGTCTCCTGTATTCCTAATCTCATTATTGAACCAACACTAATTAGTGATATCACAAATTACTTAACTTATTTATTCGAAATACCTTCTCACTTTTACTTCTTTTATTTCCCATTATCAGCACCATAACATCCCGAACAAGCGCTAGCACTAGCTTTAAGCAAACTGATAAGAAACCCGATACTAACAAGAAACCTATTCCATCCGATCAATCCATTAGTATAGGAGGATTTATCGATACGACAACTGACGATACCGATTCTCTGTAATAAAAATTCAAAACTTCTTTTTACAAAAATATGACTAGTGCTTTTCCTTATCCTCCTGTTTCTTTCAATCTCTATATTCCTAATAAAGCAATAACTAAAAAAGAAAAACTCAGAAAACTGCTAAGGATTTGAAGTTTAAAGAAGAATCTCAAAACTATTCCTTTTCAAAAGATCTTAATAAGCTAGATAGTTTTATAAAGAATATATATTCAAGATGGGGATAGAGTATTAGATCGACAAATACTTTCTTTTTCGAATAACTATATATTCGAATACAGGGATTATTAATACATTTCTTTAGAATACAATTATATTCGATTTCGAGCTTATTTGACGAGTTCTATTTAAAAGTATTAATAAATTAATATTATATAATTTTTACAAGGTCTTACAACATTATAGAGTTTATATCAATATAAATACAAATCTTAATAATGTTTTAATAAAAGTATTTCTTTACAAAGAGTATTACAATTGGATTATAGAACAGCTTCTGGAATATCAGATTAATGAGGTACAACTATTTGTATCCATAAAATGGATTTATCTTTCTATCGGACTCGGTCCGAGACCATAAGCTGAACCTTTTATCGAATCTCAGAATAATAATCCAGCTGATTACCTAACTTTACTAAAACCCAATAAAGTTATAAGTAATTTGATTATTCCTTTTGATATATATAAAGAACCAGCTTCATTCCAATTTGGAAATGTACAAGTTCTATGTGCACTTTTACTAATATCAGAATCAGGCTCTAGAATTCTATTAATTGATATTTCTGTAGAATTATCTAGTGATAATAATGATCCAAATAATAATAACGATTGGGGTAATGGTTGAGGTGATAATAATAATAAAGATGGCGGTAATGGTAGTAGAGATAGTGATAAAGGTAATAGGAATAGAGATTATTCTAATTATTCTAATTGTAAGGATAATAATCAATACAATCAGAGTTATATTTTATTGATTTTTTGAAAATCTATAGGGATAATAATAGATATAAGAATATCAATAACTCTTTTAATCTAAAGATCTTTATATTTAAGGAGTATTATTATAGGATATTTGTACCAATAAATATGATTATAACAGCCTTTCCAATTATACTCGCGAGCACAGCTAGAAACTATTATCAAACAAATTTTTAGCAGTCTTCCTGATTCATATCAAGGCTTATACAATATAATAATCAACAATTTCAAAAAACCTAAATATTAACGGAATATACTTTTCAAATGGAATAATATCACTTTCAAGGATTATATCGAGAAAAATCTATTTATAGAGCCTTAGGAAATGTTTAATACAATAATTACAGATTTACACTTCCTCCAGCATACTATTCCCAGGATAATGTGTAATCCTCAATTATACTATATTAGGATTTTGTTTGCATATAATAATATTCCGGAATACCATTTTGCAATATATAATCCTCATCCAATTATTGTAAAGCTTATTAACCAGATTAAACAGACTATTATCACGGGGGCAGGCGGGCGGGATAGGGTTCTAATAACTTTACCCTAATCTGGCAAAGTTATACTGATTCGGGTAATAGGTTCAGATTGAGAATTAAGATATAGCTCAAAGAGCTACAATACAGGATCTTTTGAGTTGAAAATATACAGAATTTTTATAGCGAGCTAGTCCGATCGGGTTTTAGCTTGTTTATGCTCCAGTACAAGCACTTTTTTCGGTCCTCTTCGATAGGATTAGTATATTATATAAGCTCATATTATAATATTACCCTTCTTCTAAAAGTTGAGCTCCATCAAGGCGGTATGTTACGATTTACAATCTATAAGCAGATAGGGCTTAATCAAGCAAAATCAGATTTATCAGAGTATCTATAATGGAAATTGCGGATCAGTTTTTATATATCTTTCAGGTAGCTTGCAGATTCTTTAATCGATGTATTATAGCCGATCTAACGGATAATGTATTTCAAACGAGGTTCTTCATAACCTCTTCTTTCCTAATGGGAGTTCAGGATTTCGGTAACCTCAAAACACTCGAGGCTATTTACTTCTATAAAGAGTAGTAGCAAATTACACTATCTAGAAACAGAATCATCGTATACAGAATATAGCAGGTTGATATAGAAAACAGAATAAATCTTTATTAAGGCCAAGAGCTCCAATTTATAGGTATAAGAACTTACCAGATTCAAGATTTTGAAAAACCCGAGATTCTTCTAATCAAGCTTCTTTTGTAAATACAAAATCTTGATATTTCTAGTGTTCAATTAGATTAGATCGTTAAACAGATATCTACAAGCAGGGAAACAATAGATATCGGCATTTTTTGAATATCGAGCTTAATTAACAATCAATTTGATCTATAAATACAAAAAGATAGTTTCCATTTTAGTAACAAATTCTTCAATATTTTATACAATAGAATAATTACTCTAGAACAATATAAACTCGAAGCCTAAACAAAAATAAAACCCATAGTTCGAGAAAAACAGGGTTATCCGGATACTTTCAAACCAGGCGTTATTGATAAAGAATTCAGCAAATAGAAGTTACTCTACCCAATCATCCTATAAATATATTATATATAATCGAAGGTACTGCTTTAGTATTGCATTAGCCCTCTCGATTTATTTATTAGTTTCAGGGTGGTAAGCAGTTGAAAGCTTGGCAGCTACACCCAAGTGTTTACAGATATGTTTCTAGAATTCAGAGACAAATTGAGCTCTGCAATCAGATATAATGAATAAGGATAAACTATAAAACTTCCAGATATTCTTTTGGAATAGGTAGGTAACCTCTTCAGAGTTGCAGGTATTATAGCAAAACAAGAAATGTTTTATTTTTATTAATCAGTCAACTATTATCATAATAATATCAAAACCGGTACTTTCAGGCAAATGTGTAATAAAATCTATCAAGATATCTTGTTAAACTTTTTACAGAATTAAAAACAGGCAAAAAACTTTCTTCTAGTCTTTACGATTCAGGGCAGCATAATAGCAATTATAACAGTTACAGACCCACTACGTAATATAATCGTAATATCCAGACCAATAATAGTTTCAGGATAGTAATTTGAAGATTCGGGTACGGTGCAGGTGACCGGCAGCGGGCGATTCGTGGTACAGATAGAGCAGGTAGGTTTTTAAAAGATCATAATCAGAAACATATAGTTTCCCTTAGTAATATAGCAGGTTATTGTTTTCGATACACTCAGCAAAAGTGATTTTCGGGTGTTTCGGGAATCCCTCTCGTAGGGATTTCAGAACAGATTCGGGTACAGGGTCGGCTTAGTAGCCTTTATGGAATAGGGTAAGCAGGTTGGCAGGAAGGTTTAAAAGGGTTTCTGAGTTTTTTAGTTATATTGTAGGGTCGGGTATAGATATAATAAATGGAATTGTAAGCTCTATAACTTTGCCATTTTCTAGCAAAGTTATGGTATTATCGGAATCTAAATGATTAGTAGTGTTGGTAGAATTGGGGTTTCTCTAATTATAGATAATTATAGTAAAGTATACTTTCTTAGTAATCTTGGGTTCGATTAGAGTAACAGTAGTGGGAAACAAATCAGAATCCAGGTTTTCTTATTTCAAGATAGTATAGTTTTAATATAAAAGATATTCATTCTCCTTCTTAAAGAAATCTTCTGATCTTCTGGTTAATGCATTAGATTTGGCATCTAGCTTTTCAAAGCAATAAGTGATTTGGAAATTAAATCGAAATAGAAATTCGGATTAGTAGGCTTAACAATAGTTCAGTAGCTTTATAGTAATGAAATACTCTAGATTTCGATAGTTGGTAATAATTTGAATTGGAGAGGTGGTACCTTTCAACTTCGGGTGTCACTTTTCGAAACAATGAATGATAGTTAATAGTTCTTTGTTGTAAATTTCATAATTATATTCAGCTATCGAATGTTTTTTAAAGAAAAATGTAATAGGTTTTAGTATTCCCTTATCATTGTATTGGGAGAGTATTCTAGCAGATATATAATCGGAGGTATCAGTTTTTAAGATGATTTCCTTTTTTCAATCAAAGGAAGTCAGGACAGAGACTTCGATAAATACTTGCTTCAATCAATCGAATGCTTTTTGATAAACAGGGCTTCACAAAAACGGGACATTCTTTCTGATCAGGTTTATCATCGGGCTGATAATCTTCGAGAAATCTTTAATAAATCGTTAATAAAAGTTTGCAAACCCAATGAACACTTAGACGTTAGTTATAATAGTAGACGGTTTTCAATTCATAATAGTTCTGATTTTCTCTAAATCTATTCGGATATTATCCCTTTCTATAATAAGGCCTAGAAATTTGGTTTTGGATTTCAGGAATTCGTATTTTTCGAATTTAGTAAACAAACCGACTTCCTGCAGTACTTACAGGACCTTTTGGATATGACGGACGTGTTCCTCTCGGGTTTGATTATATATCAGAATATTATCCAAATAAGTAATGCAAAATATATCCAAATATCCTTGTAGGGAATTATTAATAAATCTCTGAAAGATTACAGATGCTCCTATCAGCCCGAACGGCATAACTAGGAATTCAAATAATCCAAATCGGATACAAAACGCGGTCAGATACTTTTGCCCTTTTTTTACTCTTATATTATTGAAAGCAGAGATAATATCAATCTTACTGAAATACTTCATTCCCTTCAGATTGTTCAGAGATTCCTTTATTAACAGCAAAGAATATCGATCCTTAATCGAAAGGTTGTTCAAAATACAATAATCTATACAAAACTAGAGACCTCCATCAGTCTTCTTAACAAACAAAACAAAAAAAGCAACAGGAAAAGAGCTTGGCTGGATAAACTCTTTTCTAAGATTCTCTTCCAGCCATTCTTTCAGGGCTTCTAATTCGAAGTGGAATATAAAGTACAAAATATCGAAAGAAAAAACAGCTCCTTCTTTAAAACGAATCTCATAATCGTATAATCGATGAGGGGGTAGCTTCTCTACATTCTTTAAAAAGAAGATATCTTTCCAATTTCGAAACTCGAATAATAGATCTTTGAAATCGAATACCTTCTTCTCTTATTTAGAATATTATCGATTTATTCGATCGATATCTAGAACATTTCATATTTCCAGTAGGCATAAACCGAACAGGTTCTTAGGGAGATTGCAGTTATATCCTTATTCTTTAATCCTTCAAAACGGACAGGCAAATATACAGATCAGGCTTTTGGAAAAACATTTAGCAAAGCTTTTATACAGAATGGGTAGGATAGAATATTACAAAATTCATAGCAAAACGAGCTATCAAACTGAAACGAGTTTGTTGCGAAATCAATATAGAGATTGTATTTCTTAAGTCAAGCTATCCCCAGCACAATAGAATAATGGGCTAGCTCGATTATATACAAAACGATCTTCTTTTCGATATGATTATTGATTCTGAATCCTACTCGAATATAAAAGGTAACTCGATTATCGGACAGAGTGTTTTTATTGAATTCTATAACTTCAAATACTATAGACAATTGGTGTACTAATATTTTCTAGAAAGATATCTAGTTTTGATTTGTAAAAACAATTCCTTCACATCCGCTATTAACTATAGTGTATATCGAGAAGATATCTTTTTCCAAAAGCAGAATAACAAATAGAATTATCAGATTTGTATAATTGTTTAGTTTATTTTTTAAAAAAAAACTATAAATAGTAACAGTAGATAAACAAAGAATACACGGAAGATCATCCTAATCGCAGTTTAAATCAAACGTATCCCATTTCCCGAATTGATTAAACTGGTTAGCAAGCGAAAAGGAAAGTGAAATAGGAAATGAATAAGAACTCGGCCCCTCAGAGAATTATTCGATACAAGGCTGGTTCTCGTAAAGCTGATTATAATAATAATAACTCGAAATTGAATAAAACAAGTATTAGAATATAAACAATCTCATATCAAATAGCTAGCAAAGCCACAACAATAGCATTCGCTGCATTCCCACTGCAAACCTAGATTCCTAGCAATATATTCCTTTTTTCCTAAGCTCAGGTCTATTAGGTCTTTAGGAATAAACTTCAGGCTAGCAAATCGTAAAGATAGAGCAGTGTTATTCTTCAGAATGAAGTTTCGAAAGTGACAGAACAAATACAATGGATTTGTTATTAGTATTAACGGAATCGGTTATCGAGTTGTTATAGATAATTAATATATTAACAAAATTCACAGATCGGAAACAAGGTTATACAATAGTATATCTTATAGTTCGCAAGAGATTCCTTGAAAAAGGAACGGGGTTAGAGTATTATTAAATATCTCTCCTTTTAAAACGAATTTCTGGAATTCCATAAAGAAAATACTAAAATCGAGATATCTTTATTTCAATATATATAGTTTATTCTATGCGTTTTGTATTCGATCAGAATCCCCAAAGATATTTTCAAGATATTCAAGAAGTACGGTATAATCAATGAACTAAGGAATTCTATAAGAGATCTTAAATAATATAAGCTTATATACCTTTTTAATAAGTCTTTCAATAATATAAATCAAGTAAATAAAAGTTATTAAGAATCTATTATTATTTGTATTCAATTTTTTATATATCTATTAAACAAATCTATATAGATTGAAGCAAATACCATCAAACTCTTTCGAATCGGAAATACATTTATTCAATCAAGTAATCGAAGTAGGTATAGTAGGTTCGGGAACAAAATCAGTAAGAGTTTCGAGAGATATGGTTTCCAAATAAATAGATATAATAGATATGGATTCGATAAGGTGATTAAATAGATAAGCGTTTTGAATAGCAATCTGTTCGTACAGAATAGCTTGAATACATTTGTAAACTAGGGATTCGGAAATTTCGCATTCAAGCAATCTATTGGTTTTCTTCAGTTCGATATAATATACAGATATTGATTGAAGGTATTGGTATCAAACCTGAGGGTCCTTTAATACAGAAATACTAAATTCTGAGGAGTTTCCAAACCGATTAGACAGATGCAGAACAGTTATTGCAAAAGTGATATTTTAATGAATAAAAGCTACATAGTATTATAAAGGCAGACAAGCGAAATAGGGTTTTAATAACTTTACCCTAATCTAGCAAAGTTATATTGATTTGAATAATAGATTCAGATTGAGGATTAAGATATAGTTTAAAAAACTACAATATAGGATTTTTTGAATTAAAGATATACGAAATTTTCACAGTAAGCTAGTCCGATCGGGCCCTAGCTCGTTTGCGCTCCAGTGCGAGCACTCCTTTCAATCCTTTCCGATAGGACTAGCATATCATGTGAGCTCACACCGTGACAATTATCGACTTTTATCAAAAAGCATTTCCGAAACTATACTTTCTATCTGAGATATTCCTTATAGATCGATGTTTTTATAATAGTATATCTTCGGACTCTTTTTTTCGGAAACCTTATAATAAATATACTGATCGATAATTCTTCTCTGCACCAGCTGATAAGGGTAAGGACGATTGTTATTTCCCTGGTTGCAAAAAGAAGGGCTGTAGATACTACAAGTATATACAAAAAGAGAAAAACCGACTTAAGACGAATTATCATATTAAGTATAGTAATCTCGATGATAAGAGTTTTACAAAACAATATAATCAGTTTGTTATTAATATTGGACAAAAAAAATAATTGAAATAATAATAGTAATAATGATGATAATTATCTTATTAATCAGTATCTTATTGATACAAACAATTCTAAAGGGGTTTCTAGGATATTCTTTATCTCAATAGAGACAACAAAAAGACCATTGTCCTCCGCAAGGAGCCCGGCTGGTTTAATAATAGAGTAATCGGGTCACTTTCCTATTGTTCTACAACTTAAGATTATAGCAATCTGATTCACATAGATTTACCCTATATACCGCTTTATAGGCTATCTTAATGTAGATCTCTTGATATAGTTTTATTAAACTCCGACAATCTATTACTAATCCTAATAGAACTTTTTATTATAAATTACAAAAGTGATCAATCGAATACTAAAAAGGAACTAATTCTCTTTCTAGCTATTACCACTGTGTCTATATGCTATTTCACTATTTAGCAAAACTATTATTCCAACTGTTCCTTTCGAGTAGTTCAATAGCCGAATCCTTTATTTCTATGGAGTACCATTATATATATATCTATTTCTTTAAAGCAATATACCTGTATATATTGTTTCTATTTATATATAGTTTTATGGCAGAAGTAATTATATAATTAAAGTATTTCTCTTTATGAGTAATAGAAAGTGTTAGGAATATAGAACCGATCAAATGGCTCTATTTGCAAATATTATATTAATTTGTTTAGGATATATAAAAGGAACTGAATTTATTCTATAAGGTTTTACTAGTGTGTATATCAATACCTTTCTGTATTTGTAACTCTAGATCTAGCTACATCTTTTATACCTTTAGGGAGGTCCTCTATAAGACGTTAATCACTATAAATAAATAAATAAATTTATCTCAATAGATGCTTGTAATAGTTCTTCAATAGCAACTGATTTCAATAATGCTATAAGCACTCATAAATTGATAGTTGTGTCACGGGATCACTTCTGGGAGTATTCAGAAGCTTTACCGCTGAGCTAAACGCCCAAAAGACTAGGAGGTAGAACTGGAAGTTCTATCTTACTCTTATATATATAGCAGGACAGGACAGGATAGAAAGGGCTTAGTGTCATCCTGTGACACTACCCCTTTTTTTAAGGTATGGTCTCCATACCATTACCTACTAGGAGGTTTCAGGATTCTGGATTCTAATGCCTCAGGTATTCAGACAGGCAGACAGGATCTATATATGCTAGTCTTCAAATCAATGAAGGCTTGTAAGCTATAAGTGGGCCCCCCATACAGTTCTACTTATAATCAAGGGTAGTTTTATTTAATGTCACGGGATCACTTCTGGGAGTATTCAGAAGCTTTACCGCTGAGCTAAACGCTCAAAAGATTAGGAGGTAGAACTGGAAGTTCTATCTTACTCTCACATATATAGCAGGACAGGACAGGACAGAAAGGGCTTAGTGTCACCCCGTGACAAGTTGAGGTATTCACTGCAAGTAGTGAGTGATATAATGCTGATATATTCTTTAGTATTATAATCAATACAAATACGACTAAGAGATTATCTGTTGGATATAATTAGTATTTGATATAGAAAAAGATTGAGGATGTTGAGTATAATAAAACTATTGCTAAACAAGTAATAGTTTAATATAGTATTGGAGTAACGACTTTTATTGGTTTGTTTTATATCAAGTTTCTATTTGGAGAAGTAGAATGAAATATAATAGAAGCCGATTTTCCATTCTTGCTTTCTTTAGCCGATATGGATAGATTTAGGTTCAAATATGATAATCTTGATAATGTTGCTATTATATCTAAAGGTGTTTATCCTGTATATTAATGATTTGGCCATACATTTTTGCTATAGAATATCAATATCAAGGGACTGATTAATCATTCTATTGGTAATGATAATTACTATCTTATCAAAATCGAGTTGTAACGAATTCATTATTGGTTCGGTTATTTATTTATATATAAGTTCTATAAAGTGCTTAAACACTTTAGGCATGATAAGGACTTTGAAGCGATTAAACAGTTTACCAAGTTTTGTCATTATTATCAAGTTCATAGCAAGTCACTCGGTAGATTCAAATTCTCTTTGCTCGATAAGGATTTTGAGTTCAATTATATTATATTTGTCGATGTGCTTTATATCAATAATGATCCGATTCTGTATATTATCGATAAAGCTAGACGTTTTCAAGCCGCTCGATGGCTAAGCAATGTATCTGCAAAGTATATATGAGATAAACTCTGTAAGTGCTGATCGATATATTTATTTATTTATTTATAGTGATTAACATCTTGTAGAGAATCTCCCTAGGGGTATGAAAGATGTGGCTAGATCTAGAGTTACAAATACAAAAAGGCGCTGATATGTACACTAATAAACCTTATAGGGTAAACCCAGTTTCTTTTATATATTCTAAACAAGTTAATATAATATTTGTAAATAGGGCTGTTTGATCGGCCCTATATTCCTAATGCTTCTTACTATTCGTGAAGAGGAGCACTCTGATTATATAATTACTCCTGCTATAAAACTATATATAGATAGGAGCAATATATATAGATATATTGCTTTAAAGAAGCAAATATATATATGATGATGCTCCATAGGAACAAAGGATTTGGCTATTGGACCGCTTGAGAGGAGCAGCCGAAACAATAGTTCTGCTGAGTAGCGAAATAGTGTATAGGTATAGTAATAACAGCTGGAAAAGGAATCAATTCCTCTTTAGTATTTGATCGATCGCTTTTGTAACCTATAATAGAAAAGCTCTATTAGAATTAGCAATAAATTGTCGGAGCTCAGTAAAACTGTATCAAAAGATCTACACTAAGATAACCTATAAAGTGGTATATAGGGTGAATCCATGTGAATCAGATTGCTATAGTTTTAAATCATAGAACAATAAGAGAGTGACCCAATCACTCTACCATTGAACCAGCCGGGCTCCTTGTGGAGGACAATGGTCTTTTTATTAAAACTGGATCGATATATATATTAGTTTATCGGAGTATATCATTTATAATGCTAGTATTAACTTTGTTGGAAGAGAGTTTTAATAATATATTATATCAATGTCTATTTAGACAAAGATAGTCCTTGTAAAGGTATATTATTCGATTAGTATTATTGAGAGATTTTATATATTATTATAAAGATCTTATAAAATTATTTATAAAGAGATTTATAAACTCGGTATTTGCTAGGCAGTTATATTCCAGATGACTGTAAAGGCAATTAATGATATTACCAGACCTAATGGTTTAATGCCTACTTACTCGTTTTTGATACTTTTCCTTGTATAGTCGATACTAGCCCTCCAATATCTATTATTCAATAACATACTGCTGCAATCTCTAAAGTTATAATAGAGATTTGCAGATTATATAGTTCTATATAAATATAAGAGGCCTTGAATATATACAACAGACTCTCTATAATTGTACTTCATAACTTACTACCAAACAATAAGGTTTTGGTCTGAAAAGAAGCAATGGAATAACTATTGATAAATGAAAAGGACCTTTTTTATTTATAATATAGAAAAGGAGATATATACTTTGATCTACCTTATAGATCTATAAGATTTAGATCTATATTGATAAAACTGTATTATAAGTATTTAGAAGCTGGATATATTAAGGAGGTTGAAGAAATTGATTATGATATTGATCCCGAGATAACTTTATCAAATTCCAGCAAAGTTATATCGCCTCCTTCAGGAACAGCGATCACACATGCAATGAATCCAAAGGAACCTCTCTTGGATTTATTTAAGAATAACCAGATGCTTATACCAATATCTTTTCTGCAAATGGTTATACTTCAGATTCGAGCTTATATATAAGATTACTACCCTGAATGTTTTGCTGCTGATTCTAAGGATCCTATTATATATAAGGAATCCAAAAAGAAAGAGATTAATGGATTGATAGCTAAGAGTGTATTCGAGGTTATATCACTTTTGGATATTCCTTTTGATATATATATTTTTAAGTTGCAATTTATCAATAAGATCAAGAATAAAGAAACGAATATTGAATTCCGCAAGTCGAGATTAGTTATTTAAGTATATAATGATACTGATAAGATATCTGTTGTCACGGTGTGAGCTCACATGATATGCTGGTCCTATTGGAAAAGATCGAAAAAAGCGCTCGCATTAGAATGCAAGCGAGCTAGGGCCCGATCGGGTTAGTTCGCTGTGAAAATTCTGTATATCTTCAACTCAGAAAATTCTGTATTATAGCTCTTTGAGCTATGTCTTAATCCTCAATCTAAACCTATTACTTGAATCAATATAACCTTGTTAGGTTAGAGCAAAGTTATTAGAACCCTATTTAGCCTGTTTGCCTTGTGATACTATATAGTTCTTATCTATTAAAATATCGCTTTCGTGATGACTACTCCGTACCTGCCTAGCCAGTCTGGGGACTCCTCGGAATTTGGCGTTTTTGTATCAGAGAACCCCCAGATTTGATATTAATACTTCTAGTTGGCATTTGTATATTATACTGAGCTAGAGGAGACTAATAGATTGTTTGAATACAAAATTTCCGAATCTCTAATCCACAAATATATTTAAACTGCTCTATACGAGTAGATTGCTATTCAAAATGCTTGTTTATTTGATTGTCTTATTAAATCTATACCTACTATATTTGTTCATTTAGAAACTATATCCCTTGAAACTCCTGTTGATTCTGTTCTCAAACCCATTATATCTACTCCAACCACTTGATTGAATGAGCATATTCTCAATTCAAAAGAGTTTAATGGTATTTACTTTGATCTGTATAGATTTGTTTAATAGATATACAGAAAATTGAATATAAATAATGATAGATTTCTGACAACTTCTGCCCACTTGACTTATATTACTAAAAGATTTATTAAAAAGGTATATAAACTTATACTACCTAAAATCTCCCATAGGATTCTTTAGTTCACTAATTATACCATACTTCTCGAATATTTTGAAAATACCTTTAGAAATCCTAATCGAATATAAAACATATAGAATAAACTATATATATTGAAGTAAAGATATCTTGATTTTAACACCTTCTTCATGGAATTCTAGAGATTTGTTTTAGAAAAAGAGATATTTGATAATACTCTAACCCCGCTTTTATTTTAAGGAATCTTTTACGAACTATAAAATATACTATTGTATAATCCTGCTTTAACCCATAAATTTTGTTAATACACTAACCATTTATAACAACTCGATAATCAATTCCGTTAATATTAATAATAAGTTCATTGTATTTGTTTTATTGTTTTCAAAACTTTATTCTGGAGAATAATTACTACTCCACCTTTACAACTCGCTAGTTCAAGTCTACTCCTAAAAACCCAATGGATCTGAACTTAGGAAAAAAGGAATATACTATTAGAAACCTGAATTCACAGTGGGAATATAGTGAATACTATCGCTACAGCTCTACCAGCCACCTAATACAAGGACTACCCGCACCCCGATATTTGTCCTGTTCAACTCCAAATTACTATTATTACAATTAGCTCTACAAGAATTAGTCCTATACCGAACAATCCTCCAAGAGGCTGAATTCTTATCTATTCCTCATCTCGTTCTCCTTCTTGCTTGTTGATTAGTTTAATTAATTCGGGAAACAGGATACGTCTAACTTAAACCATAATTAGGATAATTCTTTGTGTACCCTCCATTTATCTGCTATTGCTACTCATAGCCTTCCTTTAAAAGATAAACTAAACAATTATATAAATCTAATAATTCTACCCATCACCCTACTCTTGAAAAAAGACACCCTCCCGATATATGCTATGGTCGATAGTGGATGTGAAGAAATTGCTTTTGCAGATTGAAATTGGATGTCTTTCCAGAAAATACCAGTACATCAATTGTTATAGTATTCGAAATCATAGGATTCAATGAAAAACACTCTGCCTGATAATCGAATTACTTCTTATATCCAAATAGGATTTAGAATTAATAATTATATTGAGAAGAAGATTGTTTTATATATAATCGAACTAGTTCACTATCCTATTGTGTTAAGGATAGCTTAACTTAAGAAATATAACCCCCATATCGATTTTACAATAAACTTGTTTTAATTCGATAATTTGTTTTGCTATAAATTTTGTAATATTCTGTTCTACTTATTCCGTATAAAAGCTTTACCAGATATTCCTTCAAAAGCCTGATCTGTACACCTGCCTGCCTGCTCTCTGAAGAATTAAAGAATAAGGATATAACCACAATCTCCTGAAAGCCTATTCGGCTTACACCTGCTGGAAATATAAAATGTTTTAGATATCGATCAACAAATTAATAATATTCTAAATAAAAGAAGAAGATATTCGACTCCAAAAATCTATTATTTCGAATTCTGAAATTGGAAAGATGTTTTTTTTTCAAAGAATACAGAAAAGCTACCCCCCTTATCGACTGTACGACCATAAAATCCATCTTAAAAAGAAGCTGTTTTTTTTTTTAGTGCTTTGTACTTATCTTCTGTTTCGAATAATTAAAAGCCCTAAAAAAATAGTTGGAAGAGAATCTTAGAAAAGGGTTTATCTAGTTGAGCTCTTTTTCCATTATTTCCCCTATCTTGTTTATCAAAAAGGCCAATGGGGGCCTCCAATTTTATATAGATTATCACCTTTGAATAACTTATTGGTTAGAATCGAGTATTTCTTTACATTAACAAAAAAATCTCTAAACAATCTGAAAGGAATGAAGTATTTCAATAAAATCGATATCATCTCTACCTTCAACAATATAAGAGTAAAAGAAGGATAGGAATATCTGATTATATTCCTGTATTCGATTCGGATTGTTCGAATCTTAGTTATACCGTTCAGATTAATAGAAGCCTCCTGCAACCTTTTAGAGGTTTATCAATGATTTTTTATAGGGATATCTGGATGTATTTTGTATTGTTTATCTGAACAACATTCTGATATACAGCTGAATTCGAGAGGAATATATCCGCTATATTCAAAAGGTCCTACAAGTATTGAGGGGAAGCCGATTTTGTTGCTAAATTCGAAAATACAAATTCCTGAAATCCGAAACCAAGTTTAGATTTTATTTATAGAAAGCAATAATATTCAAATGGACCCCGAGAAAATCCAAACAATTGTAAATTGGAAACTGCTTGTTAGTATAACCAATATCCAAGTATTCATTAGATTTTTGAACTTTTATTAACAATTTATTAGAGATTTTTCGAAGATTATTAACCCGATGATAGATCTGATCAAAAAGAATATTCTATTCTTATAAAGCTCTGCCTATCAAGAAGCGTTCGACCGATTTGAAGTGAGTGTTTATTGAAATATCTATCCTGACTTTCTTTGATTAGAAAAAGGAAATGATCATAAAAACCAATACCTTTGATTATATATCCGCTAGAGTACTCTCCCAATACAACAATAATGGAGTACTTAGACCTATACATTTCTTCTCTAAAAAACACTTGGTAGTTAATACAATTACAAGATTTACAATAAAGAAACTACTAGCTATTATCCATTACTTCAAAGAATAGCATTTTGAGTTAAAAGATGTCACATTACTAATTCAAGTAATCACTAATTATAGGAATCTGGAATACTTTACCATAACGAAACTATTAAATTATTATCAAACCTGCTGATCCGAATTTCTGTTTCGATTTAATTTTCCGAATCACCCTATCACTCCGGAAAACTAGATACCAAACCCAATATACTAACCAGGAAATCAGAAAATCTCCCTAAGGAAGGGGATGAACACCCTCCTACACCAAAGCCATACTATCCTGAACAAGAAAACCTGGATTCGACCTATTTTCTATTACTGTTACCCTAATCGAACTTAAGATTGCTAAAGAGAGTATACTTTTGCTATAACCATCTATAGCTAGAGAAACCCTGATTCTATTGATATCACCGATTATTTGGATTTCGATGATACCATAACTTTACTAGAAAATAACAAAGTTATAGAGCCCTGCAATCCCATATGCTATATTTATACCCAACCCTGCAATACAACTAAAGGATTAGAAAATCCTTTAAATCTTTTTATTGATCTGCTTACCCTATTTCATAAGACTACCAAATCAACCCTATACCCAAATCTATTCTGAAATCTCTATAAAAGGGATCCCCGAAACACCCGAAAATCATTCTTGTTGAGTGTACCGAAAACAACAATCTACTGTACTACCAAGGGAAAACTATATATTCCCGATCATGATCTTTTGAAAACCTATCTGCTCCATTTGTACCACGAATCGCCCACCACTAGTCACCCACCACCGTACCCGAATCTTCGAATTACTATTCTGAAACTATTACTAGCCTGGATATTACAATTATATTACGTAATAGATCCATAACTACCATAATTATTACTGTGCTGCCCTGAATCATAAAGGCCAGGAGGGAATTCTCTGCCTGCTCTTGATCCCGTAGAGAGCTTGGCAAATATCTCAATAGATTTTATTACGTATTTGCCTGAAAGTATTGATTTCAATATTATTATGGTAGTAGTTGATCGATTAACAAAATGAAATATTTCTATTCTATTATAATACCTGCAAACTCTGAAAAAGTTGCTCGTTTATTCCAGAAGAATATCTGAAAACTCTATGGTTTACCCCTAACCATTATATTTAATTGTAAAGCTCAATTCGTTTTTTAAATTCTAAAAATATATCTGTAAGTGTTTGGGCATAGCTGCCAAGCTTTCAATTACTTACTATTCTGAAACTAATGGATAAACCAAAAGGGCTAATGCAATACTAGAATAATACCTCTGATCGTATATAGCCTACCTGCAAGACAACTAGGCAGAGTGGTTTTCACTCACCAATTCTCTATTAATAATACTTGATTCGAAAGCACTCAAATGATCCCATTCTTCTCGAACTATAGGTTCCATTTCTACCTAGGCTTCGAGTCTGTACTGTCCCAGAGTAACCGTTCTGCCATACGAGATACCGAAGAATTCGTTATTAAAATGGAAGCTATTCCTTACACTTACAGATTGAATTAATTGCTAGTTAAATCTGATACTCGAAGAATACCAATACCTGCTGTTCCCTTGCCTGTAGATACCTGCCTGGTAACCTAGTCTGGCTGAACACCAGAAATATTAAGACTCTATACCCACAAAAAAAGTTCGATTGAAAGAATCTTGGCTTTTCAAGATTCTAAACCTGATAGACCCATATATTTATAAACTGGAACTTCCTATCTCAATAAGGATTCATTTTATTTTTTATATCAATCTATTATACCCTACACATAATAATCCTATCCCTAGACAGTACAACTTGTTGCCACCACCTGTCGAAGTCGATGACTTAGAACAATTCGAAGCTACCGAAATCCTGAACTCCTGTTAGAAAAAAGAGGTTGTGGAGGATTTCGCCCTAAAGTATACTGTCCGCTAGATTGGTTATGATACACTGATCGAAGAATCTGCGAGTTACCTGGAAGATGTACAAAAACTGATCTGCAATTTTCATTGTAGATACCCTAACAAACCCGGTTCCGCTTGATCGGGCTCTGTCTGCCTGTAGATTGTAAACCGTGATGTGCCACCTCGATGGAGCTTGATTTTTAGAAGAGAAAGTAATATTACAGTATAAGCTTATGTGATATGTTGGTCCTATCAAAAAGGATCGAAAGAAACGTTCGTATCGGAGTACAAACAAGCTAAGACCCAATCGGACTAGCTTGCTATAAAAATTCCGTATATCTTTAATTTAGAAGATTCTGTATTGTAGCTCTTTGAGCTATGTTTTAATTCTCAATCTGAACCTATTACCCGAATCAGTATAATCTTGCCAGGTTAGAGCAAAGTTATTAGAACCTTATCCAGCCCGCCTGCCCCATGATATCTGTATTAATATAATCCCCAACAATTCAACAATTATATCAATACATTTTAATCTCACTAACTATAAATACTCGAAAAACAGATACAGAAGTATATATTCAAAATATTATTTAGGTGTACATTCAATCTATTTCAAACTTATATCACACTTTTTATACCTATGCTCTAGAAGAAATGAATTTACCAACCAATATGATTTTACTTATTATTAAGCTATTATATAGTATTCCTAAAACAGAAACCATTGGTTCCAAATATATTATACTTATTACTACAAAAAGCTTAAGATACAGCAATCCATATATAACCCTTATCTTTTGTATATTAATAATAAAGGAATTGAATTCGGTATTATAGGACTTCAGACAGATGATACATTCATCATTAGGGATAATATATTTATATAAACTGAGAATAAGCAATTCAAGCAAGCTGGCTTTATAGTTAAGGATTATAAGAAACTTATTTATAATTATCCATTAAAGTTTAATAGTATTATTTTTATATTTAAGGATAATAATATTTATCTTAATTAAAAGAAATAATACAGTAATCTACAGCTCGTATCTATAGAATTCATGGATATATATAATATATATAGCAAGATTCAAAAGTATGCTTTTATATATGAATAATATATTATATAATAAACCTGTAGAGTATATATTATAACTATATATCAACCTAAGGTATCTTTCAATCTATTCATAGCAATATAGATAATTCAATCTAATAAGGATGATATTGTGGCGTTAAATAAGTATATTAAGTAGTAAAACGAAACTCTGTTAGAGAATTCAAATATATACTATTTGACTTAGATTTACTTAAGATTGTTATTTTTACTAATATTTCTTTTGTAAATAAGAAGGACTATTTGTTTCAAATAGGCTATATAATCATTATAATAAATAAATACAATAATACTAATAGTATTCATAATCATTTATTAAATGTAAAAGAGTTATACACAGTGTTTTGATATCTAAGCTATATGAATTAGTTTAGGGATTCGATATCAGTACAGCAATCACTTCTATAGTTAGCAACATTCTCAACAAAAGATTCCATTAGTTTTGTGCACTGATTTCAAGTCATTATATAATCTACTTATGAAACTAGGAACGATTAATAAAAAGAGATTAATAATCAATATTATAATATTATGTCAATCCTATGAGTGAAGGGAGATCATTGAAGTGATTTGGATTGATGATTCAACTAATCCGACTGATACAATAATAAAAGGAAAGTTATATCAAGCTCTTACTAATCTGATTAATACGAATAAGATTGATATTAAGCAATGAAGTGGGTGGAATGGGATTAAAGGAAGGGATTGGTTTTGCTGGTAAGAGATCAGGGACTTTAGCCAGTAGATAGAGGATTTTTATGATTTTACGATTTCTTTTCAGTTATTGTATTTAAAGCTATAAAAGAGAGTTTCGAGTGTATGAATAAAGGAATTCACTTCAAAAGAATGACTTTAATATAATAACTACTGTATCAAAGGTATTTAGGCAATACAAAGGAGACTAGCTTTTTCAGTAGTGCCTATATAAGGCCTACTATTTCCCCTCATTAGCTAGCTCTTTAGATTGAATACAAATAGACATTTAGGGGCCTACTGATAGTGGGAACCACGTCTTCCGTATCTCTCTCGAACCAACAAGATTCTTATATTATATCTGTCTTTCTATATTTACTATAGTATCAATTAGAAAATATTTTCTTATTAGAATTCCTCCCTTTTAATGCTCATCACATTAAATCTGAATATCAACTTTTTTACTAAAATAATATATTAAAAGTCTTTTGTCCAATAAATATTCCTCCTTAACGTAATTAGATTTTTTTCGTGTGTCGATACTTACTTAATGTTTCATTTACTGTTCAAAATATACGAATCTCTACACTTAAAAGTGTATTCTTATAAGCTAATCTCTCTATACCCTTAGCTAGAACTAGTACAATCTCAAATATAAGTATAGAGGGAGCTTAATGATAACGAGTTATTCAAGATTTGACTAATATTGATTGAGAAAGAGCTTCAATTAGATTGCGAGGGGTTTAAGAAATCCATTAATTTAGATCGAAAAAGGGGAGGGTAAATATACAAATTCAATATCTAATTTCAAAAGTACAGCTTCAAAATTAAATAGGATTAAATCTATTCCTCAAAATCCTGATTTTATATTCTAAAAAATAATCAATTCTTTATAACAGCTTTAAAAGTTATAAAGAATTTAACCTTCAAAATATAATTAATATATACCTTGATAAATCTATTAATTTGATTATTATATAAACATTTCAGATTGCTAAAACAGCCACATCAAATAATTAAGTTAAATAACTTGAATACAATGGTAGATTTAAGCATATAATATCATTCTCTTTGCAATATACTTGAAAAGCTGCTCGGCTAAACAAATAGCAACCCACTCTCGCTTCTTCTCCTCTACCATAGGGATCGAAGCCCACAACGAGCCTATCCACCCGGGAACCAAGCTCTGCCTCAACAACAACCCGGATCAGACGTTCCCTTCTGGAAACAGAAGCGGATCGCACCCGTAGAGGAGCGAATAGCCTCTGGCATTGAAGTTAAATTGCTAAATTCGGTTGCGACGATCACGCCGTTCAAATAGTTCCTTATCTTAGCACGTCTAAATACCCTTAGGGAGGTCCAAAACAGACGTTAATTAATATAAATAAAAAAAATAAAAAATAAATACTTGAAAAGCTCTTGATTCATAACTTTCATACCCATCTAATACCAATATTCGATATCTATCTTTTTTTTGATTTTTAATATACTTATCAAAATGTTTCAACCATTTTAAACCTATCTCATTATTTATCCATCCATTAAATATAAGTTTAATAACCCAATCCATAGGAAAATCGGTTTTGATATACCAATTAGAAAGATAAACCTATCCTTAAACCACTAGAAATGGAAATATAATTTCACTCTTCCCATTGTCACATATAATTGCTATAGCCCATTCTCTATTACCTAATTATATTACCTTACTTCTACCATTTCGTTTAGTATTAGTTATGTTACGGGAGCTGCCTCTAGGGTCATGTGGAAGTGTTTAGAGATCTCTCGAGGTGGTTTAGACTAGACTTCAAATAGGAATTCGATAAGGTTGGAACTGATTGCAATTCTTGTAACTATAGTATGAAAACTAATGATTGTCTTGAGCATGAAGCTCTATATTGTAATGAACCTATTCCTTATATAGACCTTCATACTCTACGAATCGACAAGTCGATTGCCACAAAACCGATTTCGATAAGTCGGTTTCCTGATCACGTGAGGCCCAGCACCGTGACTTGTAATGATACTATTGTTTATCTAATCTGTACTTACTAACGTGTTCATCAGTAAGCGGAACACTTCAAAATACACCAAAATTCAGGCTTTTCTGATATTCAGATTTTAATAATTAATCATTATTTTAATAAGAAAATCTATTCAAAAAATTCAAAGAACTATTCAGTAAAAAGAAAACTTTAAAATAACTTATCTCATCCTCAGACCACACGGTGATTACATAATAGGCTTGAGGCCTTGTTTTCGAGGCAGGGGCCTCCCGAAGGTTCACCGTAGGGTCTGAAACAATTTGGTTCCGGCTTTGGTGTGAATAGTAACAATTCAGCTTTTTCTGATTTTTTAATTAATATTATTAAATCATTCAACAATCGTATTATTTTAGTGCAGATTCAATATATAAAGCTGATTTTTCTCATTATTTTGATATAATTTTTATTATTATAGCTCTATTAGATTATATACAAATACAGCTTTGAAAATTAAAAAGTAATATTTCAAATAGTAACATTTCAATAAAATAAGCACCCACCCCCTTCGAAATCCATTATCACCATAACTTTCAATTAAAAAATATATATTCCAGAAATCCTCTTATTTAGCTCATCCTCCTCATATAAACAGAATCTTAAATAATAAAAGTTGTTGTTGATTTCGAAGAGGTTGGGTGCTCTTAGCTCTAAAATTCTGAAGCAAAATGCCTTAAACTTAAGGCATTTTATATTTAGAATTTAACCATCATTGACGATATGATCCTAACGCCACTGATACATTTGAAAAGACTTGTAAGGTATTCAGCTCAATAAGGCGATTCGATTGATACTATTTTTATTATTAGTGAAGATAATTTGAAATCATTGAAAATAACTTAGCTGGTTTGAAAAAAAAACTTTCCAATTGAATTTCACAACAACCATAACTCCAATCAATTTAAAGCCGATTCATATAATAGTATCAATTGAGCTCTTTCGAATGCTTTAATTAGTTTTTCAATAAATAATAGTTGAAAGGGTGATGTATATGGTTGAAGTGCTCTCACCAAACGAATTGAGTTGTTCACCAAAAACACGCCCAAATACTCTCAGACTCTCGAGGAGATAAACGTTCCCCCCGATCCCTGATTGGCTGAAAAAAATTGATTATTAGTAAGCAATCCAAAATATCAATAGTATCAAAAAGACCAATATGAATCTTCAATACTATAAAAATTTATCGACAAAGAGGGTTTGAAAGTGAGATAAAAAATAACGAACAGTTATTGAGAGATAAGAGAATCGTGATTTCTCGGCTGTCACGAAGTCACATACATTCAGGTAAATCACGTGGGATAACGAAGAAGCCGATGGTCCGTTCGCGCACGATCGGATTTCGAGGATTTACTATGGGAAAATGGTGATGGTAAGATCGAAGAAGAACGCGGCCGAAGCCGCTCCGTTAGCGTACGAGATCATGTATATAAAGAGCCTCCTAGAGAGCTATAGTTCTATAGCTTTAGATTCTAAGGATGAAATGAACCCTGTTTATTCAGCTCTCTAAGGCATATCGTCACACGGCCTACTTTTCCTATATCTCAAGATTGAATAAAGTAAATCTTAAAAAAATCTAATATAAACACTTCTTATAATTGTTGAAAATTAACATTAGAATTTCTAAATGAAATAATAATTGATTATTTAATTTCAAATATTCAAAAAACTCGAATTTTAGTGTATTTCGAAGTGTTCCGCTTACTGATAAACCACGTTATTTATTTATTTTTATTTATTTATAGTGATTAACATCTAATGTCTGACCTCCCGAAGGGTATTCTAGATATATTAAGGAGCGGGCCTACGGACTACTGACGTTCCCGCTGTTTATAGTAGTGTAATGTTAGTTAATCAGAAGCTTGTTGTCTTTGGTGCTTCTTTATTCAATATTGCTTGTAGCAATCCTGTGGCTATTCTATCTAAAGGTTTGTGATTCTTTTTTAGAGGATCTTGTTTTGTATATTATCCGGATATCAGTAGATAATCAAGTCGATTATTGTCGATCAGGAATACACTTGGAATATGTATAGCTGGTCGATATAGATCTTAGATTATTCGAAATGAAAAGCTTATCCTCGAGATATCGACATAAATTGGTATTTATGCGATTTCGTATAGTTTGGGTATATCTTAGTATAAAATCTAAATCTGATAAAAAGATTAATAAAACTGTTTTATATCTACAGGATACAATTGATATATACTATTGCATCCTATTCGGATTGAAGATGATTGATGTAAACAACCAATCGCTACGCATCTGATTATTAATCAGGTATTGAAAGAAATACAATGGGTTTTTCTCAATCCTATATATATATAGGTATTTATACTATTTTTGTAATTAAATCTAATATAATAAACTACAAAATCACCATATCCGATCCTTATCGCTATAAGTTTGTAGAGTATCTTGTAAAGGAGTTTGAGATTCCCCGATTTCGAGATATTATATGCCGGTTTCCATGTATCGTATGTCTCGGAGATCAGGCCTCTCTTTTCCTTCCACTATCTGCTCTCGGAGTGTAGACATTTGGCACGTAGAGCAGAGCGAGTGCGATAAACCACGTTATCTACTTTATGCTTACTATAAGGTAGATATCAATAAAGATAGGTACCTATCTTTTCTTAATCACTGATTACTTATTCGGTTACCTTTAATCTTAGTTATTTTCCAATCCTATAGTCCCTACAGCACTATTTTCGTGGGTCCCAACACCAAGGACTTGCATTTACATTATAATCCTACCTTTCACTATAATTTACTCGTTGATTCTCAACAGTTCCCCAAAATCCTCAAGCGCAAACGCAAACCGCTCGAAACACGACTTTCGGATGTGATACGTGGTTTTTGATGTAGTCCCTGCGTCATCGGATAAGGGCGATAGGGGCCCAGAGATATGGTAACCTACATGATTGGTCTAGTAACACCGGAAGCCGTTTTGAAAGGGAAAATCCAGCAAGATAGAAGATATGATATCCCAAAAGATTTAATTGGCTTGAAGGGTAAATCTCGGAAGAAACACCATGGTTATCGAGGTCGAAATGGCTAGGTAAGTTGGTCTGATCACCCGCTCTTAGATCTACTCCGAGTCTTGATTGGAGAATATACGGTTCAGTTACGCTAGCTATCTCACTCGCTGCATGCATTCCTACTTTCTGACACATCACATCAACTCATCCAAACAACAGGGTCGATAAGTCAGGAACATTGCGACACCACTTGCTCGTTAGGATACATTAACATTTGTTTTTGAATGGAAAATATGAGGTAACTTCATTCTTTGAAGTTATGCCTTTGGACTTAGGAGCTGGAAGTGATTTGGAACCAGGATATCGAGAGCAAACAGGATTTTGAAGCAAACAGGCCAACAGTACATTCCCAGAAAGGAAGGTATTCAAGGATCGGTTCTGTTAAATGCATCCATCATGCAACGTACGTTGATGCATGTTGGTTCAACAGTTGGAGACAATAAAAAATTCGGTGATGATGATGGAAAGGGAAGGACTTCAGGCATATATAAAAGTCAGTAATGGATGCAATTGAACAATGGACTTTGCAAGTTTATTGCTCAATCCCGCTATGTCTGAAATCCCCGCCACGCCTCATCCGACCTCGGTCAGTACCCACAATTCTCAGATTTCTCATCAACTTTCGGCTCCTGATGATGATGAAGATTGGTCAAAGGTTTCTGATCAAAGGGCCCGCAAGCGGATACAAAATCGCATTGCTCAGAGGAATTACAGTAAGACAAAATTTTCTTCACGTCATTACATTGTTCGCTGTGGCTGTACAAGATTTGGATAAGCTGACTTTAATCCAGGAACAAACCTAAAACGACGAATTGAAGAACTTGAACGACAAACTACAGTGGCGCAGGTGGGCACTAAGTCTAGTGTTGGTTTAGCTTTAGACGACAATTTTCACTATTACCACGACCTGCGTCACTTCGATGGAAATCATAAACACTATGCTACATGCGCATACCAGAATCAACTGCCCCGTAATATTGGCTATGGAGCGTCATTGCACCAGCAGTCCAGATGCGGTGACCCTCGCTCCCACATCGAACAAGAGATGTTAGATTCCTTGTCCTCCCCTGATCCAACGGCGACACACCCCCAGGCAAAAGCTAGGCAGCCAAATCACCGCAATCTAGATCATATAATTACGTATTCTCCCGCGCTCTCAAACCGCACACACGGCAGTATGCCCGTGATGGCTAATAAATCATTGAATGGTAATTCGAGTTCCCCTCGAGATGTAGTAAAACAATCTTCTTTTTCTACTATGCTCAATAGTTTGGGGGAAGACTTCGATCGTAACACGTTAAGTAAGTTTCATTCTCTTGTCAAGAAAGTTGGATTGAGCCGCTAAGACTTTACTCTCTTAAGTTGACGAGGCACATACATGGAACGAACCCTGTGGTGCAAGCTACCCACATTTTTATAGAGACACTGAAGAAAACCCGCTTGCTAGCCCACACGAGGAGAATTTTCAAGATGATATTGCCATGTCATATATAGATTCGGCAATATTCTCAGTCGATGCGCCCCAGGAGAGGTATCCTGAAAGAACGGCTTCTAAGCACTCGCGATCTTGCAAAATATTCGGCGAAGATACTGAAAAATCAGTAGCTGAAACTATGTCCTCAACACCAAAGGCTATAAACCCCGAGCCCAAGGAAAGTACAGCAAATATGCCCTCTGTGCCTGTAGAGGGAGCAAGCTTCAATGAAAGATTGAACTTTCTATTAGAGTGTTCGAGGATCGTTGGATTCACAGATTTCGATTCAGTAATATCAAGCTATTACACTGCAGACTTCAGTGATGATTCAGTAGTAGCAAGCGTCCAAAGACTCAGCCGAAGACGAGGCTTACCGAAAGTTCTTGTTGCTCTGCGCGAGAACGCAGTAAATTGGACACAATGGGAGGCTCAAGGATACCTCGATGAGACTTTTAAATCTGCAGAAGATCTACTAGTAGCTGAGTGCACAAACAGAGAAGAATGCGATACAATTATTGGCATTTTGGCAGGAAATTCACCGTTGGCCAATGGCCACATTGCTCCTGTCGAAGTTTCCGCAGCACAAGCCCAAAAGAAATTCCAGGTAATGGTAAGCTTGAATCCCGGTGCACCGTTGACTATCTTTTTTACCCCACGCTGCAAAGCCGTAATTAATCTTCGAATAGCTTCCAAATCTGTGGTCGCTGGTGTCAGCTCTCACTACAGATGTGGCAGCTGTGCATTCACAAAACCGCTCCCATGTCATACTTGCCATCGTATCGCTACTCTATCTCTCCAAAAAAGCTTCGGCAAAGCATCTTCGACTCTGGATTGGTACTTGCCTGAACACTGGTGAAAAGAGTGACTGAGTGGGACATCCATGTCAAATATCTGGAAATATGACAGGCATTGTGGTGGGACTGAGTCGCATTCATGTTGATCGATTTGTTTGATTTTATTAATGTCTTTTCTCAGTTTGAAGATTTAAATATTAATGTTGTGTGCTGTCGTATCACGATAAACAAACCTCTCAGCGCGTGATTTCAAGCTGAGTGATGGACGAAGACAAGTCCCAAGCTCTCTGCAAGCTACGGGAGATGGCGTCTATTATACACAGCTAATCGCTATTCTGTTGATTTATTCATGTATAAATAACAACTATACACATCACTCATGGATTCATATCCAGTAGAAATCCTCTCCGGCCATAGTTTCCTGACTATTTGCTCTGATGTGTAGCATCATATCCAACGTTATCAAAGATCATTTTCTTGACCAATATGGAACAAATTTGGAACCACTTCAAGCATGCAGTTTCCTTGGGTCCCAGATCGTACCTAGATTCCCCCGAGGATCATCAGTTCAAACTCGGTGCTCTGGAGGCTACTTGTGCAACGAATAACATGAAGAATACTAAAATCAGACTTACCATCATCTTTTCTCAGCAAGCCTCGTTCGTCATATTCGGAAAATCTCCTCTGGTCCGACCAAGCCTCAAAGTTCGACCAATCAATACAGCTATGTTTGGTACGATCATTAGCGTGCGGGTCATAGCTGTTAGGCTGCCAAGTATAAGTATAGATACTAAGGTCCGGTTGACACATGAGGTGCTCACGGAGAGTTTGGATACAGTGCTCTATGCGTTGAGGGTATGAATTAGCGAACAATTGAACATATTGAAATTGAAAGGCAGAAAGAAGCAGACTGCCAACCTTCGCTGAGATTGGGAAAAAGGGATTAAATTTACCAATATGTTCGGGATAGATCATTCTGGGCTCAGTGACAAATTTCTGAGCGTCGGGATAATAATCCTTGGCTATGTAATGACGGATGACTTTCTGGCAAGTTTCTCAGCAAACGAACAAGTTGAACGTGTTCATACAGAAGACGGGACTCAAACTTACCAAACAATGTAGATGATGATATACCTCTATCGATCCCCAATAGTCGTTGGAACCGTCAGCAAGTTTTATTGAAGTCCCATTGACTTTTCGAAGATCGTCTTCCGAAATACGTATATTTATTCCTGGGTGCGTGTGAGAATTTCCCCAACAGTCAAATTTTGCAGACATACTACTCATTAAGTCATCCCACGCTTTGTCAACTGCTGGGCCCGGATTGCCAGAGAATGGCGACCCGATTAATTTGCTACTTTCAATTGTGACAATGTTGTACAACGCTCCATCATAAGCTGGTGCTATTCTCCAGTTAGCAATAGCACACTATTATTGTGAATGCTTTGAAACCTCACAATGTATCAGGGGTTTCGGACATTTTTGCTCGCAAGAGCGCCAGTAAATTGTCTTATGATTTGCCACGGCAACAGCTGCAAGCAAAGACAAGAGAAAAGCTAACAGATGAAATGTAGCAATCAAGAAGAAATTGCGTCGAGCAGAGCATCTTTTCCTGACATAGCTCTTGGGGTGATTACAATCCTCGCTTTGAACTAAACCTTGGAAGCCGGAATTGAGAGGTTCCATAGACTCGTCCTGAGATTCCATCATAAAATAACGAATTGGAAGCGATGGTAATTGAATGAATAGGTTGTTAGAGCGGTATGAAGCAAACCTCAAGTACCACATTCTAGTAAAGGCCCAAAGTGTGTGATATAATACAAGCTACGTACAATAAGAATTGTCTACTGATAAAACATATTGACTTAACATGAGTATAAGATACAGTATGTAATCATAATCATCAGGCACATCAAATGTACAGTGAAAAAATCTATCGGCTTCACGCATAAGCCACACGCGCGAGTAGACTAATACACTGAGTATGAGTACAGTCAGAGATACTAAGACGTGGGACATATGGCTTAGGTTACTAGCTGTTTTTGGAAACTCTTGGAATGTATCGTAAGGCTAGCGTGATAAAAAAAACCACAAACTTGGGTATCGAATGTCGAATATCGAGTACGGAATTGTTTGAATTCAGAGAAGAAAAATACTAGGTACCTATTGCAAGTTATCAGTACCAGCGATAACACTACTGTAGCGATAACTACGTAGATTAGTCATTCAGAATGGCCCGTGCAGAAGGTGTCATACTAGCGAGACTAGTTCCCAGCCTTGTATGTACGTCCAACTGAGGTCTAGCGCTAAGCCCCGGAGATCAAGAGCAAAGAATGTATAGCCAATGTCGAATGTCACGTTACATTTAATTGCTCTCACTCCCTGGTAGGATCAGCAGCAGCTACTCACTGGATTGTGACGGTCAATATTATGGTTGCGCCTGACGATAAAATTGTTGTGATTTTATCCAACAAATAGTCACCCACGTGAGGTTTTGCCGATACAGTGACATTAGTCGGTTGACAAAGCACAACATGATAAGCTGGTTCGCTCATCATAAGGTATTGAATTTCAAGTATTCTATTTACCAAGACTAAATGACAGTGTAGTACCATCAACTGGATACGGAAATAAGCATCTGATGTAACGGATTCGAAATGAGTGTATAATTTGGAGCATCTGTCTGATTTCAAGATGGGTAGAGGCAACCCCTGCCGCATAATAGAGACAATTACTTGAAGCCCCCAAGCTAAAATCAACAAGGAAATGATCACAACCTCCACCGCCAACCATCTTCAACCTCCCGCTTCCTTGCCCGTCGCCAATTGCCCTCGTGAAGCAAGATGAATCGTTCAAGCGGCATGGATCCTAGTAGGGAGTGGCATCCTCCATACCACGTTTGTAGGGAGTGGCATCCTCCATACCACGCTTGTAGGGAGTGGCATCCTCCATTCCACGCTTTTCCTTGTAGGGAGTGGCATCCTCCATACCTCGTTTGTAGGGAGTGGCATCCTCCATTCCACGTTTGTAGGGAGTGGCATCCTCCATACCACGTTTGTAGGGAGTGGCATCCTCCATACCTCGTTTGTAGGGAGTGGCATCCTCCATGGTTGGTAAAGCCCATGCGGTCGAGGCCAAGGCCAGGACTAAGACGGTGGTGACAGAGATGGGACGCATTGTGATATGTATAGTTTTAGTGGCAAAAAAAAGTGAGGCTTTATGTTTTTGCTTGCAGGATTTGAGTATATATAGACTGATGCTTTTGAAGTTCGAGTTTCTAAGAGTGGGCAAAGATTCTTGTGTTAGGAAACAAACGAAGTGATTGGACCTAGACGTATAAGTAGTATTCACTGATTGCGCCTCATCAGTGATAATATGGAGCATTGATAAAGCCATTGCTCTGCATGTAGGCTCAAACGTGCTTAGTCAAAATGTCACTGATGAGTTTAGTAGTGACTGGTGTGGGGAAATCAGTCTGAGTCAGATATTTAGTCAGAAAACTTTCTTTCTTCAAGATCTACCGAGTGATACATATGGTCTGACTATTGCTTGCGGTAAGTTGTGTACTGTATTACACGTACTGATGCCTCAACTCGCTGACCTAGTGAGATGAGATCGATGACCTTCATATTAGTTGGCAATGCTCATATGTGCTTATCTTCAGATTTAAGAGCGTTAATATTATCCACTCTGATTTAGCTTTCCAGTATACAGTTTGTCTGGATTTGCTTGTTGATCGCTTTATTATGAATTTTGAAGCGAAGATTTCACAGCTACGGGGTTCTTTTGTGAACTCATCACATACTGATGACGAAGAGGAGGAGTTTCTCAAACATTCAACCACTTCCCGTAAGACGGAATCCGGACCTTGGTTTCAACGTCGAAAAGTCTTTCTCGTCACTAATATTGCACTCATCATAATTACCTTGATTCAGGGCCTGTTCATTGCTCAGCTGAGAATAGAGCTATCACATCAGCTTCCCAAGTTCTCGCCAAGTATGCCATGTATTTCAATTCTTAGGAAAGTAGAGGCTAACCGTGCAAAAATAGATGGATTGAGTTACGCACGCGATAATATCCGTATAGCGCATGTCCCAACACGGTTCTGGAACGACGATGAGGAGGAGGAGGACAAATCATGGACAGCCATTGAAGCAGGACATGGACTCGTTTCAGTCGCACCTGAGTGGGCTGCTGCCCGTGGCCTTCCAGATTCCTTGATTCACCCTCGAGATTCTTCAAAACGAGTATACGTCATTGAAGGCTATCACGGCATACATTGCCTTGTAAGCTGCCTTCCGCGTATGTTTCTTTATTGACATACAAGACTGATACAGCCTTTAGCAAACCCTTCGTCGTCATTATATGAATCTCCGACGCGGTGAGACACCAGATCGTCCACTGGAACACGATCTCCATTGTTTCGATTCTTTACGTCAGAGTATCATGTGCATGGCTAATGACGAGCTCCTGTATACAACAGGGCACAATGATGCGGGGATTAATCAGACACGTCAGTGTCGCGATTGGGATGCTTTGCGAGAATGGGCCTCAGGATTCACATCTTGCTACCATGATTATGTGGCACCATCAGGAGAAACAAAATGGGGAAAATGTGACAATGGGGTCGATGGATTGCCATATGGTTCATTGTTGTCTTGAGAAGCGAGTCGAACAGCAAGGGGTATTTATAGCAAAAATGCATATTCTAGATCCTGAAGTCAACAAAGATGTTTGCGATGCGTACCTGGAATAAGATTGTTCGAGAAAACAAGTAAACAAATACCAAAAGATACCACCGATACTGTCAATGTTTCTTGCATCGTCAATACGATATTTTTGGGCTAGGCAAATAGGTGTTCACTAAGACTACTTTGCAATTTGACTTCGTAGCTATTTGCACTGCATATTTTCCTCAACTCACAGTGCTCGAGCACTTCGATACATCTGCTTACTAAATGTTGGTATCAATTTGGTGTTGATTAAAGTGTAAAGTACTTCAGTCTTATCAATATGATTGATTGTATTATTCGTCTTGATCATTATTAACTATGGGAAGCTAGTACTTGATATAGTAGAAGTGCAAGCGCTAGTGCTAGCGCTAGTGCAATACGGTGCCCTCTTTAGATCACATGATCGATATCCCGACACTGGCAACTCTTAAGTTGAATATGATCATGTGCCTAAGCCCATTATTCAATCTTAAACACAGTGTTCTACTCCTGCTCCCTTAGCTCCCATTCCACTATTCTCTTTCCACCCAATGTGTCACTTTAATGACTATTTTATTAGTGTCAATCAAGTCTTTTAAAGCTTGATATACATCGTTTTTAGTTATGGCGTCCGTAGGATTCGACTTCCCGTCAATCCATTTAATCTCCCCGATTTCCCTATTCTCGTAGCATTGTCGTACAGCCATAATGTCGATTAGAAGGCGCTTTTCCTCGCTAGTGCCGAGCTTAGTCAATAAGTCATATAGTGACTTAGAATCCGTACATAGTATCAATGGTATCTGCTTCTTAGGCTTGAGAATAGCATTGATAGTGCCCTTAATAGCAGCATCTATATCGAAACCTAGAACTAGTGCATATAGCTCAGAAGCTAGTACACTTCTAGTAATTCTCTTACATTTAATCGATATCCAGTAAATGATATTAGCATTGCTGTATTTATCTACTAAATATATAACATAGCCAATTTGTGAAGATAGATTAATATTATTAGCGAAGGATACATTGGTAAAGACAACTAATTCGATAGAATCCATGTCGAGAGATATAAAGGTTAATCTTCTTCTTGGGTTGTCCATCTGTCATTTGATGATCTTATTGAGCTTAATAGCATCTTCTTCCTTCGGATCTACTATCTGGGCAGTAACTGAAAGATGGTATGATGCCTTTGGTTGATATACTGTTGCGATATACACACCTCTCGCGCGTTGAGCGATATATTGGTTCTTTGAAGTAACATTCTTTCGAATCTTTCCCCTTGTTCCCCGCATATCAACACTCCCTAGTGTGACCATTCGGAGATTATCACACTGTTTCTCCTGATTCAGATAGATTCTATTACCCTTAAGAATGATTAAACCACCATTAAACTTAAGTAAATGATCTTCAGTGAATTGCTCTTTGTTTTTAACTATAAATCCAGCTTTCTCTAACTACTTTTGTTTTAATTGTGCAAATCTTTCGTCTGCAACTATAAGAGTATCATCGGTTTGTAATCCTACAATACCGATGCCGTCATTGGAGTAAAGTAAACAGGGATCGTATGTAGATTGCGTCATATTTAGCCTATCCCTATGGTGATTGTGGTAGGTTCCAAACCAGTGATTTCCTGTTTCTGGTATACTATACAAGAGCTTTATGATATATAGCACATATCCGAAATCAAGTCCGATCTCTTCTGATGCTTCCATATAAATAGGTCTGTTCAAAGTCGTGGTTGATTGGATGTATGCCTGTATGATATTCTGTAAATAGATCTGAATATACTTATTTGATGCTTACAAAATAGCGGCAAGTGCAAGTATAATATGCTGACTAATGTATTGAATAATCAGTGATTGTATCAAAACAGTAGTTTTGCCTATATCTTGGTATACCTGAACCACTAGTCGTGATTTCGTGTATACTTTATCAATACCTTCTTCTTTTATTTCGTTAACAAATCGTAATTTAAATAGTTGTGTTCCGAATAGTATATTAGCTTTTGAGACGATTTTAAAGACTCCATTTTCTATTAGTCCATCAACTTCCTTGTATCGTAATTCTTTATATTGTGTAGGTGTATCATCTTGTAAGAATACAGTTAATTGTAATAATAATAGCTTAATATCGATATCCATCAAATTAATCATATTAGTTAAGTTGCTTTTATACAACAACGTAGTTATATATCTGGTTGTACCACTAGCAGTAGTATTTGCAGTTGTAATATTTCCATTCATAATGTATCAATTACTATAATGTCACCATTGTCATTACTATTTGTATCATTACCATCATTCGATTCGATTTCTTTAGGCTCTTTATAAAAAGATTATATAGATATAGATCGAAATTTAGTTGGTCCACTAATAAGTTTCACTTCACATATTTCCCCATCCATTCCAATCAGAATGTATAGTTCAGTCCACTTGCCTAATATATTACCATCTTTTCCTTTCTCCATACTAAAACTTATAAATTAAGTAATAAAGTAAGAACTGATATTATAGATAATCCATTCCTCAATCTGAATATTTCTATGATCTATCTTTTAATTTATATATAACATACTTCTATTATAGCTTTCTTTATAGCTTTTGTATATTGAATAATTATCGGGGTTGATAGATTAATATCATTTAATCTAGAATATATCCTATAAACTAGTAATGTGGGAATAAGCCCATTCGGTTTAACTATATCATTTACAGCTTTCATTACTATTTACAGGATTATTGTTTTTATTAAATTGTTATCTTCAAGCTTTTTAATCAAAATCTCATATACACAGTGTAGGAGATAATAATATCTTTCCATTATATTTATAGAGTTGTATGCTTCAACTGATACGCTCTTGATAGTGATTAACATAGATTTTGCATTCTGAACAAACTCTTTATTTACAAAGTTCTTTCCTGTATTATGAATAATGTAATCTGATGATCCCACATATACATCAATCCAGCATTCTCGAAGAGTATCGAATATATACTTAGCTGAAACATTTTCAAGAAATCAAGCTGCTTGATAATGTATTGCCTTATCAACAATATGTAAAACTGGTTTGTTTGTAATGTACATAACATCGACATATATAGTATAGTTAAATTCAGTATCTTTTGGTAGAATAAACCTAAAACATCCAGGTAACTTACTATGTATTTGATAATACTTATAATATTTGATAAGATATTTTATAATGTTATTACTCTCATTGTAGCCTACACGTTGTAGTACATTATAAAAGCATTATGCAAATGGGTAGTCGAATTGTTGATATAAATACTATTGTCACGGGGTGACACTAAGCCCTTTCTGTCCTGTCCTGTCCTGTCCTGTCCTGCTATATATGTGAGAGTAAGGTAGAACTTCCAGTTCTACCTCCTAGTCTTTGGGCGTTTAGCTCAGCGGTAAAGCTTCTGAATACTCCCAGAAGTGATCCCGTGACAACTATAGCTTAATAGTTATTAAATAGTAGTTATTCTAGCAAATAGATTTTAAATAAACTAATTCATATTTATTTTTTATATCAAAAATATATGCCCACATTTTTCTAATAACAGAATATTAATTAATTAGATTAATGAATTTGTTGGTGATATTATTATAGAATGCTTTAAGCCAATCCATATCCTCAAGTCCCAATAAAAATGGAATATCAGTATCTACAATATGAAAAACAATGTATCCAAATAGTATATCAATATAAAATAAACCTATTGATATTACAATCCCCTTCCCAAAACATACATTCACCGCTTCTGCTGTTTATGGATTATATATCATTAGGCATACCTGTTGCCATGCATAATATTATTTAATCCCAACTATAGATTTACTTGCACAAACTATATTGATACATATACCAAAGAACTCCTTGCTTATATAACTTATATAAAAGATATCTATTATACTTTCTGCTGATAGAGTAGCTTTAATAGAGTCTCTAATCAATGTATATAATATTGTATTGATTAATAACTAATTGAATATCTCTTAGCTATTCATAAGTTCTGAATTAATGAAAAATGCTTTTTCTTTAGTATCATCAATATTAAGATCTGTAAAGAACTATTCTATTTCGGTTTTTGAATTAGATTCTGTATTAGTAGCTTTTTTCTTATATTCGATTAACCATTGGTTATAGTGCTTATTAAATATATTAATTATTACTATCCTTAATCTTTTCCCAATATTCACATCGATTTTTATTCTATTCCTTCTAGGAATGCTTTATTGATCGATATCCCTCTTTCTTGCATATCCAGCAACAATTTCGTTAATTCGAAGAATTAGATTGTTATCGAAATCTATTAATATTGTTCTTGAAACTATTACTTCTGAAATTATTGCTTCTGAAAACCTTTAGAACTATCTAAACTATTTCAGTTATTATTACTATGGAATCTTCTATCAGTGAATAGCACTATATCTTTTTTCTTATATAATCTCTCCTATATATTAATAGATTATCACAGTTGATTAATTAAACCAAACACCTTCTTTTTGGGGTTGAAATAAGCTAGATTGTATACCTCAACATCTTCACATACTAGTATAAGTTTATTGTATAGATATAACATCTGCCGCATAACGGGATTAAATCGATGCTATAGTATGTATAGCTGTTTAATTATAATAGTAAGATACTTATTAAATGACTTGTTTTTATATTTCTTTTTAATTGATTTGAGAATAATATTATTCCATTTAAATAGTATATTGCGTTGATACTCTTCTCCCTCAAAATTACTTTACATATAAATACAAAGCTTTTTGAATATAGGTAGTAGTGCTTTGTAGTTGGTATAAAAAAACTCGAGTGTGCTATCTTTTAGTATGATTGGGAATACTTTGTATTGCATATTTATAGGTATCTCTGCACGTTATAAGATTTCATAGAATATTGAGAATTTGAAATCGAAATTATTGTTGTCCCCGCTATATTTCTTCTTATTGATATAGAATTTCAATAAACTGATAAAAGATTGTGTATTAGAATATATCAATAGTTTCTTATCCCTATCACATCAACCTCTATTATCCTTTCTATCACTATTACTATTGTTGTTATTATTAGAATCTCCTTCTTCATTACTGTTTCCGTTATTATTTTCATTATCATTTTTATTATTGTTTCTATTATCTTCTCAATCATTATTATATTTGAAGTTGTTTTCGATAAATTTATTAATCATTCCAGATTTAAACTTAGGCTCCTTAATGTTATAATTTTTCAAAACTTTCTGAACCTAATCCTTCATCTATATATCTATAATAGATCTACGAGATTGATTATATAAAGCTATATATACTTCAATATTTATCTTTGGTATCAATACTCCTCGAGTATATAGTATTATATATAGCTTTTGTGTATCTATCTGATGAATCTTCGCAAACTATCCAGCTGTGAATATATTGAAGTTATTATAAAAAACCTCAGCAAGCTTGTTATCGTTGATATTCTCATAATTATATTATTTACATTTAAATTTGATATATTTAATAAACTCTCTAGTATTAAATACAATATTCTTATTATTAGCCTGTTATTCCTTTAATAAGCTTAATCACTTCTTACAGTACTTCTCTTTTTTCTTTGTATATAGATTCTTATCAACAACCTTAAAGGTGATCAAATTGACAGCGTTATCACTATTTGATATAATAATATATGAAAGTAGGTATTTCAGAAGTTATAGATATTTTGAAGGTTATAGATATAGGTATAAATGTTTTTAAAAAAGTGAAAGGGTATTTATAAAGATATTTAGATAAAGGTTTATGGGTTACCCTGTACAGCATACAGTATAAAGACTAATACGTGATAGATGCAAGCTCGATTTGTTACAATTGACAAAATCGACCTCTTGAATGTATCTTTCTGATACAATTATCCAAAGTATACTCTTTAACACAACAAAAGAGATAGTACACTATACCAAGTATAATAATATCTTTTTTATAATCTCTTCAGAATTTCTATTAATCTTAAAAATCATTTTAAAACACTTAATATTTTGTAATAGAATTCAAGGCCCTAATTTGTGATATCACTAATTAGTGTTGGTATCAATTTGGT
Source organism: Botrytis sinoallii (assembly GCF_014898435.1). Lineage (NCBI taxonomy): Eukaryota > Fungi > Ascomycota > Leotiomycetes > Helotiales > Sclerotiniaceae > Botrytis > Botrytis sinoallii. The sequence goes on from NW_024066037.1 coordinate 1,850,760, forward strand.
ATTGATTAAAGTGTAAAGTACTTCAGTCTTATCAATATGATTGATTGTATTATTCGTCTTGATCATTATTAACTATGGGAAGCTAGTACTTGATATAGTAGAAGTGCAAGCGCTAGTGCTAGCGCTAGTGCAATACGGTGCCCTCTTTAGATCACATGATCGATATCCCGACACTAAACAACTGATTGCCAATTTCTAAAAGCGTTCTCTTTCTTGTGTGAGTAAACAAGGTCACTATTAAAACACAGCAAGCCGACATGCAATTTTCTGTATTCTAGTACGCAGATATGTGATTGTTGTATACTTTACTCGATGGCAAGTCATCACTTATCGGATAGAATGTACTGGAGGCTACAGTTCCATGATTCTGTAATCCAGCATGAACTTTGTTCAAAGAAACATTAGAGATAGGTAGGCATAAGCAAGTGCCAATAAGTGCTAGGTGGAGAGTGTGTATATTGAATCATCTATCTAAGTCTATATGGCATTGCTAAATACATAAAGCCCGGCGGAGTGAGATCATATATGTTCCCTGTCAAGTCCAAGTGAATGATCGATTAATTGATTTAATTAATGTTCTTTCTTGGTCCAAGAATATATAGAACAATTAAAAGCTCATTTGAGCTTTTAATAGAGAGTAATGGGGTGCTATGGAGTATTCAAAACAGCCTCAATCCTTCCAATGGAAGTAGAAGCAGCTTTATGCTCTTCGAAAGTCAGACTAGACTTGAACATCAGACAATACGCATTCCGTATAGCAAAACTTTTGTTACATCATTTAACCAATATTTAAAGCCTGAATTTTTCAACTTTTTGAAAATTTTGTATTATGGAATATAAAATTCGAATTTTTCTCAGTACTTTGTATAGTAGATCTAATAAGAAGAGGTGGCAAGGGTAGAAAAATTCAAAAGGAGGGGAGAACTCTAAATAGGAAAGGGAAACTCTAAAATGAGGGGGAAAACCTTCCACAATGATTCCAATTGGATTGAAAACGATGAAAAGGTCTGTTTCCATCCTGGATGATCAAAGAAAAGGTGAAAAAAGGGTTAGAAGGGGATTTGGATAATGGATTGGTACATACAGGACGAATATGGTAGTCGGGTATGACTATACGTTTCCTTGAGGATCATCTTAGAAGAGAGCCGACCACGTAACTAGCTATTCGTTATTCACTAGGCAACGGCCCAAGCATCAGAGCAAAGACAACATCATCAGAGTCAGAGCATCGAGAGATAAGGATAGCTCAGGTTGCACGAATTAGATTAGGGATAGTTTGTACGCAGCTCTGTTCGCCTACTTGGTTTCTTACATTACTTTAGTAAGTCGCCCCACCACGTCTGACAGTACCAAGCCTCGTGGCATTATTTGGTGCGAAGAATCCAAACTTGTCAGATTGCTACCACCCACCATATTGTAAGTTTGATACAGGCCAAATAAGCCAATGGTATATGTATCTTTTCATAATTGACTACGCACATCATGCGCTACAGATCCCCTCATTGATAAGCCCTGACAAGCGAAGACGAATCGAGGCTCCATTTCCCATTACATCCTTCTTTCCATCACTCCCATAGCTTGTATGTTCTCCTCATATAAAAAGAACCTTGGTTGCGGGCTGCTTGATTGAATTAGCAATCTCCTGACTTGACCTTTTTTTGCGGAACCAATATGCGCTTCACAAGTACTTCCCATACAGCATCTTTGCTTCTATTGCATTGTGTGCTTGGAGAGCCCGATTATCTCTGTAAATCGTTTGGGCACGGCTCAAACAATGACTTTTGTGTTTCATTGGCAACTTATGAGGATGATTCTCTATCTAAACAAGACTTCATCATGACATTTAACCGCACACAGCATGACGCTGCTGGCTGGTCATCAATCGGGATTGGCACCCATATGAACGGATCCATCATTTTCGTTCTATATGGAGATCCAAATTTGGAATCGCCTCCGACACTCAGCATCCGTTCGACAAGCCGCCATCTCCCACCTGTAAACTTGTCCCTCGGAGACCAGCACCAACACGGAATTCATATAGGTTATATTGAAACTTCCTGGGAATCTTCACACAAGGAGAGCTCAAAAACAGCCGTAGCAAGTTTTGTTTGTTATGGTTGCAATGCATGGTACAATGCAGATAGATCAGCGATAACTCCAGTCCTACCTTTTATCTGGGGTATGAATACAGACCAAGACTTCTCTATTGTCGAATATGCAGATGATGCAGATTTACTGATGCACAATCGTTTCGGTGCTTTTGACCTCGACATGACGAAAGAGAAAGGCATCGAACCCAATCAACTCCCAGCCACCATCTCAAATTTTCTCAAACCTTATCCCCCTGCGTCAGAAGTCGAGGATGTCCCAGAGGACTACGAAAACTTAAATCAAGCGCACAACCACTACGACAATGACATCTCCGAGAGCGCCAAAACAGTCCCTTACAAACACAAACGAAAAATATGGCTACTCCATGGCCTCCTTCTAGTGGCCTCTTTATTTTTACTCCTTCCTTTGGGGGCCTTCTTCATCCGCAGCGGCTCGCCTCACTCCCTGTATCTACATCTCATCCCGCAAATCCTTGGCTCGATATTGGGGCTCGCTGGAATCACCGTTGGATTCTTCTTAAGTTCTAAAGTCAGTGTATGGCACCAGTACATTGGTATAGCACTTGGAACTGCCTTGGTTGCTCAGCTAGGATTAGGACTGCAGCACCACCGTGTATTCTCACGATTGAAGAGGAAGACATGGATGGGAAGTGTCCACATTTGGATCGGAAGATTCGTTCTTCTGGGAGGCTGGGCGAATTTTATTGCAGGCTTAGATCTTAGTGATTACACGGTAAACCTGAAAGTTGGATTCGCTATCGCCTCTGCCATCAATGCGTGTGGACTTAGTTTTTCTATCTATAGGCATGCTATTGGAGAACCACTTGGAAATAATCTCAAAGTTCCTTGGGTTAAAGTGGCAAAAGGTGTCAAATGGATAGATGGTGGGATCGCAAACTCAGAGTGCTATTTCGCATTAAATGACGAAAACGATGATGGTGAGAGCTCAGACGCAGAAACTGTTGGAGACGGGAGAGCAAAGACAGATGGTAAGGGGGAAATGGACTGAATGCTCAAGCAAAGCCGTCGGAATATGGGAAACAAACAATACCGTATGTAGTATCCAGAATTATGTGAGAGAAGAAGTTTATTATGTAAAGGTTGCATCTATCTTGAAACTTGTTAGTCATTATGGCCAACCCGCCTTGAAAATACATGGACTGAACGGCAACTTGCACGATCGTAGAAACATGCACATATTTCTATCAAATTCAAATACCATCTTCAAATCTTCAGATATCACCCTCACTCTGTTCCCCTAAACTGTGTTTCCTGCCGATAATCACCGCTAAGATGGTTAGATCAGTCCGTTTGACATCAGTGCCAAGGTCTTAATTTGGTTCCAATTGAATACGCCCATTTACCAGGACTCCAAGTGCCAATTCGAAGTAAAAGATATTTGCAATTTAAAACATCACATATTCCCTGGAACAAATGAGGAACAAATGAGAGAGACAGTTTTTAGAATAGGATTATCTGGAGTGGCTGAAATGACGCGATAGGGGGAGTCACTTGCACCACCAGCACGGTGAAAACCTCTTAGGTGTAGGGTCTTAATTGCATGGAAATTTTGCTACACGATTAAGTGTTATTGATAAAACTAGTTCGATTGACCTTAGTCATAGCTTCTATCCCAGGAAATTTGTGAGATACCAATTTTAGTAGAGTAGTTTGACTTCACAGTTTGATCACGTGTCTCTTTCTAATAGTACCACCATATTTCCAGAGATAGTAGGGCATTGGAACCATCAACAAAGCGATAAACCCCAACAAGGAATTGCCCCACCCAAGTCCAAGTGAGCTGTATAATTGCGGTCCAGCCATCGGCAATAATGCACCAACAAGGGATCGTGAGACCGTCAAAGCTGCCATTGCCGAGGCCGAGTGAACGGGAAAGGCATCAATGAGGTACATCTGAATTGGGAAGAAGATGCCCAGCATACCGAATCCAAAAGGAGAAAGAGCAATGATTGGTACAATCCAGTGGACCGCTTTATCGGCAGCCCAACCATACCAAAAAAAAGAAATTGGAATGAGAATTGCGAAGAGAGTCATGTATGGAAGTCGCATCTCTGGTTCATAGATACCACCGTTCCAATTAGTTAGCTTGACAATGATTTTGTCACTTGTCAAACCAATAACCACGAGACCCACGAAAAATCCAATCCCGATTCCGAGTGATGCCAGACCGGTGAGCTCTGTTGACCAGTGATATGTTTCCGTGTAGACCATGGGTAGAGTCGTGAGAAGTAGGTAGAGAAGCCCATAGACCAAAGACATATACGTGCAGAAAAGAGCAATAACCGGTGAGAGGAACAGCATTCGAAGAGGACGCGTGAACTCACGTTGAAACTTTTCGGGTTTCGTCTCCACTTCATCAACGTCATAGCAAGACCTAAGGTCTTTACGACCTAGCTCTTTCGACAATTTGGCGGTCTTCCTTGCGATTATGACGGGAGCATAGCTTTCCTTGTTGAATATCTGAATCACGATGGTGATCACTCCACTCAAGCAGCAAAGGACCCAGAATATCCAGCGCCAGCCTGCTCTTTGCCCGATGAAAGCGCCAAAAATAGGGCCAATAACGGGGCCAAAAATGACGCCAATTGCAGAGAGGGCATTGGCGGCTCCTCGCTCTTCGGGAACGAACAGATCAGCAATAATTCCACCGTTGAGGGTCATGCAGCCAGCACCGCCCAATCCAGCAAGAAACCGAAACGCTATTAGACACCCTATGTTTGGCGCAACTGCGCAGCCGGCCTGCCAAATGACATACCACCAGTTTGTGGCCGAAAGAACAGGCCTGCGACCCCAACACTCGCTCGCGGGAGCGATAAATAAAGGTCCAAGGACATATCCTAGATTGCCGTTAGTTCGGGCAGGAGCACAGAATTAAAGATCTTACCAAGAATATAAACAGAGACGGTGAAACTTGAGAGGAGTGAATTGGAATTGTGGAAGTCTTTGTCCATGAAAGTAGCACCGGGGGCGAAAATCGTACTCGATAATGGAGAAACAAATGTGATTGCAGTAATTTGGGCAAGGAGAGCCCATTTTCGATTCTGCGAGAAATTTAAAGGCATAGATGGATCCTCTTGACTGTCCCAGCCCACAATGCCTTTATCTAAATTCATTTCCGGAAGTTTAGGCTTCCCAGTGCTTGAGACTGGGTCAACACTGATATCGGTGCTGAGCTCTTCGTTTGGCACAGCCTTTAAAGTATCCTTAGTCTCTCTCAACTCGACAGTGTCAATTTCTGGCGAATATCCCGGCGATTTTGCCGGTACTGAAAAGCTCTAAGCTAACAATTAGCAATATCGGAGGTGGCTGATGGGTATTTGTAACATACAATGTCCGCAGGCATGTTATACTCTCGCTCGTTTCTTGTCATCTTTGTATATACTAAATAGGTTGGAAAATGGAAAAGCTTAAAGAAACTAAAGATTCCTGGAATAATGCAAACTTTGGCTCGAGCAAAAGAAACTACAGAGTAGATGTATGTGGCTGGGTATTGACCATTCCAACCGGTAAAAGCAGTTGTATAGGACACCTCCCTACTTAGGCAGCTGTCCCTTGGGGATATACCTATCCTTGCTCTTCATCTTATCAGAGCTGAACAGTTGCCATGAGTGTAGTATTGTGTTCAACTAGGTAATGGTCAGCGAATAGAACTTTCCATTGGCTTGCCCAAGATATTTTTGTTATCATCATGGCACTGGCGGCTATTTACATGACTGTACCCAGCCTGAAGTAGTTTAGTGGCTTACTGTACCACCGGATGGCGTTAGCTCCCTTCTTGGACTGACCATTTCTTAGTCATTCTCCAAACAAGCACATTAATAAAATTTGAAAGCTCCGAGTGGTTGAAATAAACTTGGCTTAAGCTTTGTTTCCATGTCCCAAGTCCTAAAATATCAAAGCAGCGAGCTTTTTCTACGCCGCTTGTTGTCACGGGGTCGACACTAGCTCATTCTGATCACCTGATTCCTGTCCTGTCCTGCTATATATGCGAGAGCAAGGTAGAACTTCTAGTTCTACCCCCTAGTCTTTTGGCTTTTGTGGCCTAGCGGTAAAGCTTCTGAATGCTCCCAGGGGTGCCCGTGACACTTGTACTGTGTAGCTTGTCTCGCGACCTCGAGAAAAAGCCGAACATTAAAGTTTTAATTGTTATAGGAGCTGCTTCTAGGGTTATATGGAAGTATCTAGAGATCTCTTAAAGTGGTTTAAATTAAATTTCAAATAGGAATTCAATCAAGATGGAAATTGGTTATAATTCTTATAATTATAATATAAAACTAATAATTATTTTTAAATATAAAACTTTATATTATATATAAATAAAATAACTCATATACCTATAAATCATATTAGTATTATAATGAGTAACATATCTCCGAGTCATATAACTGATATTATATAATGGAGCTTTGAGAATTTAGGATTTAAGGACTTAAAAGTCTTGGAGTTTAAAATCCAAAAGAGCTTTAAAGAATACTGTTACAACGGGTTAGTAACAGGCTGTAGATTCACCAACTTATAGGTTATAGTGGTGTTATAGGCCTCGGTGATTCAACTGCAGTATACCGGGGGACGCTAGGCATTTAGGAAAGCCTCAGGTATGTATATAGTATTAGTTATAGGATACCTTATATTATAGGATATAGTTCTTAGGACAATAGGTTTTAGGAAAGGCAAAATATAGTAAGCAAGAAGGCTCTATTAGGATTAGTAATGCTTTAGCTAGGATACTAGGAGTCACGGGATTAGTGTTCTGTGATGGATAGCTCAGGAATGGTAGCGCTCCAGGAGCGACCGGCTGTTCTAGCTGTTCAAGTAAGGATGAAGGTTTATATAGGGAATGGGTTTCATTATAATGTAGAGTTTTGTGTTCAAAATAATTATTAGTTTTATATTATAGTTATAAAAATTGCAATCAGTTATAATCTTATTGAATTCCTATTTGAAATCTAATCTAAACTATTTTGAGAGATCTCTAGCTACTTCCATGTAATCCTAGAGGCAGCTCCCGTAACAAATACAGGTTTATATAAGAGAATAGGATTTCATTATAATATAAAGTTTTATATTCAAAAATAATTATTAATTTTATATTATAGTTATAAGAATTATAATCAATTTTTATTTTAATCAAATTCCTATTTGAAGTTTAGTTTAAACTATCTCGAAAGATCTCTAGATATTTCTATATGACCCTAGAGACAGCTCCTGTAATATAAACCATATTATACAAAATATTATGTAGCTTAAAAGCCTTTCAAATACTTAGTTTTTTTGTTTTTTGAATAATCTTAATAACTAAAAGGAATCAAGCTTCTTTATTATTGGATTTCATAATAAATAGTTGATAGATCGTATAACGTGGTTTATCAGTGGGTCGGCCATATCAGTGGATCGGCCACTTTTACCTCGAATTATTATTCTATTTTCGACACGTGTTTTCTTTATAACTAAATATAGAAAGTCATTTTAAAGAAGTATATATAATCTTAGTTATTCAAATTATCGAATCAAATAAAAAATTGACAATTCGAAAGGCAGCTTAGCTTTATGATATACCTCAATCTATATTGGGTGATAGAATTCGAGGTAAACCTAATATAGTTAAGAGTCAATCAAAAAGTTATAATTTGATTGAATTGGAAGAGAAAATACTTATTCAATATATATTTGATATGGATAATAAAGGATTTTCATCTAAATTGAATATTGTTAAAGATATAGCAAATTATATACTCGAAATGCAAAGGGCAAGAAAGATTGGAAAGCTCTGGGCTTATCGATTTGTAAAGCGTTATACAAAATTAGAGATATGTTTTAATTGTGTTTATAACTTTCAAAAAGCTTTTTGTGAAGATCCCAAGTTTATTAAAAACTAGTTTCATCTAGTTTCGAATATATAAACAAAATATAATATTCTCAACTACGATTTCTACAACTTCGATAAAACTGGCTTTATAATAGGTATAATATATCCCGGAATGGTAATAACTAGTACTAAACGAAATGGCAAAAGCAAAACAATACAATTAGGCAATAAAGAATAAGCTACAGCGATTATATATGATAATGGAGAAGGGGAAACTATACCACCATTCTTAGTTGTGTAAGGATAATATCACCTTTTTAATTGATATATAGAAAGTAGTTTTCCTATAGATTGAATTATCAAAACTATTACCACCATTCTTAGTTGTGTAAGGATAATATCACCTTTTTAATTGATATATAGAAAGTAGTTTTCCTATAGATTGAATTATCAAAACTATTTCTAATAGATAAATAAATAATAAAACGAAACTAGAATGATTAAAGCATTTTGATAAGTATATAGTTTATCGAATAAAAAGCAAATATCGAATACTAGTATTAAATAAATACAAAAGTCACGAATCAATATCTTTTCAATTATACTGCAAATCAAATAATATTATAGCAATCAAGCTATCACCACATTCAAGTTATTTAACTCAACCATTTGATATTGACTGTTTTGGTATATTGAAACAGACATATAGTTATCAAATTGATAGATTTATTTGTCACGGCGCCAACTACATGATCTGTAGTTGCCTTCGTGCCTCAGGCATAGCATACTAGCGCGCCCTACTTTCTATAAGTAGGGCTTCACTTTTTTATAGCTCTTCTATTCTTATAGTACAATATAAGTCTTTACCTATACCTTGATAGTTTGTATCATCTTTAAATAAACTATTACAATTTTATTTCTTATTTTATTTCCAAAACCCCACCAACGCCTTATCCCGATCACGCCGATCGCATCCATCGTTGATCTATTGTACACCCTACCACTGATATTTTGAACCTCAAAAAGTACTGAAGATGAATAAACAAGCATTTGTACCAGAAGTACCTATATCTGGCTTACCTCTGCAATTCCTTTTTTTGAATTATATTCTCAACTTTGCCGAAACCGATATCTTTCCCTTTATAGATCTATTCAATAATTCAAACACTATATACTTCACTACCGCTCAAACTATATTTGAATCAATCAAATCGATCGCAGGCTCATTACAAACCCAAGCTGCCACTGCTCAGGCCCAAGCTATCGATATTTAATTAAAGATTGTTGAATTGAAAGATATAATTTGTGACACTTTGCCTTAGAAGAACTGCGAGAGCAGGGTACAATTTATCCTTAGAATCTACAACTACAGAATCGGGAGCAAAGCGCTCGTAGAGCGCTCCTATATACTAGCTATGTACACGTGATCGTGCACGTGCGCAAGCGCGCACGTGAGCGATCGCAGCTGCGATTGGGTGCGATCCGTGACACTACCCCCCCTTTCGAAAAAGCTTGCCCTCAAGCTTCACAATTACCTAATCCGTAGACGCATCGGCGATCCCAATGAGGCGTCGTTGTTTACGTTGTAGCATGGCGTGGTAAACGGGCGTGTGCGCAAATTTTGCTTTTTTCGCGACGGGAAGGCGCATGGGAAACGGAGGAAACCGTCCTGTAGCCTAGCAACAGCGCGAAACCTTCGAAGCATATAGATCGCCCGAATTTCCCTCTCTCTTCCAAATCTTTTCCGGTCACTCACCTTCTTCGTATCCCTCGATCAATAATCAATATGCCTTCCACACCATCAAGAAAACGCAGCAGCAAGAGCAAGTTGTCGCCAGCGCAGCTGAAGCAGCGGGAGGACGCGCGTGCGGCGGTGAGTTGTTTATTTTTCTTTTGCGTTTGCTTTGCTGATATGCTTCTTTACAGCTTGCGGCGAAGAGAGCGTCTGCCTCTTCTGTTGCGCGAGGCAAGCGTCCTGTTGAGGAAGAGGAGGAGTCGAGCCGCAGCGGGAGTGGCAGTGATCCTGTCGGCGAGGAGGAGGATGATGAGGAAGATGGGTTGGACGACGAAGATGCACGTAAGTGAGACTTTCTTTTGGTGTCTCCGGCTTGCGGTCGGCTTGTCTAACAAGTGCGATTACAGATGCCGAAGGCAACGTGCCTGAGGGTGGGGTCGATCTTCGATATGCTCATTGGATGTATCCGTTCCATCGTCTTCCGAGGCAGAATTCGGAGGAAGAATACGATCCCTTGATCGATCGTGTTGACGATTACGAAAAGAAGTTCGCTGACAAGTTGACCGCAGCGGTACGTCATTTTCGTGATCTCGAAAATGATGGCGAGATAGTTGAGGAAGACATCCTGGAGGCCTTGCGTCAAAGTCAACCTGGTCGCAAATTCGATACGCCCCGTCGCAGAAGCGTTGGCTTCGTTGACGTCGACGAGTGGGGATCTCCAAGCAAGAGGTCACCAAAAAAGACGGTACCACAGCGGGAACAATGCGTTCGGGAGGACGGCTGGGTTTGTGCTGGCTGCGTACGCAGTTGTGTTTCCGGCAAGGGAGATGGCGTCTGCTATCGACTTCCTGGACAATCGTCTGGTCAATCTCGCTGTCTGCTTTGTCTGGCTGGCAAGCATAAGTGTGAGCGCTTGCCTGACGGGGATACGCGCAAGATGTTTCTCCAATACCGATCGGCTGTTGCTGAGTACGGCAACATGGCAGAGGTAAGTTACAACTTTGCCAGCTTTTAGCAAAGTTAACTCTTGAGATAGCTTGACATGCGGGAGGAGCTAAAGAGTCGCGTTTCGAAAGAAATGCTTCCTCTTACCCTTGCTCGAGAAGCCGCGGAGCGTCGCGTGGCGGAGGTTGCAGCGCGGGGAGACGAATTGGAGCAGCAGCACCAGCTCGTCGTAACTCAGATGGAAGCAGAGCTTTCGGCAGCTCGCGAGCGGTTGGGTGCGACTGAGCGCCAGCTCGGTCTTGTTGTCGCGCGTGCTGCGACTAAGGGTCGTCTTGTCTTTCGGCTTGTGGTTGTCCTGTGTGTGCTTGTCGTCGCTGTTGGCTGGGGACTCGGCTGGTATTTCGGTTTAAACCATCCAGTCTTTGCTGTCGTACCTCGCCCGACCGTAACCGTTGATGCCCGTAGAGGCTTTCTTTCTGGCTTGGTTTAAGTCTGCCGGGCAGGGGAAAAGACTTTCTTTGTTGACATTTCATCTTTGTCCGGTCGCTTTCAGCCTCTCGTGCGATTAGGATTTTCTTTGTCACAATAATGAATTAAAGAAGTTCTTTCTGTCTTTTTCATTCATACATTGATTGTTGTCTGTGAAATCGTAATCATCCTTTCCACTCTCGTAGAGACGAATCCACTCCGGTAGGTGCGTAGGGGGTCCTGGCAGAGTGGGATTTCGTAGGTGGAAGTCACGGAGGTGGTGCGGGGCAGTTTTTAAGTCAGAGGCGGGGTACCAGGTGAGATCGTCATCGGCGTTCAGCCACGATACTCTGTACTTAAGCTGTCGGCGTACTTTCTTTACAGCTAGAATACGCTCCACTTCCCATTCGGTATCACCGGTGATATTTATTGGGGGCGGTGGTTCGAGGATTTGTCCGGGAAGTGGGTCGTCTGCCGCTTTGCGGAGCTTGCTAGGTGGAAACACGGGGTGGACTTTCATAGTGGGCGGTAAGTCCAATCGGAAGGAATCTCCGGCCCGACCAATGATCTTGAATCTACCTTGAATAGGGTAATCCAGTTTTTTGGATGGTCGTTGTGTCGGAAAGTCCCTCATACTGAGCCATACGTAGTCTCCCACGTCGAAGTCGACTGAGCGGCGATGCGAGTTGGCCGATCGAGACATCTTTTCTTGCGCACGCAAGATATTTTCTTTTGCTCGATCGAGTGCTAGTTTATTGCGTTTGGCATACTCTCTAGCATCGGTTATATTCAAATCGTCGACAGGCGCGGTGGAGTCGAGTTTCCAATCCCAGGGATTGCGGGGTAGGTAGCCATACAAGGTCTCGTACGGGGTTTGACCACCTAGTGATTCATGGGGAAGCGTGAGTTGAGCGTAGTCCATCATTGGTAGGAATTCAGACCAATCATCTTGATAATAGCTTATAAAGGGTCGCAAGCGTTGTTGGAGATATTGATTATAAATCTCAGTTTGACCGTCAGTTTGCGGGTGGTGAGCGGTAGATAACTTGACTTGCGTTCCTAAGATATTATTGAATTCTTGCCAGAATTTGGATATGAATTGAGGACCACGATCAGAGATTATAGTCTCCGGGGCACCGTAGTATCTGTATACATGGTATAGGTACAAGCGGGCCTGATCTCTCGAATCGATTGATTTATGACAGGGTATCGAAATAGCTTGTTTGGTCAATCGGTCGATAATGACGAATACGTTGTCGTAACCGTATTTATCCTTGTTGAAACTGCAGTAGTCCATGGTGACGTGTTGCCATGCTCGCGTAGGGATCGGGAGCGGGTGGAGGAGACCGGGAGTGCGATCTCTTGGTACGGAGCTGCGCTTGCATTTGTGGCAATTCCGTATATATTGGTCGATTGTATCGTTCATGTTCTTCCAATAGTATTGATTGGCCAAGAGAGCGTAGGTCTTTTTGACACCAGGGTGTGCAGTGGAGACTGAATCGTGAACTTCGCGAATCAAATAGGTTCGCAGATTTTCGGTGTCCGGTACGTAAAGTCGATCGTCGTAAAGCAAGAGTCCTTTCTCGAGCGTGAGATGCTTGTGCGATTTGGTAGTCTGAACGCGCAGAGCTTCTAAACTCGGATGGGATCTATTTGCTTCAATGATGCGATTTACGATATCGAAAAGCGGTGTGATTGTGTGTATGTCGATGTTTGCGACTACGTCCGGGTCTTGCCGCAGAGATTCGCGTATGATCTTTGTGTCCACTTGATCATCTTTTATAAGCTGCTGAAGACGATTCTTCTTCTTAGTACTGTTCTGTTGATCCAACTCGTCAGTGCGGCGTGTAAGCGCATCTGCGAGTGGATTGTTCTTTCCAGCACGGTACATGATGATGAAGTTATAATCGGCGAGTAGTTCTGCCCAGCGCGCTTGTCGAGCGTTTAGCTGTTTGGTAGACATAAAGTACTCGAGCGCTTTATGATCGGTGTACACTTTGATCTGGTGCGGGGATCCGGCAAGTTCGGCTTTCCAGTGGCCTAGGGATTTGATGATCGCGAGCATTTCTTTATCATGAACTTCGTAGTTCAGCTCGGCGGCGACCATCGTTTTCGAAAGTAGGCAATTGGTAACCATTCGTCGCCGTGCTTCTGAGATAGCACGCTAGCGACTACACCATCGGATGCATCGGTTTCCAGCATACAGGGTAGTGTATAGTCGTAATGCTGCAGGAGAGGAGCGGAGATGAGTCTATCTTTGAGTATATCAAATGCAATTTGACAGATTTCGTCGAAGTGGAATTTGACGTTCGCTTTTGTGAGTTCATGAAGAGGTTTTGCTATTATACCGTAATCCTTGATGAATCGGCGGTAAAAGTTACAAAAACCTAAGAACGATTGGACACCTTTTACGGTAGTGGGGTAAGTCCAAGTAGCGACCACTTCAATCTTTTCTGGATCGACTTGTACGCCGTCTGTAGAGATGATAAAACCTAAATACTTTGTACGTTTGACGTTGAATTCACACTTCTTGAGGTCTGCCTGGAGGCCAGCGGACTCAAGTCGTTCGAGGACGCGCTTGACGTGTTCCTCGTGTTCATCTTCGTTTTCAGAATATATAAGAATATCATCGAGGTAAGCAGTACAGAAGTCATCTAAATAGTCAAATAGGACATCGTTCATATATCGTTGATAAGTCGCAGGGCCGTTTGTCAGTCCAAAAGGTAAAACTTTGCATTTGTAGGAACCATATCGAGTGCGGAAGGTAGTGTATTCTTCGGAAGCTGGATCCATGCGGATGCGATGGAACGCTTGTCGAATGTCTAATTTGGTATACACCTTCGCACCAGCGAGTCGTGCGAGTGTCTCGTCAATGAGAGGTAGAGGGTACCTGTCTTTGCGTGTTAAAGAATTGAGTAGTCGGAAGTCTATACAGAACCTTAAGCTTCCATTCGGCTTTCTCACGAAGAGAATCGGCGCTGCGAACGGTGCTTGGCTGGGTTCTATAAATCCTTTGGCAAGGTTCTCTGTGATGTATTCTTTAACGACCTCAAGCTGTTCGAGCGACATCTTATACAGGGGACTGTATTTGAGAGCTTTTTCACCTTCTCCTTCAAGTATGATCTTGTGATCGTACGACCGGGAGAGAGGTAGGATGTCGGACTCGCGCTTGGAGAACGCTCGGTGATATTGCTGGTAAGCTTCGGGGATCGGAGGCTCCGTCTCGACGTCTGCGATGACGCGATTGAGAGCAGCGATAGTTTCTGGTTTAGAACTGTTTAAGGCAGCAACTGCGGTTGAGATTCGATGGTTGTTGTCTTGACTAGATTTGTGAATCGAGATGACATCGTCAATCTCTGTACATGTGACTGTAAAGATCTCATGATCCTTGCTTCTCTTGCAGGTGAGTTGAAATTGAGTCGGCTTGAGTGCATAGATGTCGAACGTGTCGGAGATACGAAGCGGGAGGGATTCGTAAACAGACTGAATAGAGATTTGACCGAGAGTAGGTTTCTTCTTCAGATTGACTGGAACCTGAGCTTCGATCGCATCTGAGATTACTGTATTAGTCTCTTGGGGAGGGGTAATAAGTATCTCAGGTACAATCGGTGCTATGGTCGGTTGTCCATTGTCAAGTCGGTGGTACATCTCTTCCAATCGGGCGTTCCGATCGTCAGCATCTTTCTGTCTCAAGTGACTGATTCTGGGTTGTTGAAGACTGTCTCTGGTTAAAAGTATATTTTTTGATAAGGAAACAGTAGGAGGATGCTCGGGAGGCCATTCGAGGCGTCGGTTAAAACAATCGACTTTAACTCGGGTCTCTGCCAACCATTTGCGACCTAGGATTACACTATGTGAACCCAAATCGGTGATGAGAAATGGCAAATAAGACTGTTGTCGAGCATCAATCGTGAAATTAAGAAATGTGAAATGAGTGATAGCTTCACCTCGTACACCATTGTAGCTTTTGACTTCAATCGGTGGTTCGAGTAGTATGAAGCGGGGTTTGAACATAGGGAATAATAATGAAAGGAGTGTCTTGTCGATAAAAGCGAAGCCATTCGCTCCGGAATCTATGAGAGATTGAGTATTGTATGAATATCCGTTCTTCGAAAGTGTGCATGGTAGGTTCATGGAATCACCTCCCATTAGTTTTGTCAAATCGAGGAATCTCATGTCCCGGATCGCGCTTAGGAGGGAACTTCTACCTAAGCGTGTTGATTTAAACGTTGGTCTTCGGCAGTGCGAGCGGACTCGACAGCTTCCGCTTGCACTTCTTGGTTTACATCCTCCTCGGCATTCTCTTCTACATCGTAGAACTCTTCGTCTTCTCCAATCTCTTGGATCTCGGCCATAGCGCTTACATTACCTGTGCGTGGCGTGAAACTGGGATTCACTCCCGATGCGGGGGCGGTAGTACTACGATTGAAATTGTTTCCTGGAGATGGAGTGTTGTTTGGCTTGAAGGTTCCTGTATAGCCAGTAGGAGTGCGAGGAGGATATTGGGTGTGAAACTGAGTAGATGGGTTCGAATTACCCGATGAGCGGAGAGTGCTTCTAGGGGTAGTCGACGAATCGGTGTTACTAGATGGCTTTCTAAGAGGTGTCTCTTTAGTCGTTCTGTGACGATTGCGTTCTCGAAGCGTAACTTCGAGTTCGTCGATCTCAGTAAGCTTGGTAGCCAGGTCCTCAACAGTGTAGCATTCGTTGATGTGGAGGCCAATAGCTCGTCGGAGGAAATCGGATATTTTTCTTTCCAGATCGCGGAGGAGAGTTGTCGGATCGGTGATTTCCGCCTGTGTAGCTAATAGTCTAAACCTGCGATACCATACTAGGAAGTTTCCTCGTTGGGTGTTATTAGGCATAACCCAGTGTTCGTACTCAGTTCGTGCGTGATCGGCTTCGGCCGGGTTCTTGTAAATGGCTGCGAGCTGATCGATCAATTGCTGTCCTGTCAAGCGGGGGACTTGAGTGTACAGCGAGAACACGTGTTCTTGTGCCTCTCCTTCCGTCTGATCTACTACATAAGATCGCCGTTGCGCTTCCGAGATGAGCGAATTTTCGTAAAGTTCGAGTCGCTCGGTGACCAATAGCTGCCAGAGGCTTGCTTTCGGCTCCACACCATCTTTGAGTTTGGATGAAAGATTGGTGGGCTTCGGAATGTACGGACGCTCTACTGCAGTGGTAGGTGAACGAGAGTGGGGTGTTCGGTGAATTTGTGGGTCGCTCGGCAGGGCGACCGGGTTTGAGAGGGGTCTGCTATCGGTACTCGGAAGGGATCGTCGCGAAGACTGACTTCGCGAGCGGGGGTTTTTCTTGTTCTTCCTTTTCCCGGTAGTAGGAGATGCCCTCTCAATAGAATCGACTGGAACATCAGGAGTCCGGACCCCGCGATTCGCAAGGGAATCTGCGTGATGTTGCTGTCGGTGTCTTGGAGGTTGAGATGGGTGAGCGGTACTAAGACTACGCTGTAACAATTCGTCTTTGAGTCTTGCGATTTCGTTCCGCAAGTCCTCAAAGTCTTTAAGGGTCGGCACTTGTTCTTCCTGTGACGGGAGAGTGTGCGTCGGCATGCTACCCTCGAGAGTTAATGCCTCGATCGAGGAGTCGTTTCCAGGCTGTTTACCCTTTCCACGTCTATCAGTATTTACATTAGAACCGTAAGGACTGTAACCGTCGCTCCGTTGAGATTGACTGTCGTCGGCTGGGGGCGCTCGGCCGGCGAGAGGGGGAGAGCGATGGAGTCCCTTTGAGGTAAATGGGTCGGACATGATAGCGGTACTTGTAACTCTGTATGTTGGGGGTTTGTTGTCTTCCGTCGAGTAGATTTACTCGGAATCAGCCCTCTTCCTATAAGTAATATCGAACGTCCTCGATATACCCAAGAAGGTATTATGGTTATAAGGTATTATTTGATCGGCCACCAGATGGCCGTGCGATCGTATAGTGAGTTGTAGATAATGTGACACTTTGCCTTAGAAGAACTGCGAGAGCAGGGTACAATTTATCCTTAGAATCTACAACTACAGAATCGGGAGCAAAGCGCTCGTAGAGCGCTCCTATATACTAGCTATGTACACGTGATCGTGCACGTGCGCAAGCGCGCACGTGAGCGATCGCAGCTGCGATTGGGTGCGATCCGTGACATAATTGAGATATTGAAGATTGCTGTTTATAATAATTCATAAGCTTTATCTCATTGTAAATATTTCGCTATCCCCAAAAAGTTTAGTAGTAATAAATAAGATATTACAAAGCACTAAGATCAGTATACAACTTTTTGTAGTACAATCAATTACTATTTGATCACAAATTACGAAAACGAATCAGAATTTCAGAAAATCATATTTCTTGTTAATCTACTTTCCGGCCCTGTTTATACAAATAATCAGATATATTTTGATATAATTACTGATAACCTGTATAATTCTGATCTTTGGTTTTCTGAATGATGTATTGTTATAGACATCTAGTGTAAACTAAATAAGCAATATTAGATTCTAGACCTTTTATAAAAAGTTTTTATGGATTATAATAAATATAAAATGAAAAAGGCTTTATTTGATAACTTTATTATTAAGTTCAAATAGCTTGTAATCAAATATAAGAAGATTATTAAATAACAAGTTACTAATCTTAAACTTAAAATATTATAAGAATTTATTAATATTTCTATTCATTGTTCTAATAAACTATCTGTTGTTAATATTGATGTATGAATAATATAATAATAAGGTATTTATGATGATCTAAAGGAAAAGATTTATCTCAATAATCAATACAAGAATTAAGGCATTAACTTTAATAATTAAATTAAATTCAATATAAAAAAGCCTACTATTATTACTATAATACCTATATCTAATTACTTTAAAGATTCTATATAATTAGATATTACTTGTTAAGACTAGTGACTTTTAGTATATTACATTAGAGAATAATGTCTCAAGCTTGGCCTTTGCTTTTATTACAAGAAACCGGATCATATCAAACTCAACTATAAGGAAAAGTGATGTAACGATACAAAATATAATATTAGCCTAGAAACTATATTATATCCCGATTATTCTTCTGCTATAAATCAATATGCTCTGAATGTTCATCGTTTTCTTATTACCAATCACAATCATAATCCCAGACTCTATTACAATGCTTATTATTCTATTTATTAGAACACATTCCCAATTACCGTGGTACCAATTCGATATATTACCCCAGCCCCTATTGTTAACTCAGATCTGGGCAGATTTATAGAAAGCTCTATATATTCTAATAATAGCGGAAATTCAATTTCCCAATTAGATATATTAAAAGATTAATCTCAATTTATAATTGCAAATCGAGGTTCTTTATGGAAAGCTTATCTTTATGAATTAAAAGATCAATTATATTTAGGAATTCTTTATATCTTAAAATAATAAATAACAAATCTCTTAAAATCTCAATAGAAATTTCCCTTATACTTAATGTGATTATTCCGCTTATTAGCTTAATAGATAATAAAGCCGCGGGATATGGGTTTATAGATAGAACCCTTATATTCAAGTTTGGCATTCCTATATACCCCCTCCCTATTACTTGTAATCTGTTATTAATAGACAGAAGGATCTTTGATATTCTATTTCAGTATGTATTATTAGATTTATGGATTAATAATTATAAAGAAATCGGCTTATTCTATGTCATTAATCTTTTTAAAGCAGATTCTATGATTCTTGGCTTTCTGTAGCTCTAGTATTATAATCTTATTATTGATTGGATAGTGATGACTCTTAAGTTTATATTTATATATTGCTTTAGGTATTGCTATTCAATTAATTCTGTTATAATTATTATCCCTAATTATAACGATATATCGATTCTAATAGATATAGTATTCAATTCAATATTATATATATTTATTAAAAAGTTTATTTTGAAGTTCAATTTGAAGAAATCTATTTCAACCCTATATCAAGTTTTTACTGAGGAAGTTATTAATGAAAGTCTTCAGATCCCCTTTTTCTCATTCTTGGAATAATCGATATTTTTGGAATATACTCCTTCAATCCCAGTTATAGAAAAGGTTATTGGTAAAAATCTTGATAATATAAATCCTGCTGATCCAAGATTAATTAACTCAAATTACTACTATATTCATCGAATCAATAAGAAAGCAGAAATCTATATCAAAATGATATCGAACTAGCTAATCTTGAAACTAGCTCTAGTATGGATTATTATAGGCTTTAGGATATATAAAAGATTGTTATGGAACTCAAATGTTTTATTTTTATTGAACCCTTTATTACTATTAAACCTCCTAAAGGAATTGTTTAATACCTTATGAAATATTTGATAGAGTATAAACAATATAAAATTCCTTATAACTAATAGCTTTGTTTAATTTTGTAAAGGTTAAGAAGCTTATATTACAAAGATAATATAAAATGAATTAAATAAAGCTTATAAGTTATATCGGATTATAATAAATGATTCTATTCAATTATACTATAGTATTGTAAAGAATGATATCGAAAAGTTTATGGAAAAGATTGATTGACCTATGCTATTTGCAATTGAGATCCAAAGCAAACTTTTGTTTTGACTTTGTAATCTGTTTGCTGGTTTTTTATTCTTTTTTGCTAATAAGCTTTTGTTATAATGCTTCTGGGATTATAAGATTGAGATTATATTAGATAAAGAGCCCTCATATAATAAAAGCCGCTTAATGTCCCTAGCCGAATTTTAAGTTATTTGTAAGTGGCTCGATAATAATCTAAATAAAGGATTTATTCGTAAATTTCGTTTCCGATCAGCTGTTCTATTCCTTTTAGCTGTAAAGCTTGGGGGGGGTGTCTGGATCTGCCAGGATTATCGAGAACTGAATAATATTATTATTAAAAACCGTTATCCGCTGTTACTGATTAAAGAAACCCTTGACATTCTATGCCATGCTAAAGTTTATATTAAATTGGATATTATTATTATATTCAATAAACTATGGATTGCAGAAGGTTATAAATAGAAGACCGCTTTTACAATCCGCTTTGGCTTATTCGAGTTCCTGGTAATACCCTTCAGCCTTTGTAATACTCCTGTCTTGTTTTAGAATTATATTAATTATATTCTTTTTGATCTTTTGGACAAGAATTGCACAATATATCTAAATGATATCTTGATTTACTCCGAGAATACTATAGATCATCGAAAACAGATTCGCGAAGTCGTTTGGAGATTTATCGATACTGGATTATAAATCGATATTGACAAATGCAAATTCGAAACAAGAAAAACAAAGTATCTCGATCTAATCATTACTCCTAATAATATCAAGATAGACCTTGATAAGGTTAAGATTATTCTTGAATGGAAATCATTAACTAAGCTAAAAGATCTTCAACGTTTTCTAGGGTTTGCTAATTTCTATCGATACTTTATTTGCAATTTTTTTAAAATTATGGAACCTTTGAATCTTTTATTAAAAAGGAGAATATATGGAATTGGACTATTGATCAAGAGAATGCCTTTGAAAACTTGAAAAATGTTTTTGCCTTTGTTTCAGTCCTTGTAATGTTTGATTATCATTGCTGTATAGTTATCGAGACAGATACTTCCGATTGAACTGCGGGCAGAGTATTTTCTCAATATAACAATAAGGGCTAACTACACCCGATTGCATACTTCTCCTCAAAACATAATACTGCCGAATATAATTACAAGATTTATAATAAGGAACTATTAATTATTATCAAGTTCTTAGAAGAATGAAGACCCGAATTATATAGAACTCAAAAGCTGTTCGAGATTATTACTGATTATAAAAATCTAGAGTACTTTATATTGATAAAAATATTAAATCAAAGATAAGCTAGATAAACTGAATTCCTGGCTGATTTTAATTTTCGTATTATATACAGACCGAGTCTTAAAGCAGTTCGCCCTAATATATTAAGTAGAAAAGCAGAAGATCGCCTTATACACACCGATTCTAATAACGACCGAATCAAGAATCGCTTACAAATAGTTTTCCCGAAAAAAGTATTCGATATTGCTATATTCAAGGACCTCATTTGACAAACAAATAACAATATCAACCTCACCGTAACGCCTATGAATATAATTATCCCCGATACTGAAAAGCCGATCAATAATCTTATCAATAAAGTATATGAATTATCCGAATTGGTTACTACTATATATAAAACACTTCAGAATCTAACTGCTCATTATTGGCCACTATCAATCCAAAAAGATTTCTGAATTGCTCTTCAAGACTATAGATTAATCAATAATAAAATTTTCTATTACAATTGCTTTTTTGTTCCCCCCTCCACTAAGCTTCGCACTCAGATCATATACCGAATACACTTCACTGGTCCGATAGGATATCCCGGTCGAGTTAAAACTATTGATCTTGTTTCCTGTATATACTGATAGCCTAATATATCAAGGGAAATCGAAACTTATATACAAGCCTATCAATTCTACTTCCAAACCAAAACTTCTCGTTTTACTATACCTGGATTCCTAGAATTCCTACTAATATCATTCCGCTTTTGGTTTGACATCTTTATTGATTATATTATATTGTTATCAATCAGCAAATGCTATAGTAAAAAGTATCAATATATTATCACAATTGTCTGCCGCCTAACGAAAATGTGTTATTTCATCCCGGTTATAGGATTGTTCGCAGAGAAGCTTGCCGATCGATTTATTGAAAAAGTCTATTGTTTATATGGTGTATTTAATAATATAATATCCGATAGAGATTTACAATTTATATCAAAATTCTGGAAGCATTTATTCGAGCATCTATTGATCACTTTGAAACAATCCTCCTTATTTTATCCCGAATTCGATAAATAAATAAAAAGGATCAATATTATAGTAGAACAATATTTTTAGGCTTTTATAAACTTCTATCAAGATAATTAATATAATTAGTTTTTACTCACGGAGTTTGTACTTAATAATATTATCTTAGAGACTACCAGTATATTCCCATTCTTCGTTAACTACAGTTTTCATTTATACCTCAACATTGAGCCCTTTTCACCTATTCCCTCAAATCTATTATATCAATGCAAATGCGAGTTCTTAAAGGCTAACGAGATTGCAAACCGATTTGATATTATTCTAATAAAATTGAAAGCTTTAGTTACTTAATCTATTCAGAAATATAAAGATTATGCTAACAAGATTTGTACCAATACTTCTTTATATAAAGAAGGTAATAAAATATAAATTAATACTAAGAATATGAAAACCAATTGTCTGATAAAGAAAGGTGATAACAAATGGGATAGTTTTTATAAGATTCTAAAAGTTTATAAACGAGCCTGTCTACTTCAGTTTCTTATTAGTTTTAAAATCTTTCCAGTATTCCATAATTCATTACTCTGATCACTCCATTGTTTATCTAAACTAGCCGATCAAGAAGTAATCAATGAAGTCAAATCCTGTTGAAATCAAGGCTGTATTCTAGAAAGAAATAATGAAATAAACAAGGAAATCAAGCAATAGGAATTCAATAAACTATTTGACTATCATAATAAGGACGGATTTCATTATTAAATCAAATGGAAATATCACTCAGTATCTTGGTAATTCGTCAAAAACCTTTGTGGCCAGGAAGATACAATTATCGTTTTTCATTTAGCAAATCCAGATAAACCAGAACTGTCTGTTTGGGTAGGCTTCAAAAGATCTATTATTTCTGATCCCCCACTAGTATTTATATTAAGTATATTCCTGAATTGAGGTTAAGGTAGATCTAAAAAGCTCCAGCAATTGATTATTATTCCCAAGAAAGTTTATTTTAATCTAATAATAGAAATTAGAATATTTTAGTGTTATTTTGTTTTCTAAAAAGTTAATTGGTATTGCGATTGTGGACCGATCGCTTTGAGCGAGAGGTACTATCACAGCGCCAACTATATGATCTGTAGTTGCCTTTGTGTTTCAGGTATAGTATATTAGTGCGCCCTATTTTCTATAAGTAGGGCTTCACTTTTTCATAGCTCTTCTACCCTTATGGTACAATATAAGTCTTTACCCGTACCTTGACATTATTAAAACTCACATCAATCATATCACTAAGGTTGAATTCCTTATAGCTTTTAAAACTGTATATCAACAATCAATTACAGCTCAGAATATAAAAGCTGGTTTTCGAGGAGCAAATTTAATACCATTCGATCCTCAAGCTATACTCTCGAAATTGGATATTCGGATTCGTACGCCTACCCCTTTATCCATTAATTCAAACACTTAGATCTCTCAAACACCTTACAATCCAATTAAAGCTCTTTTACAATCAATTCTAATGAAATCTTAAATAGCTCGCTATCAATCAAACTCTTCTATACCTATATTTGAGACTATATTGGCTTTAGCTAAAGGTACAAAGAAATTAGCTTATGAGAATACACTTTTAAATGTAGAGAATTATATATTTCGAAAAGCAAATAAGATATTAAGCAAACATCAACACACTAAAAAGATTCAATTATATAATAGAGGAGTATTTATTGAATAAAAGACTAAAGATATATTATTTTAGTAAGAGATTGATATTTAGATTCAATATAACGAATATCAAAAAGAAGAGAATTCTAATAGAAAAGTATCTTTTAATCAATACTATAATAAATACAGAAAGACTAGATATAATACAAGGATTTATTAAAATAATATAATAGATTCTAAATTATTAGATTTTTTATAATTTCAATCAATTGATTTAATTGTTATTGAATAATATAGCTTTAGGATAATAATTCGAGGTAAAAGTGGCCGATCCATTGATATGGCCGACCCACTGATAAACCACGTTATTGAATTGAAGAATTATTAATTGAGGTAAAAGTGACTCATATAGTGATATGGCCCACATACTAATGAACTACGTTATGTAAATTCAATCTTGCTCCAGATGTTTCGCGCATTGACCATGTTTTTTTTTCTGTCAATCAGGACCCATCCCATTTATGAAAGTGTGTGTCCAAATGGAAACATTGTAATGGGCTTCCTAAGCTATTCCCATTTCCATCAATGCAGTCCGTTGAAACACGGTAACCACTCATTTAGTGCTTTTGTGAAAAGGTCAAAACCAGCTTCGAAAGGCGAGGGTTGATCTTCAATCTCAATATAGAATGAGGATAAGAGATCCGAGATGTGCACCTGAAGAGACAGTTAGTAACAATTGTGGGCAATGTAATTTCTGTGATAAGGCAGACTTACCTGAGCCGGGTACACTTGTCCGAAAACTTCCCCGTTCGGAGGGGGTATATTACATGTAGGTATTGTCTTTGTAGACTTCCTAATGACCGCATTTGGATTGATCTCGAGATCTGCCTGGACTCCAAGTGTTCGCCATGGATCCATTTCACCATTCGAAAACATGACCTATTAGAAATCTAAGTACGACCATACCACTATACCATGATTGAGTTCTTATCACTTACATTGGACGGTGCCATCTTCCAGCCGCCATATTTATCATTGATTGCGCTGACATTGGGTAACTGAGGTGCATATGGAAAAGTATCCGCGCAAATATTTGACTCTTCGCTCGAAATGTTGTCAAAACGAGATATCAAGTTGAATGGGTTTGTAGTGTTGGAGCTTTGGAGGAAGCCAAATTCGCTACAATATTGCCATTTCCAGCTTACGCCATCTCCAAGTGAAGATGGTGGTAATGAAAAGCCCGACCCTTGGTCTGAATAGTCATCGGCCATCTTTCGATAGATAGCTGATATATATGCAAAAAATGCGGTCGAAGCATTGTATGTGGCAGCAATACCGATTCTTGTAGATGTAGAGCTATGGCTGGTTTGAATCCAATCCCTGAAGGCCTCAACCTCGTTTGCCGACGCACTGTGAGGAAAGAGAACAGAAGCCGATGGATCGTATTGTTCGAGGTAGTTGCAGAAAGATAACAATGCAGAGTCAAAACCATAAAGCTGGAAGTTATGGCTAGTGTGCTGGAAAGGTGTCGCAAGTATCTGGGAAGCTTCCCATAGAGTCATATCAGTTGGCGAAAGCGGAAAGTTATCTACTGAGTGGAGACCTTTGTTGATAGCTGGATTGGCCCGACCAGTCATGTAGATCTCTTGTCGAAGCAACAAGACTTCATCCCGGCTGCCATACTGAAATACCTTATCAGCGTAGTCGACAGCAATATGCACGTCTTTTGAGCAATTGTCCGTCATAGCCTGCTGAATTGGGTTGAAATAGACCGACATATCAACCTGTGCTTGCACTGGTGCCGAGGATGCCCAGCTAGCAAACCATATCTCTGGATTGCGTTGCCGAGCGATTGCAGCTCTGATACCTATAGGTCATAAGGATTTACATCAGTAAATTTCGATCGACATCCGTCTGGATGTCGCATATCGAGAAGCTAAAGGGCAGGCGCTTAGATAGGTCAACTGATCAGTAGACTCACCTGGATAACTTCCACCAATAAAGATCCATGGCGTATTACTTGGGGATAACATCAGCCAGTATTTACGAAGTGTAGATGGCTGGAAATTTCGTGCGAAATAGACAGTATCTTCGAGTGCCTACATAACGGTTGGTTTAGTTCATATAGCGCGTTGGGTCAGACTTTCTTGGATTGAAAGACAAACAATGCAATTCGAGATCGAGACAGTACTAGTTTCTGCACCAGGACCCATGTAGTTAGGTGCCATCTCACGTACCTGTTCAGTCGTAAGATACTTGTAGGCATCAAACCCGGCTAAAGCAACTCCAGTCTTATTTTCAAGCTCAAATGGAAGACTTGCACCATAAAAGCGGTGCTCCCAAAGTATGGCAAGTCCATTGTATTTCTGTGCCAGTGCCATCAAAGCGGAGCGACCCATCGCTTCCTCCAACAGCATAGACACCATGAACTCGGAGATACCATGCTCGCCTGATAGTGAAACACAATGGTCAGCCTCATGGTCTACAGTGAGTGGAAGTTATGGCATAGAAGTACTCAGAGGCATGTACAACCAGCTATTTGTGACGTTATGTTTCTAAGAAATCTATCCCAGGACCCACGCATAGAATTCCGGCAAAGCTCAAATGTAAAGAGAACCAAAGAAATGATTTACCTGTATCGAAGAAAAACACTGGACCTCCTGGCCGATAGAAGGTATCATTGAGCCAATAGCAATTCCTAAAGGTGCGGTTGTCCGAGCTGTTGAAGTGGTCGATTTGCATGTCCAAACCCAATGAGCATGAGGGTTTGGGAATAGAAAATTTATCTTTGTTGACTATTTTTGGAAAAGGATACCACCGAACAATCGTCATCGTCTTTAGTGCCCATTCAGGTGCAGTAGTAACAAAAGGTGAAAGTAAAAGGCCTAGACACAGGCATAATGGGATCATGACTCCACAACGTGACATTTCTTCCTGATTTCGGACTGGAGATGGGATTTCTAATCCGGATCGGTCTAAGTGTGCCAGTGGTAGTCAAGAAATGGAGTGTAAAGACCAGCTTGTGCTGTAGCAAGACTATAAGCAACAAAATCGCTCTTGACTTTTTACTTGGGTAATTTATCTATAGACCTTATATATTTTTATAAATACCTGAGGATAAAACCCGAAATCTTGAACTTAATGGGGGGAGATTGTAAATCAGCTGTAGATCCATGGACAGTAAGCTATTAGAAGAAGCAGTTACAATAAGCCCAACAGCTTATAATCTTGCGTTAATCGCTCGTAATGTATTATTGCTGCATGACTATTTATCGAAGTTTGAAAAAACACTATTAATGAAATTCTAATACATACACATAGTCTTTGCAAAATTGTAAGTAGAAGTTACACAACAATCAGAACTATGGCCTTTATTTGAATTTTGAAGCGTTCTTAGAGGTTGCAAGAGTTAAGAACTAAGAGCAGAGTATGACACGCTTCTTGATAGGACTTTCAGGAGTTAAAACGCTTTTCTCGTAAGCATGTGAATGTACTGAATCGATATCGGACCGTTCAGACAGTTCAATACTTGTAGCACATGATATCGGAATCAGTGCGTAGTAACTGCTCGACGGTGATACTTGGCAATAGTCCTCCTATATCTACTTTATCACTCCGCGAGGCATCTTGGTTTGATCCTCCCCACCCAACACCGTGAAACTCGTAAAATCGTGTCTCCGGATTCCTTGATTGCCATATCCACCACAATCGATCAAGCTGCATGTGTGCCAAAAACCATATCGGATCTGGATTTGTAGTTAGCGTATAATTTTGAACAAGGCCAATCTAAGTACTGCATACCATTCGTCACACTTGTTCTCATCCATTCTCCTTGAATAACATAGGGCATGGATTTATGTGTATCCTTCTCCAGCCAGAATGTGAAATTCTGATAGTCTTGTCGTGCCAACACAGCTTCCACGGCTGCTGGTGAAATTTTACTCATAGCAAGTTCCAGCGTCTCGCCAGTACGGAATGCTCTTGAAAGACAGTGTTGTTGAATATCGCGATCATAGTAAAGAGGCCTCAGCTCTGTAAAAGGGCCATCTGTTACACAATGTCCTCTGCCGACGCTTGCTGCTGCTGAGGTATTTCCACTGCCGCCAAATCCTGTGTGGGGATCCCAAAGTGGTGAAGAATGAAAGTCAGTCCAATCAAGCGTCCAATCCCAGTATGGCATGCTGCCTGTATAATTGCATTGTTTTCGCAAGATTTTCTCGTACGATAGAATGAAATACCGATGCCATGGGAAGAAACCGGCGGTGTCAAGTGTCTCATCGCCCTTGTGAGTATGCACCCATGCGAAATCATCGTAGAGCGTATGGGGGAGATTGAGTATCGATGGTTGAGTGGGGAGGCATTGGACTGCTGAGATATAGGCGTCTTTTTCGAGGTGGCTGAGACTTCGCCATTCACGCCTAGTATCCTGTGTGACGCATGAAGACGTTGTACCATGTCCTGTTGTATAGGGACGGCGGATCGATGGGCTACTATGAAAGCCACTAATAAAACCAAACATGAAGCAGATGCAGACAACAAGAGCCACGATATAGTATCGAAAGTTTAGGATTTTGCTCAAATTTACGTGCCTTCCACTGGATGGCTTTTCAGAAGCATGGTCCAGGTCAGAATCTAAACGTGAAGCCTGAGACTCATTGCTGGAGCCTGGGATTGGCAAGTATTCTCTCCGCTTCGGCATTGACATGTCTATTAACGCATTTGCTTCAATCAGGTTTTCTTCTCAATAAGACGAATATTATAAAATTGGGAATCGAGAACCCAGGCTTTCTTAGCGGTGTGGAGAGAATTCCAGTCTCAAACCTCTTTTGGTAACTTATAGTAAGCCAGCCCGGAAAAATAGTCAGGTGAACAAGTAGCATACTAATGCTTTGGGGATAGGATCGAGTATTAGGTTGTGAACAGTCAGAAAATAATAATGCAATGATTGACCAACCAAAGCAAAGCAAACAATTGTATGCTTTGAGCATTTTAGAAAAAGTGGGTACATATCAAGTAACCTTCAAATCTTCCAATGAGCATAAAGCACAAGGTCTCAATACTACGCTGCAGAATTCGTCGAGAGAAATTTGCAGCAAAGTAAAAGTATTATAGCGTGACTAAGCACTATCTTAGATGGTGTGCCTACCCTACACCCGATTTCATAACGTCTGTCCAAAACGTGATTTTTTGATCTAATGATTCTAGCTAAAATCGATTATTTTATAAAATTATTTTATATATAGCTCAATAACTGTGACGATCCGGCCTTAAGCCTTAATTAGTCACATGACTCACCCTGCCCGGCAGAGTAAATCATTTCGCGTATTCTTGGTCCTATCCTGGTCCTATCGAATAGGACCTATAAAGCTTGTTATTCTCTAGTTACGATAATTGATTCATCTTATTACTATGCCTTGACTCCGTTGTCGTCGCAACAAGAATCTATCAAATTTATATAATAGATTCTAGATTATTAGATTCTTAATAGCTTTAATCAATTGAATCAATGGTTGTTGAATAATATGAATTTGAATGTATCAATTGAGGTGAAAGTAATCCACTCGGTGATGAATCATATTATAGTAAACGTTAGTAAAACAAGAGCGTGAGCTTTTCTATATCCCGACCCCCTGCACGTGTCACGTGAGGCAATTCTATAACAATTTCGTTTGGGGTGAGTTTTTATCTCACTTTCAGACCCTCTTCGTCGATAAAACGTTTATAATATTGAGGTTATTCATGTTCATCTTTTTAATGATATTGATGATATTTTGGGTTGCTTACTAATGATTGAAATTTTTCGGACCAATCAGAATCGAGAGGGGACGTTTATCTACGGTGAACCTTCGGGATACCCCTGCCTCGAAATTAAGGCCACCGTGCGGTCTGAGGATGAGATAAGTGAGTTTGTGATCACGTACTACTTACAAGTCCACTCTCACATGGAGACCACTCTCACGTGTGGTGGTCCGTGCAGTATTTGATCGAACGCAGTGAGCTTTGGAGGTTTGGGGGCAACAGCTACTCTGGTGATCGTGGGCGAATGAATACAAAACGCTGCTCAAGTTGTGCCCGCGCGCTGCCCGTCACTTCTTTTCTCAAAGATGCATCGGCCGCCTCGAACAGTCGAGTCTTTGCAACCTGTCTTTCCTGCCGGAAGAAGGGTACGCGTGCTGATAGAAAGAGGAAGGCTTCACACCAATTGGGACCGGAATCGGTGATGAATACAGAAGCTTCTTTTTCTCCTTGGGTCCCGACACCTGCCATACCTCCTGCACCTTCCCTGTTTGTACCGCCACCTGCAAACCCACTACCCCCCCCCCCCCCCCCTCCCGGCTTTCTTCCCGCTCAACAATGGCAGTGGATTCAAGATTTTAATACTGAGATGGCTGGGATACAGATGGAGATGTGTCATCGGTGCAGGGAGCGGTGGTTTGCGATGGATCTCAAACACGGTACGTGCCACGCGTGCTCCCTGCGGGACAAGCCGAGCCAGCGCCCGTACCTGATGTCGGCCGAGAATGAGATGGACCCAGGAGATATGCCGGTGGATCTACCTGAGCTGACGCAGGTCGAGGAGATGATCATCGCCCGGTCGCACGTCCAGATGATGATCCACCGCTATCGCGGCCACCAGTTCAGCGGCAGTTCCGGTCCGACTTTCGGGTCCGCAAAGGGCGGGTGATCACCTGGCTCCGGTTCTTGAAAGTGCACCACCCTGATTACCAGCACGTGACGATCTCCTCGGACCGCATCGACAGCCTGCCGACGGATGAGGATGTCTCGGCATCCTTTCCCTTTGAGCATTTCAAACATAGTGAAAGTGGCATATCAGTAGATAGAGAGTTGGATTATACAGTTCGATCAAATCAATTACTACAAGACTCGAACGAAGTGAGGCTGGGGGTTTGGGGGTACCCCTATAGAAGAAAAGAAAAGGGTGGATGGTCACACAACATTTGACAAATCGAAAGGAGGCATAAAAAGTCACAATATGACTATCTATATAAAAAATAGAAATGCTTAAGCTTCACCACCAGGAAATATTCTATTTTCGGCCCTTCATCAAAAGCGAAGCTTTTTCTATATGAAATTAACCCCCTGTACGCGAGCAGGGGGGGAGCTATTTGGGGTGCGTTTGGAATCACGTGCACAAAAAACCACACTCACGTGTAGTAGGTCTGTGCGGTGATGGTCTGGTCAGCTTTGTATTGTAGACGCGTCAATATCCAGTTTTGTAACAGGAATGGCTACGAAATGTTGCTCAAGTTGTGCCCACATGCTCCCGATCCCTTCTTATCAACTCCCGCCTGTAGGAGGGCGACCAATCTACTCCTTACCAGGTGCCAATATCGATGCTCTTAAGGGGCACAACCTGTACCGAGCGTTCGATCGAACAATCCGTCTGGTGCAGGTCATGCGGCTACAAGGGGGAGACGAGCTGTCTACGAAATTCCGGTCCGCCTTTAGTGAGTTACGAGAGGGAAGACTCTTTCGGGAGGGCTGGGATCTCTTATGTACGCGTGTGGCTAACCAGCTCCCTCCAGCTGAGGTTGCTACTTTTGAATCAGCCTTACGGCTGTACTTTACAACTGCAGAGGTCCGGGAAAAGAACTTTGAGTGCTTATCCACTATGAGTCAGCCTGTAAAGGTGATGAAGGCTGTACATCAGGGCCGGAACGCTCAAAAAGCAACGGACGAGGAGGCTGATAACCTCTCCTCTGACCTCTATCTTTGCATCGGTGCCAGGGTTATGCTTACGGCCAATTTATGGACCGAAGCTGGATTAGTAAACGGATCTATGGGGACGGTTCATGATATTGCGTGGGTGACGGGGCAGGATATTTCTCAGATGCCTTCCTTTTTACTGATCAAGTTCGATGAGTACATTGAACCAGAGTTTCCGGGTGGTGGGCGTGGTATAGTACCCATCTTTCCGACCACGCGTCAGTTTTAATTTCAAGGGGCAGCCTGTTCACGCATCCAGTTCCCTTTGCGGCTGGCTTTTGCAATTACAGTTCATAAAAGCCAAGGACTGACTCTTTCCAGGGTAGTTTTGAACCTAAATCAACGGGAGCACTGCGTAGGGCTATCGTGTGTTGCTACCTCTCGGGTAAAGCACTTGCATGGGTTATTATTTGAGGGCCCTTTTGGTTTGGAGCGTTTCTCGTCCAAAACATCGGCGACTTCTCGGGATAGGGAACTTGATTACATGTTTAGAAGTGCTCAAGTACTTTGAATAAGGTATGTATTAAAGAAGCGATTAAGTAGTTGTGGACGGTGTAGAATTTTAGTTAGGCTAAATGCATATATACAAGCATGGTCGAACGAAGATGATCGAACGGAGTGAGGATCGGGGGTTTGGGGGCTGGCCCTTATAGAAACAAATAGACATGGATAGATTAGAAATAAATAGATCAAATACAAAAGCTTCGCTTTTATCACTGAAAACATCTATATTTGCGGCTCTTTATTTTTATAACGAAATTGTGACGATTCGGTCCCTTTCGGGTTCCCTTCTTAGTCACCTAGCTTTTAGGATCTTATCCTAGCACGTGATCCTCTTCTTTTATATAGCTCAGGGACTTTAGTTCTTTCTCCTTTCTTCTTCTCTTCCCTCCTTAGCTTTAGATTCTAAAGTAGAATTGAATCCTTTTCGTGACAGCTCTTCACAACAATATATTATACTGGATATTCCAATTCCCAATACAGTTGGAATGGACGATAATCGATTATCATCTTCCCAAAAAAATAACGGAATCCTATTTTCGGGTTCTGAATTATTTTGGGAGTGAGAAAATATTTTGAAAAAAAACCTGTATTACGGAAATGAAGATATAATATGTTCGTTTACGGAAAACGGTTTACAAAAAACGATTTCAAAAGCGGCGGTTATCAAGACTACATATATTCGTTATCTGAATACAAGAATCAAAAACAGGGCTTGTGGTTTAGTGGTATAATGTTCCCTTAGCATGGGAGAGGTCCGGCGTTCGATTCGCCGCTAGTCCAACATCTTTTTGCCTTTTTTTTTGTCTCTAATATCTTTTCTTTAACGTTGGGTTCTTCTTTTGCTCTCCTTCTAGTCCTTCCCACTCTATAAGCTTTAGTGGGAAAGTTCCATCTGATCAAGGGCCTTCAAGTTTCTTGAGAGTCGAGACGAAGAGGATCTCAATTTCGGTGTGTGAAGTCCGTATATTGGGAATGTGTGTCGCTTTGTCCGGAAGCCCGAACCTAAAAGAGACGAGTGGCAAAGTACGTTGAGTAACATCTTTCACGAAGTCGTGACCGACTATAACCTACATTTTTGGGCTCAAATCAACTGTCCATGCAGCCTTTGCCTATGATCTTTACAGTACAACAATTACATATCAAAACTAAAGCTTGAAGACTGCGATTGCATCTATCCAATGTTTTTGTTATCCTTGCAAACGCACCATTGAACCGGATTCGGGATTACCCTACTTCATCTCATCGACTCAAGTTCCAAGTGAGCAATTCTGATCCGCCATGAATATTTCCGCGTTTTGATTCTGAGCAGCGAATTCTTCATAGAGAGACCTAGGCATGATAGTATTCGTCGTATCTCAGAAAAGTTTCATCTAGAGTCTTCTTGAATCATATACCTCTTGTACACAATCCCACCATTACCATTACGGGAGTACTCTCGAAATTAGTGTACGTAACAAAGGTCTACCGCCTTCTCGCGGTTTAGTCAACTGTCATTACAATACAAGCCAAAACTATTACAGCAAAACCTCTCCATAAGGATACCGGTTTTTGTAGTCTTTTTTAAAGATATATAGAGGTATCCTTGTATAGAGATTCCGCTTAGTCCCGATATAGTAGTAATTTTGTTCCGATTAGTTCCGATCGGGTAAGTTCTGTGACATTTTTAGGGTTTCAATAAGAAATCTCTCTAAAATCCAGATATATTAATTATATAATAGTTAATCCTAATGATTCTATTGGTTCAATAAGGATATACGTGATCCTGGGACCGAGAATTATAAGGATATCCTAATAAAGAGGTTTTAAGAATATAGGCCTTTTTTAGGCCTAAATTTTTTTGGGACCGAAAAATATATCCTTATAGAGAGGTTATCCTTATAGGGGGGATCCTTGTGGAAAGGTTTTGCTGTATTGCCTTCCACTCGCTACATAAGGTCTATTGCTGTCTACGAGTAGCCAATGGCTTTGATTTTTTCAGATTTTGTTTGTTTTGTTGCACGTCTGAAATTCAACAGTTCCATTCAGTGCTGCATAATTTTCAATAGTGTGAAATCCACCTCACTACAGCATAGTGGTATATGATTCTTTTCTTTACTTGTTTATTTAGAAGCAGAAAGGAAGTTTCAGACCTTCTGAGATGAACCAGAATCATTCGTTTCTTATATGAGATTCACTGGGTCAACTGCCATTATCGGCAGCAATGTTTGTTGAGAAATATGTTGAATATTCTCCAGATGAGAGGCCAGCAAATTTGGATGTCAAATTTCTATTCTAATATCGGCCCCGGGAAGACTAGGCTTGAATTTTGCTTCGTGGAGGATGGATCCTGTAGGATTGTTCACTTGGAAATATATGAGTAGCGCCCACGAGTGAATGACACTATCACAGGTGAGAGGGGGGAGGGGGGAGGACTTCGTTTTTGTGCTCTCATCTCTCGATAAAGGCCACAAAAATAAGAAAACGTTGTGCTTCTATGAACAAAACTTTGCAAATTGCTAGTAGCGATTGTCACTTGCGATTTGGATTACATCGTACTCGTGATTCTTAGATCTGTAGTACCGAATCTGCTCAAACCCGATGAACTTTACGATTCTCTGATATACAACTAAGTCGTTGGCTTCAGTCAGAACTCTCTTAATTATTGCTATATTCCAGTATAAGTATTGTAAAGTTCAGTAATAGTTTAACTCCTGCCCGAAGTAAGTTGAATTGGGGCTTTCCGGGGTATATTCATTGTTATTGGAAGTCATTCATGAATTTCACATGGAAACCAGAATCTCTACGGTTTACAAGGTAGCAAGCAACTCTGGTTGAAGCTAACAGACAAGCACGCAAGTCTACTAATAGGCGTCAATTAGCAGATTCAACGGCTACAAGTCTCGTTCTGTTGAGCTTTGTGAGAAGATTATTGAAAAGTTGGAGTAGCTTATTTGAGATCGCCTCTCGAGGTATCGATGCCGCCCGGGTTCGAATAAAGCAGCTCGCAAACTGGGGCCCGCCGAGATGAATGCCCACTGCTCACGGCCTCATAGAAATATAAACGTTGGCTTTCGCCGGCAAACCGTTTGTTCTGGGGAAGATAGCTTGATCCACATCTGACTCGATCACAACCCCACCCCGAGAAGAGAAAAATCTATTCACCCCACCAAGATCAAATCAGATCCACTGCAAGCCCTGACGCACAGACTTCGCTTAGACAAGCCTGTTTCTCACAATCCACTCGCACAAACGTCTCCGTTGAAACATCGAAAAAAAATTCATCCTTCTCGACTTCCAATTAATAAAAGGACATCTCAATGAGATGATCGTTGTTGGACTAGCGGCGAATCGAACGCCGGACCTCTCCCATGCTAAGGGAACATTATACCACTAAACCACAAGCCCTTGTTGTATTTGTTGAAGAAATTGGCTGAAAAGATCGGTATATTCCACAAACAACATGACCATAACATCTAATAAGATGATATGCATTGCTCTTGATGAATCAAAGACTCGCCATCGAGCGTAAAGATTACTGCAAGTGCACTATGGTATCATTACTATCGTCACTATTGTTGTTGTTGTTGTTGTTGTTGTTGAGGATATCAAAATTTGCATGGCCACTACGCAGATCTGAAAATTGATGTCTTGGTTCAAAGCTCAATAATTGATGTCCGTAGTCAGATGCATACGCGATTCAATAAGCTTTTATTTTCACCTATAATCATCCTACACATATACACATATGAATAGTCTCTCTGATATATTTAGTTTGAAATTCGAGGAAAAGGCTCATAAGTACAATCCAACTTCACTACTTGCCAACTGGGTGTCAAGGCCTTTGCTTATCCCGAGAAAACACGATGAGGTTAATTATATGTAATCTTGTGTCATTACATCAAAAAGACCGAAGGCAATAATTGTATGCAGTATGCAGGTGACAATCTAAAAGTTATGGACGCCAAAGTCGATTTCGAGTATTACATACACCCTGGTCTATTAGCTCGTCTAATCTCAAAATAATAGGACAAGAGTGAGCTGATAGATGGAACATTAAAGATCAAATGATTGACCACTCTTGCATTTTTGGATTGGTATATACAGTCCAAAGCAGTCCATCCTTTACTATACAACACAAAAACTCAAGCGGCTTTAGCTCACTTGGGAGAGCGCCAGACTGAAGTCCACTTCAGCTCATTAATCTGGAGGCACTGTGTTCGATCCACAGAAGCCGCATTCTGCGAGTTGAGGCCAACCTCAACCAAATTTCATTTTGCAATTTTTGAAGTAGCTCCATGACACTAATCGCAAGCCCCTCTGGACCCAGTTCCCCACTATCAAAATCAATCGCCTGGAATCCCTGCTATATAATGACCCCACTCGGCTAAAAATTTCTTTTTAAATTTTTCTCTTCGAACATCTAAAATGTGCTGATGAATATATAATCCTATAATCAATTTATCTTGTATAAATCCAAGGCTGGATGGTGTAGTTGGTTATCACGTGTCCTTAACAATTAACAGTTGTTAAAATACGGACAAGGTCCTGGGATCGTGCCCCAGTCTGGTCATTATTGTTTTGTTGGTTTTGTCTCTGGAGGCTTGAGATTTAATACATTTTTGGTCACTAGCCTTCTTTCTTCTTTTCGTGTCTTTGCGGTCGGTGGTATCCTGTGGAGTTTTGAAATGAAAAGGGTGTGGAGAGCAAACTCGTGTGGAAAAGGGGCCGAGGGTCTCGAGATGGTGAGAAGAGTGTTGCTCCATATCGGAGAGGTGCGAACAGTTTCATAAGCTAGAGCTATTTGACGTGCTATGTATGCACTCACTAACTTTTAAAACTCTATATATATACTGAGAATCACAAACAATGTCTTTAGATTCGACTGGCTGAAGTTGAGTCATCTTGTGGTATTCATGTTTGAGAGGAAAACGAAATTAACAAACAACTATTTGCTCGCACACTAAGGATGAATATAAGTTGCATGGACAATTAATCTAATGAACATGACTCATTAGTTCATATAATCGTTATCGAAGTAGTTTGCTTGACTGATTCAAATGGATCTAGCCCGTTGTGAAGTTGAGTGAGTCCAATCCGTCTGAACTTGCTATCGCCACCAATGGAACGGGTTTGCTCTTCAACTCGCTGCAATATGAGAGCTATCCCTCGCGGTTCCCAGCCGATTTGCTTTTGATGTGATACCTGTAACATGTATGTCTCTCCGTGTTCGTATTCTGGCTGTCAACCATCGACGTCTAGATCCCCTTCCTCGTAGTAGTGGTTTGTAGAAAAATTTGAAACTGCTTTTCCTAAATTCGATTTCAAAATATGGTCTTCGGTATAAAAGTCTCGGATGTCTCCGGCTAGCATCAACTTCCCACGGACTTTGAGTTTCCCAGATGATACTGCCCCATACGGATTGACACCTTCCACCATACAACTGATATCCTCAATAGTAAAAGAATTATCCGCACGTTGATCTGGGATATAGAAGGTGTTCATGGCTCGACCATTATTAGTACTTTGACATACGACTGACGCCCATGACCATGTTGGTGCTACAAATTTCTCTGGTCTTTTCAAGGAACGAGTGCCTCTGAAAAAATACCAAAGAAATCCCCTTGAAGATAAAGAGCCGTCAATTTTATGAATCTTCCACAATCCAGCAACATATTGAGGATCATGCGAATCCTCAAATCCCTGTGATGAAATTGACTTTGATAATTGATTCAGAGCTTCGAAAGTGCGGCTTGCGATTCCGGAGAGTGCGGGCAGTCGATCTTCTTCCTTCGTTAACTGAAGAACGGCACAGTTTTCGATATTCGAATACCAGTCGTCAAGAATTTTATTGAGCTGTTGTCCATTGTCTTTATATAGCAGCGAACGTATCCTCGCGCCATCTGCAGGGATCATCCTCGTTGAGTTGTGTTGGGGAAGTTCTGATATTCTGGTGCATTCGCACCATCTTTCTGCTCTACATTCCCATACTAACTCTGTCGCGTAGAAGCTCACAGTTCTGGGTGATAAAATGCGCTCTTGGTACACCCATCCTCGCGTATTAAGCGGTGCCATAGATTTCCCATTCCCGTGGAAGAGAGAATGTCTATCATGAGTTGTGCTTAAACTAGGTTGAATGAAGAATGGTCCGCTGCCCTCTAGTTTATGTGCCAACCCTGTCTTATCAAGAATCTTAAGCTCTTCGAACGGTGGTATGGTTTCTTGCACTCGGCTTCCAGGATACTCTGCATGTAGCTGTGCGAGCCGGGTGTTGAATAACTCAGTCTGACTGTCCTGTCCATGCGCAGCCGCTATATTTAAAAGGGAGCCAGAATATATATCAGCCATTAAAGCTGATTGTCGTTCCCAATCAGCAACATCATCCTGTATAATACAGATGGAATCAATCCATATGTATTGTATGTTTAGTCTGTGAGTGAGTAGTACCGCATCCCGAAATGTTCGGGAGAGTGTCGATATATCAATGCCATTGGCGTGTGCACTGTAGTTGTCCAACCTTGTTTTGATAAATTGAGCCGATCCCCAACAGTGGCTTAGTGTGATATACTCGATCGGACGATGTTTGTCAATTGTTCTTGATTCCACTAGTCGAATTTGGCTCTTTGAAATACACTGTTTTACATCGAGAAGGCGATGTGGAATTGATAGTTTTGATGCATCAGCACACTCTTCTCTATGGCTTATACGGCATCTTGATAACCATGAGCTTATGATGACTAGAGCGCTTTCCAAATCGAGATTTGGAACGATATGTGGTGAAATTTTGAATGGATGTAATGGAGCACTTCTAGGAGACCGGCGTGGATTATAATCTGTATTGACTGATCAACGTATATCTATGTTCAGTCTGTTTCTACCACAATGTATTACCAGGTACTTCATAAATTTCCAACCCTTGACATTCATCATCTGTCAACGACGATTCATCAAATAAGATCTGGATGCTATTGCCCGAAATTGTCGCTCTGACTATTCCCTCTCTCATCACAGGCCTATCTCGGCGGATATACTGGAGCACTCCATCATGGATAACTTGACATCTTTTGCAAAGATTATAATTTTTATTCTGGGATGATAAGCTGAACTCTATGTATATATGATAAAAAACGAGAGAATTCGAGTGGCCTAATTGGCACGCAGCGCAGGAGGAACAGGACATCTTGATTTGGATGAAGATACCATGCAAATGGATGTGGAATACTTGAGCAGCTCCTCGAGCAAGAGAAAGTAAACCGATTTGAGCGAAGCATAGCCATTATTGAAACATAAAAGATTCGGGGATTGTGAAAATTTCACTCCAAGATGTAAGAATTATTCAGCCTTGTATGACAATGAACACGTGCACCAATAGAGTCTGAGAATTCCTGACAAATCGACCGAGTGTTTCTCGCATTTTCTCTAGAAATGGAAATTGTGTGTGATATATGATGGAAGTGTCTGCAATATTATTTCCTACAGCCATAAGTGAATTGGGTAATACAGTATGACGTAACAAGGATCAGTATACTATTCGGGCTATCAGAAACTATCGATCAAGGAGACTGTAAGCACGTATTCTGATGTTGAAATGCTATGAAAGATGTTGTAATCGTATTTGCTCAAATCAGCATTGGTAATTCTACTTAAATACTTAAATGGTCGGTCTCCCGATTATCCAATTTAAGTAGAAGAAAGAGGCTTCTTGCTCATAGTCTGCTTAAAGGCTTGCAACGCCAAAGCAGGGGTATAATAAGGAACTTCATGACCAGCCCCGAAGACTCTCAACCAACTCAAATTACCAACAGTCTTGAAGGTTCCTCCAGCAACACCATTTACATTATAGTTTGCAACGGCAGCAGCGTTGAAAGCGGCGGAGCTAGCATAGGTGATAGCATTGGCGGTTGCAAGACCACCGAACCAGTTGCAAATCCAATCAGCGTCACCAGCCCAGATGAGGACTTGAATACCGGATTGAACGACTGTAGAGAGAGTTGAGAGGAAAGATCTTGAATCTGTTTTGATGTTCATTAGCCAAGCGAGAAACATTAAGGATGAAGGAGTAACTGACCATCTCCAGTAGCAGCAAATTTCTCATAAGGAGCATCTGGACACTCAGAATAGGTAGATTTGGCACCAATGGCCTTCACAACTGCTGCGCTTTGCAAATATGCAACATAAGTCTCTGGTGGATATGGATCATTCGATGGCTCTCTAATATCGTAAACATCAAAGTTGCCATTTGAAAGTGGCCCCTCGATATCATCGTAACAAACATCATCAGCATTTACACAAGCTGAGTTGGTACCAGTGGTCGATGTACATTCTTTCAAAAGAGGAAGACATGACTTGGTATATGTATTGAGATAGGATGTGTGTTGAGCAGCGGTGATGAGTGGTTTGTATGTGTTATTGTAGGAGTAGTCGACGTATGCCTTATAGGAGATGATAGGATCATACCATCCGTTGTTGATACCTAAAGCAACGAGATCAATTTTTTCACCAGCAATAGTGCCAGCCGCAATCTTGGCATTTTGTTGTTCGAGATAGTATGCAAATTCTGGTCCATAATGTCCACCATAGGATTCTGTGAAGATACCAAAGTCGCGATTCTCGTAGGCGGGGAAGGAGGCATAGAAAGCTTGGAGAAGTGTCCAGACGTACGGAGCAGCGGTAACAGTGGAAGTCACAGAATCTGTACCGTAGGAGAAGCCTACCCCAATCGGTTGATCAATGTAGATCATGTTTGCGAATTCGTTGAAACTGTATGGGTTGAGAGATGGAGTTGATGCCCCGTTGTAGAATTGACATGGACCATTCTCTTGGAACAACCCAATCATAGAAGAACACCCAGGGCCTATCTCTTTGTTAGTAAAATGTAGCTTATAATGAAGAATATTGCCTGTACCTCCGTTGAACCATGTCGCTAGTGGTGCGGTGGTTGGACTGTTTCGACTTTCAAAGAACCAGAACCACATATTCATGCCCTAATATGGATGTCAACATTGGATTATTCTTTGAAGAATATGCCACGCTTACAGTTCCGACAGTCAAATATCCGGAATACTGGTTCACACCTGGCGTAGTCTCGCAAATGCCAGAGTTTGTAACAAATGCAAGTGTAGCATCGGTGGCGGCATGATAGAAGACAGTATGATTGACTCCATCACGAATCTCGAATGATCGCTTGTCTTTCTTCCCTTCAGTGGTAGGGGCAGCTAGAACAGCCGGAAGAAGACAAGCAACTAGGGAAAGCGAAGGGAAACGCATTGTAATCGTAGTCGAAGAATGGAATTGGAGATGGTTTAACAACTACAAATCTTAATTTTCGCGATTTCTCTCGAACTTATATCTTGTTTCCCATCACTCCACGGCCACCCCATCTCAATGCCCAACGCTATTATGCGCTCTACGACTGGAAAATCGAGATACACACTCGGAGATCATTCCAAATAAAGTAGGTCTATAATTTCAGGTACGAGAAAACTCTCAAAAGCTTAAATCCCCCGCCGGCACTAGAGGGTAAAGTTGAAGAAACCTGGACGATCCTGGAAGGTAATCTCACAAGGTACTCCAATTGCCGTTGATAAGACCAACGCATCTACCCCGTATACAACGGTTAACATCGCATAAATTACAAAGTCCCGAACCTAGGCAGGAGATCCAACGGATATATGTATAACATGCAAGCCAAATGTTATATTTGAATGTCTAAATACCCCAAAAAGGCAGTTGGTGGTGGGCTTGGCAGCGAATGATAAGCTTTTCGTGGCAGAGATCTTTTTCCAGGGTGCCAGATATCGACATTCCTGTTTGGGAAGTTTTGGTGATTTAGTGGCAGGATGTGACTTGTCAAATAGATTGATGCTTGTACTGCAGATGAAGATAAAAGCGGGAGGACTGTGATGGAACCTCAATCGCGAATGTGGAAAATACCGCAGTAAACGACGCTCTCTTGAAGATGTGACAACACGAAATATGTCAGACGAACATTCTTGTGACATACTTGAATTGATTTCACCATCTTGAGACGTATGGCGAGCTCTTTCTATTGATTGAATGCATTGCTTGAATGAAGTTGAGAAATTGAGGTTCCCAATTTACAGGGTCCTCAGCACCAGCACCTTTAGCCGAGCATAGGCTCAGGGTCGTGCGAGATCCACCCGCCTTGGAAAATATTGGCTTCCGTTGGCAAAACGTGTTTGAAAACTTGGCCCTTGGCAATTCGACGACAGAAAAGACCATCAAAGTACTGCTTTGAAGTTTGATATAAAAGGGAAATGATTGTATATATTGGCATTTTTTGTTCTCTTCCTCAAGTCTTGTTCCTAATATCGATGACGATAAGATACCCTGCACATTTTCCTGGTGTCTAGACGATGTAGACTTCACTTCCTCCCAGAATTCCCTGCGGATTTTGTCGTAATATTCCTGCATCTGCCCACAATGTAAAGCTCCAATCGCATGTTCCAATTCATGCGTCGTGCACCTCACGTGAACTGTACACCTATGCAGGTTACTTCCGAAATGAGCAACTTGCGTTACTTCTAAAGATCCATCGTTAAATGTTGTGCGCGGAAACCGAGTCAAAAGGAAGCGATCAATTGAAACACCCAGATCCCCTTGTCAGCTTCAATACATTAAGATGAGTTAGGGACTTACTTGTAGAGCTTTTTATAGACACTCAGAGCATGATCATTAATTGCAGATATTTTCAACAAAAACAGGAATACGAAACAAATAACTCACAATTACAAGATTAAACTGCTTCGGAGTCCGGACCTCTCAAACATATAACTCTTATCCTAGCTCAGTGTCAGTGTGGAAATACGACCCATAAAATATGTGATAGTAGTCTGTCTACCGGGGCTATTGTAAACAGGAGGATGATGTTCTTGAGTATTGCACATCACAAAAACAATGAAAGTTGAAATGAAGTAATTCTATTCAATAAACTAATTACTTTTGCAACCTGGGTAT
Organism: Botrytis sinoallii; assembly: GCF_014898435.1. NCBI lineage: Eukaryota > Fungi > Ascomycota > Leotiomycetes > Helotiales > Sclerotiniaceae > Botrytis > Botrytis sinoallii. The sequence goes on from NW_024066037.1 coordinate 1,893,484, forward strand.
CATCTCCAACCTGTCCTCCACCATTTATTCATCTTATCTATAAATACCATGATCTTTCACCGATCAAGATACGCGAAGATGTATCGTCCCTCCTCTTCAGTAAATCGTAACTTTCAGCTCATCCAGGATAAGAAACATTATTATCCTGGCCAAATACCTAAAAAAGAAAAAAAAAGAACGCCAAGGGTATAATACCATGAATGACAACCAAGCATCCATAATTCATGATATCCAGTTCCCAATCGCGTCCATTACTACCTCTCCCCTCGTGCTAAAATCAATGAAAGTTCATTAATTAATCGTTTCTGAATCCATCATGAGCGGCATTGCCACGGTGATGGGCTTGAGGGACGGCTGCAACATTATCTCCATCGCTGCGGCTCTGTCTTTCTCTTCCCTCCCATTGTGGCTTCTCTTTCTCCGCATCACTCGTACTTCTGCTCTCGACATCTGCGGTTTCAAAGCCATAGTGTCTTGCCATCTGCTCGACCTCAGCTGGAGATAAGTATGGCAAATCTTGAGAAGCCTTGACGTATGAGATGTTTTCGACAAATCCCTTCGCAAAAATGATATCGATTTCCTCGAGAGATCTGCGCTTGGTTTCTGGGTAGAAGAAATAGATAATTGGGATGAAACAAGCGTTGACAACGGCGAAGAAGAGGTATGTACCCCAAGAGATATTGGCAATCATGATAGGTGTAACCATAACAATGGTGAAGTTGAAAAGCCAGTTGGAACAAGTTGAGACGGCGTTGGCTCTAGCACGGGTGCGGAGAGGGTTAATTTCAGCTGGGTACAACCATGGTAGTGGCAACCAAGTGGCTCCGAAGAAAGCAATATAGGTGAAGAGACCAACTCCAGCGCCCTTGGCACTTGGTCCTTTTCCATCTTGTGGGATAAGACAAGCGAAGACGAGGACCATAGAAAGACATTGTCCAATAGTACCAATGATGAACAACTTGCGACGACCAGCTTTCTCAATAATGAACCAAGACACAGTTGCGAAAATAGAGTAAACAATCATGTTGACACCTCCAAGGAGAAGAGCCAAGTTCTTCGAGGTACCGATAGAGGTTTCGAAGAGAATTGGGAAATAGTAGATAACTGCGTTACATCCACCGAGTTGTTGGAAGAATTGGGAAGATGATCCAAGAAGCATACGGCGGAAATGTTGGGTTTTGCCTCCAGTGAAAAGAGCTGAGAAAGGGGTTTTAGTAGCGGCTCCGGATGCCATGATACTGTCCATGATAATAGTCTTCTCCAATTGAACTTGGGGATCGTTGTGTTCAAGACCAGAGAGAGCGGCAATAACATCGAGTCCCTCTTCGTGGCGCTCTTTAGCTAAGAGCCATCTAGGAGACTCTGGGAGGAAGTAAGTTCCGACAATGAGGATGACACCAAAGAAAATCTGGAAAGCAATTGGGAATCTCCAGGTAAGGTCATCTGGTCCATAAGAAGCACCATAATCGATCCAGTAAGCGATCATAGTTCCGAAAGCGATAACTCCTCCTTCAATACAGATGAGCAAACCACGGTTGGTAGATCGACTACATTCTGCTTGATAAGTGGGAATAGTGGATGTGTTGATTCCGTTTCCAATACCAGTGATAGTTCTTCCAATAATAAATTGAGCAGTTGCGTTAGAGCCTTTGATGGCAGTAATTTGAATAATAACTCCAAGAATCATGATAACTCCACCAAGCATCATCTGCAAAATTTCAGTCAGAATTTCTTATCTTATCGGAGCAGTCCGGGGATGCGGGGAGATGGGGTAAAACTTACGGCTCTTCTTCTACCAGTGGAGTCACCATACCACAAAATGAAAATAGCACCCAGTAAACATCCAATTTCGTAGATAGCTGTAACGAAACCTTGGTAAACACTGTCATCTTTGGTCTCAGGGAAGTAGTTGTTGAAAGGGTCTGCGGCGATAATTCCTGACATAACACCTTGATCATATCCAAACAACAAGAATCCAGTTGTGGCAATCGTTGAGACTAAAAGACCCAACTTTCGGCCGTGAAGACCAGCATAGGTCTTTTGCGTTGGCGATACCTCAGGAGAGACCATGTTGCCTGTTGCGTATGTTGTATCTGAGGGAGGAAATCTTCAAGATTTCGAGAACGTCTGGCTCTGCCAGTAACTATCAAGTTTTGTCAAACACAACGCTGTTGCGCTACTGAAATCAACTTGTGGAGGTCTGGAGAAATAGAGGCAGGAGATATGGGATGAAAGTGATAGAAAACTGGAACGAGGGGGAAGATCTCTTGCTATATACTTGTTGATCTATCCCCCATCCTTTGTCTTACATACTCGGTGGGTCCGCTATCTGTGAATGAAGGAGAGGAGAGTCCACATTTACACATGCATGCTTAATCTTCCAACGTCGGAACGACAGTTTTGGGAAACCCGCATGAAAGCTGCGACCTAGTCATTGAAGTAACCGCCTGCAGCGAAAGTGTCAGTTTGCAGAGCATTTTTACAGGGAATTTCAAGGCTCGTTGGGTGTAGGATCGCGATGCTGTGAGAGTTGAATATTTTCATGTGGAGCACCCAAGCATTGGGCTTGAGATCTGCATCGAATTCATGAGTAGGTAAGACCCATATGAGAAAGCGGTGACTGAATCGTCAAGTAAGAGAAGATTTAGATTCATATGATTGGATAATATTGTCAGAATTAAATGAAGAATCTTACTCTTCGACCATAAGCCAACGGCATTTGCGTGACTAGTTTGCTCTTGTAGGGGTATGAAAAGAGAATTCAATAGACCCACAACAGACGTCACTGGCTGGCTAAAAATGTGTGGAGTTTTCAAGATTTGAGTGTGGGATTGAGGAGGAGATTGTGCCTGTGTGCTTATGAGAAGTGGGACGTTATTCTGATTCTTAATCTTCGGAGTGGAGGTCAGCATGGTTATGGGGAAGTTTTGTTTTCTAGGGACTCATCCCTCTGGAGACATGTGCTTTTCCCCATTGTAATGATTCAGATACCGAAAAACATGAATATAATACAGTTTCAACGAAGTCAATCGGAAAGGAACTAAGGTTCCTAAAAGACGGAAAGGCTTTTTTGTGTTTCTTACTTCGAAGCTTATCCGGTCGGCACATGGGCTAGCGAACTGCTGGCCCGACATTTTAACATCTTGGCCGCCAACAGCTACCTCGGTAAAATTTCACTTGGCATCCATCAATGAAGGGGCGAAATTAACTTTCTTGAATTCCAACATATGTCAAGTCAGGCAAGTATTTTCCAAAGAAAATATTTTCACCAAGCGCGCAAATCATGGTTTCTACGAGAAAATGACGGTGATCTACCCCCAGAAAAATCCTTACATGTCAAACGTTATTTCTACCAAAATTTTACGAAAATGAGATGCAAAATAACGTCATAGAGGAATTCCCACGCCAAGATAGACCGAGGCAGATCCGAGATAATAGATGGGATCTTTTGTGTGTGAAATCTGAAGGACCCTGCAGCGGAAAAGTTCATAGGCGGAGGAAGGATTCAGTGGGTGGCTGGCGCGAAGTTGGTTATACTTTTGGGAATGCAACGGGACGAGCGAGATAGTGAGGAGAAAGGAATTTTGTGGGACGTGTTCCGATGTTGTGGATTTAAAGTGGTTTGGTGGATTTCATGGAGTGAACTCAATGAACTGGAGTAACGGAGTCATCAACAAACGTGTGTATTTGGTTCCACTATGGGTCAATGAGTTCCAACTTTCTCTTTCATAGAGACTAACAAAGCACCTATTTTCTCACACCCCCAATCCCCAGTTCCGAGGATAAAGCGTTGACATGGACGCTAATGACTTTCATGGAGAAGCACGACTCGTATTTAGGTTCTTTATCCGAATCGATAGGCAATAGCGTGTCATTGCAGACAAACGAGCACTTTTTATTGAATTCAAACGCAGGCAAATGCTACTCCATCTTGATGTGTATTCGCCCGTTACGTATACGAAAGGAGGGACTAAGAATGAAGAGAATGAAAGGAAGAAATGTCATTTGTTGCAGCCTTGAACCCTGATTTGTTGTCTAGTTTTTCCGATCATCCCTACTGGTGAAACGCGGAAAGATGGAGGAATTGGGTGGAGAATGGAGACAACTGTGGTGGAGATGCTGGGTCCTCCACAACCTTGAACTTGCATTCAACTTCCCCAATCACAGACCACCAAATCACGAGTTTGAAAACTCCGAAGAACGTGACTGGGTTCATTAATAAGTATCCCGGGAAATCGTCTCATATCATCTCGCGATTTGCTGCGGTGACAATATTCGGGACTGCAGAGCATGATGCATCGCTCGCAGCAGCATGAGAGTCTCTTTGACCCGCGGGTTTTATTGGTAATATCCGAATTCAAGCTACTAACTTGAAATCGGTGTCCTACTCGGTGCGTAGTGGTGTCGATCACAATCATGTGCCAAGGATGTCTATCCTCAAATGGTGAAAACCCAAACAAACATCGTATTTTGTTATCATCAGTTGTCCACCCATAGAAGTGGTTGAAGTCGAGACACACTTGTGTCAGAAACTCAAGATAAGACGAGGAGCGGTCTATGATGACAAAATGGGGGCAACTCTGTATCCCATTATTCGTTCGGGCGGGAAAGTCGGCATAGATGAGTACGAACAGAGTATCAGAGCTCTAAGGCATCACTGATTACAATATCTTTGGCCGGAAAACTCTCCTGAAATAGCAATTGTGGCAGGGACATCGTCGAAAGTTGGGGAGTGAGAAAGGAATGGACGATTTGATTACGGCGGAGAAAGGGTGGAGAATAAGCTAGCAAAATGAGAGTATGAGGTCATTATCTGACTCCATCTTGTCCTCGCATTTATTGATCAGGGAGGGATTACGCGATGGATTCGTGGAGGTCATCACGACAGCTTCGTAATCTAAAACAAATCTTGTCCCGCGAAATTAAAGATTGAACAAGATATAATTCTTACAATCTCGGAACTTCAGAAGAGACTTTTAACCATCGTGAAGTAGAGTCAGTGGTGAGTATAGTCGGAAGGTGTTGCCGTGTCAGTCTGTGTCGTACAATTGATCTGGCTCTTTCCCCTTTGACTTTTCAGATGCAAGTGATCGAGTTGATCACTTCTATACACAGCAACTGTCAACAAACAAACCGATGATCCTATTGAAGGGATTGACCTGCACGAAACCCTAATTATGGATCGCAGGGAAAGCAAAACTGGAAATTATCGGTACCACAACAGAATTCGATTATATTGAATGACAAAGCTAAAAGGGTGAAGGCTTTGAGCTTCAAATATTTACCCTACTAAACTCGAAAGGGTAGGAAGTTTGTGATATGCTCTTTGGTTCTATCATAGGTGATGCATCACGTTATTTTCCTGCCCTTAGGTCCCTTTGATCCTCAGAACCACCTCCACCGCGCATCAACTTCTCGGCCAATGCCTTCGCTTTCTCCCTTGCCGCCAAATTCTCTCTCTCAATAGTGCTTTCTGTTGCATGGCATCTATATTTCCCTTCCCGTATGGCTCTTTTCTCCTGCAACTTTCTGAACTCCTCTTGATCTGCTCTCTGATTAAATGAAAGAGTCTTTCCCATTGAAGACATATCATCCTCTTTGGAATCAGTAGGTTTATCAGCCCACGCGATACCCTTACCTTTCCCTTTTCCATCCCGCCTCAGAATACCTTTTGGCGAAGCTTGCTCATCCTTTTTTGCAGCTTCGACTTCTCCTTGATATTTTGATTTTTCCCTCTCAAACTTGGCGTGGGCTGCTTCGCGTTGCGTACGAATTTTCCATTGAGCTGGAATTTCACTTGGCAGTAGACGAGAATCTCGAATGGCTGATACGGGGAAAACAACGGGTAGATGTTCAAGCTTTGGGTTCGGTTTTAGCTGAGGTTGTGTTACTTTTGGGACTAAGGGAGACATCGGAGGTATTTGGATATTTTCTCTCGGCCGATAGACGAAAGGCCGGTCCTTTTCTTCTTGTGTCGATCGGAAAGCCTGCGGTGGACCATTCTTTTCCGGTGTGTGATTGCCACCATAAAGTTTTTCACGACGAGGAGGTTCCGGTAAGCCACCACTATGAGTTTGTGGATTAGCTCTCGCCCTTGGAAGTGCTTGTTTCATATGCGCCTGGAATGGCGGTGAAGTCCCTTCTGTGTAGGCTGGCCTTCCTCTCTCCTCTGATACTGATAGCTCATGTGCGTATCCATTTTCACCACGGCTCCTAGACTCTGGTCCGTTTCTTGCCGAATGTTGTGATGCGTGTTCTGGTCTGGCATATGCTAGGGGACTCTCATCTCGAAGTCGCGAATCCTTATTCTTGCCGTTATATACCACTTCTATCGTGTTTTCCCAAGCCCGATCTCCATTCACAAAGTCTCTGAACTGTTCTGCACCCTTCAGTACCATCTCTTCAGCAGTTGCGATAGCTCGATTGACACTTTTTAGAAGATTCTCCCGCGTACTTTCATCATCTTGCCTTATTGCTCTTCGATGGCCTTCGCTTGCCACCCATTCTTTGTTCAATTTTCTTCTAGATTCAGCTAGTTGTCTTGTTCCCGTAGGTATCTGTGGCGATCTTCTTCTCCGATTTGATGTAGTTTTTCGATTCTGTCTCCCGCTTTCGCCGTTTATGATATCAATAAGCGACTCCCGGAAAGAATCTTCATCATGCCGGATATTATGCTCAATCCTCTCATCCATTGCATCTCCTGACAAAACTCCTCCAGTCCCCGGGACGTCCTTTGGATATTGCAAATCGGTGATGACTACCTTATCACTACCATCAGCACCAGGTACTATATCGTACTTGATCTCTGCTTTGTTTTCTCTAAAATCTTTTAGTGCTCGATCTTGCCATCGAGCATCGGCTTGCTCTTTTGCAGCTTGACGACGACCTTCCATTTCCAAGGTTTCTTTTTCACGTCGAAGATCTCGCAATTTCATCTTCGTGTCTCGCCAATGTGTAAATTCTCTCGATTTTGATGCTTCGCGCTTCAATGACGTTTTTGAGTTTTTGGGAAGAGGGCTCTTTATGTCAAGAACAGCGTTGCGTAATGAAGACAGGCCCTCTTGTGGTGAGTTGGCAGGAGTTTGAAATCCTGGATCTTTTATGACTGGACTGGGACCACGCTCAAATATTGCACCTTCCTCTAGTGTAAGACCAGTAACATGTATTCTTAGCTCAGATGGTGTGTTTGCATCAGTGTTATATTCGAAAATTTGCGCAAGCAGCTTTTGCCGCAACTCCTGAGCGGCTGGTGTTGTGCTATTTGGAGCACCCGTTGATGCTTTGGCGATGGATGTGTCATTCATCATGATGAATTCCGTAATTGCAAAGTAGTATGAGACGGCTAATCGTACGAAAAGTTCACTCGAGCAAGATAGGCTCCCTGAAACAAAGTACACATGATGCCAAATGTTCACTGAAATATGTACACCTGCCAGTTGCTACGGCAAATTATCTACAAACATTATACACGGATTGAAAATAATCACAGCATTTGTGATTGGATTCATTGAAATTGTTGCTAGTAGCTAAATCTAACGATGATTCGGTGGTGCTACTGTCGTATAGTGTTGTACTAGCAAACTTTAATTATGACTATAAAAGTTTGTTTGGTGTCCTCGGATAATTACGCCCATTTCACAGCGGTAGTTTGTACGATGAAGAAAAGCAAAAACATGGAAACTTTTTACATTAAACCTTTTGTTTCCTCTCAAGAAAGAGTGACTGACTAATTTCGACAGTATGTCTTCTCTTTCGGGATGAAAGAAGAGACCTATATTGCCATCAGCATAATTCTTTGCCATCGGATCCAACAGTGCATGCATAAAAAGTTTCATTGTTTCACTGTAGAGAATGAATGCAAGCTGTCTTTTGTTAAAGTAAAGCCAAGGAGAAAGAAGATGTGATTGCCTTCATATTTCTGTCTTGATAATAATGAACATTTCACTTGATGAATCACCCATGAGAAAGAGAATACTCTCTCATCTCTTTTCATACCACAGAGTCATGCAAGGAGTTTGCAAGAAAATTAGCTCTTTATGATGCTTCAACCATATCCTAATATAAACATGGTGGAATCTCTGGTCTCATCCTCAATCTTCTGCCATCAATCTAAAATTGGTGACATTTCCGATCATGTCGTCAAGTAGTTCCAATGCTGTCAATGCTGCAATCGCGGCTGGAATTGCTGCTCTAGCAGCAGCTGCCACCACCCAAACTGATATACAAAACGCCGCTTTGCGAGCCAATCCTTTGCCGTCCCGAAGAAATGAAACGCGTGCCGTCCTCAAGAAACTCACAGAATTGACACTCCAACTTTCCCTAATGGATTTGGATTTGGATCAAAATGTAGTTGAAGCTGACCCACTGATCACTTTCACCCCTCCTACTGTCCCTACCCCAGTAATGCAAGCACGCTCACCCGACTTTGAACGCCCATTCCAGATACGTCAATTTCGACCTCCATTCGACGTCTCAATTCATTCAGTCAGCGGCCCCATTCCACCAGAACGCGGAGGTACAAAATGGACACCTGCACGCAGCAACGCCCCACATGACGAAATAGCTGCTGCCGAGAACTGGGAGAAGCGAAAGCAGATCCTCTATCACTTCTACGCCTATAATTATTTCGACACCCTTGCCGATTTTCCTGCCGCGGAAACTGCACTTAGAAATGCGTCTTCAGCTCGACCCGATCCGAAGATCCAATCACGTCCGCATTCTAAGAAAGCCAGTTTGGATCTGCTCAATCTCACAGATTCTGATTTCAATTTCTTGAATCATACTTCAGAACGGATGGCCAATATCGCGCATGATACACACTACAGGCTTGCTAACTACCTGAAGCACATGCGTAGCGAGCTCATTGAGCCCACCACAAATCCATCTATCAATCTGATTATCCCATCTACCAACCATCGCGAGGATTTGTTATTCAGAATCTTCGAGTACAATAAAGATCGTCATCCACGCGCAAGATTAATGATGCGATTTTTGACGGATGCGGATGTGAAGTATCTAGATAGTTTGAATACATGGTTGATGCCACGAGGGAGCGATGGACGGGTCGGAAGTACAGAGAGAATAATATCTGGAGTTTCTGATTTTGCGGAGGAGCGTGCTCGCGGCGATAGATCGAATAGCCAGTTCGATGAGAAAGTTGAAGAGTGTTTGCGTTTGCATAGATGCTCGGAAAAACCTACGCATACTGTTTATCGTGGTCTTCCGCGTTTCGAGGAGGTTTAGGGGATGGTTGACGGAACGGAGAACCCACGAGGAGCATTCAGTACTGGGAATGTGCTGCGTTGAGTTCGGTCGTGAATATTAGCGATTTGGTGCTTAACTATGGGCAGCCAATTTACAAGTAGAATTCAAACGATTGGTCTTCACTGTCCAAATTGTCAAGCACATTGTAGAAAACCCTGACAATTTGAGGGACAACACTAAATTGAAAAAAAAGTTAGGTGTACCACACGTAACTGCAAATCTGAAAAGGTAGTGCATCATCACAATCGTACCGGCAAGAATTGACTTGGAACCAGAAGTCTAATTAGGAACGGGAAAGAAAGCATAGTACGAAGAACATATCGATTCATGTCCACCATAGTTTGCGAATAAATGCCATATGAACAGCCGGGGAACTTGGATTCCCAGGTACGAAACAATATGTAGCATTGATTTTGGTGATTTCTTCCACGTTGTCTCTTTATGCCTATTTCACAATCACGTCAACAATACAGAGGGTCGCATATCGACATAAAAACACAAGTTTCATACATTTGTGTCACTAATTCAAATTAGCACTATCTCGCTTATGCGCCATGCTCCCGATATACCCAAACCTAATGCTAATGTAACCAATTCCAATCCACCAAATCAATGCAATAACAAAGAATTCCAACTTATGACCCGCTCGGACCCGCTTCCTCATCATTGTCCTTCCCATCTCTTGGCTTTCCTCTTAGAAATTCTCCAAGTGTATTACTCAGACTCCGAGCTCTGGTTTTTATTGAACGGTTGAATGATTCACGTTCTTCTATCTCTTGTGCTGCTTCATTATCCTTTAGAGGTGCATCGATGTCCTCCTCATCAGGCGCGCTTTCACTTGCTTGTATAAGTCTTTGGGACACCGATTTTGATCTTCGAAGATCGGGCTGCCGTCTAGAAGATTTGCTGCGAGGGGAATCAACTCCACGTCTTAATGAATCTGCTATTACCACACTTAATCCTCCGGATAAGGGTGATAACAATGGACCAGGAAGCATGCGAGATAACGAATAACTTGTTGGCGTCATTGGTCGCTCGGCTTGGGGTGGTGAGGGTCCATTTTGTTGACTTTGAGGAGTGTGGAAATGAGATTGCGTATTATTTCTAGTGGGAAGTGGCCGTATAGGAGGGGATGATTGAGCCTCGGAAGGCAGTACCGGGGATGAAATACTGGATTGAATCCCTGGATGTTTTGGTGTTTGTAGGAAATTTTCATTTGAATCCAGCCATGGATTTGAGATTAGGGGACTTTCCTCATTTGTAGGTCGATCACCAGACAGATCCGAAGTACGCACCCGTACTACTGGATGTCGTGACGAAGATCTTTGTGGTGTTTGTGGTCGTGATGGTGAAATTACAAAGCTAACATGTGATGACCTCCGCGATTCTTGGATTGCTTCTTCGTCGACTGACCCATCACTAGCATGGGTGAGACTCGGCCTCGACTTCGATTGAAGACTAGACCGTTTCCGTGTTTCGTTACGAAATGGAACTTCGTCGCTGGTAGGTTCCTGGGTGGAGAGTCGAATCCTTTCTTCCTCACCTTCAACATCCGCTTCACTAATGTTCTCATCATCGTGCGATGGCCTACCACTGGTAATGAGCCAAACCCCAAAGAATGTCAACATACAGCCACCGATAAACTTTACTGCATTCTCGCTGGTGACCTTTTCGAAATCACGATAGAGAATTGCGCTGCCAGTAATGACTGATAACGTGAAGATGACGAATTGTACAGGGATAACTTGAGTCGAATCGAAGCGTTGAAGAGCCCGGTTGACATATCTAACCTGCATAATGGCGGTAGCAACCAGCACGAGCAGAAGAGCATATGTAACCGGTGTCGTTAACGCTCTCCAAAGAGTAGAAGAAAGCATCGATGATACACCCTTTGTTGAAAGTGCTGTATAGCCTCCTAAATAATGATAAGTTGAGTGAAACCGGTATATAACGATGATAACTCACCAAACAATCCAACAAGCCCAAGGTCAACCAATATTGTTTTCTTGCCATACCTCGGGCTTGCCCACATCAATATCGCAATCAACAATACTGTGATACCCATATATATTTCAAACTCAGTTGTAGTAATAGCACCCCAAATCTCATGAGGACCAAATTTCTTTTCTTCTTGCTTGGCACTCAAGACGACAGTAACAGCACCTGCAACAGCAACTACCACTCCCCAGAAGTCCCTGAGTCTGAATTGTTCCTTGAGCATGATCGGAGCTATCACGCAGTTCGATATCAGGGCGACGACACCCAAAGGAGAAACGATTGATGCGGGCGCAAAGCCATATGCCAGAAAGTTTCCAAGCTCTCCAATAGTCATTAAAACAATCCCTCCCCACCAATATGGAGACCGCAAGTATGTAGATTTTTCATCCCCATCATCGTCCTCTGTGCAAGTCGAAGATTGAGAGTTTTGGGAGTGAAATGATCGTCGTAAGGGTTCCTCTTCACCACATTCATAGTTCTCTTCGACAATTCTAGTCCTATCTGCTCCCGCTGTTCCAATGGTTCCATACCCCCCCGCAGATTTTGAAATGGCCTTCAGCCTCTCTTTCCTTCGTATCTCCCCCTCATGTAACCTTATATGTGCATATCGTTGTATGTTCAGGGCGAAAGATATGAGAATATTGCCCACTATTGCAGTGACGATTCCAATCAGCGATGACCAACGCTGAATCTGAGAGTCGCCCCTAATATATACATTTGATTCAAATGGTATGGGCTGCGGTATCGGTGTAGTGAGAAAGGATATGGTCTCCGCATTAAGTTTCGCCGTCGATAAATACATGGCAGCGTGTAGCGTCTTATTGAAGCTATCCCGATGATGATGATTTCACCCCACTCATAGTGTACGTACAGGGGCGGCCGAGTCGGATGAAGATCTAAACTTTGTTCGCCGAAAATGAAAATGGTATGAATATTTTTCTGATATTAAACATACACAACAATGAGTAAGTAGTATTAGGGGAGAGGGTTGAATTTAAAGGGCGGGTTTGATTGTTGCATGAATTATTAAATTTTCTTTTCTTGATATCATTTGAAGCGCGCCTTTCCAGATTATAATGATACCTAATGCCTGCTTGCCTTTTGTGGTACTGCGGCGAGCGGGAAACGGGTTTTCGCGTATCTACGAGTCTACCTAGCTCGAGCCTAGTGGGAACGACCCGCAAGAAGCTCTGTTACCCAGGCAAGTGTTCAATTCAATCTTCACGATAACAAAGCTTCAAGATTTCAACGTGCACACCTGGTCAGAGTCCTCACTCATGTTTATTTACCGCAATTGATATCTTGTAACCATATCTCAAGTATCCACCATCTTCCTCTGCTCTGCCACTCTCCAAAGATAACCACAAACAATACCTACCTGGATATCACAGGTAACCTGCGAGGAGGGACCATTTGAACAATGAGCGACGACGAAGATTTCCAAATTGAAGGCCCGGAACTAGCAGAGGATGATCCCATGAGAGCGTTCTTACCAGCGTCCTTTGGTAAGAGGTCAAAAGAGGCAGATGTAGCCGCGCAAATCGATAGAACAAGACGACCAGCAGAAAGGAAGGCCGAGGCGCCAAAGGTGGCTACTGAGGAGGTTGGACAAGAAGTTGGACAACAGAAGCTCGCGTCAGAGCCAGCGTCTAAAGATTGGGGCTCTGATGAAGATGATGAGGATTCCGATAGCGATGGGGGCTCTGACGACGATGATGAATATCCAACTTCTCACGAATTGATACTGAAAACCCACGAACGCGCGGTTACTACCACCACACTTGATCCTTCAGGTTCACGACTCATAACTGGTTCGAGCGATTGTACCCTCAAGTTTCACGATTTTGCTTCCATGACCCCAACAACTCTTAGATCTTTCAAAAGCGTGGACCCAAATTATTCAAAAACATCAGCAAACTCCGAAACCCATCCGATAAATCATGTTGAATTCAATCCACATGCCGGAGGCACCTTTCTCTGTATATCCGCTCATCCGCAAGCGAAATTAATGAACCGAGACGGGGATATTATCGGAGAGTTCGTAAAAGGAGACATGTATCTGAGAGATATGAATAATACGAAGGGGCATATTTCGGAAATTACTACAGGTACATGGAGTCCGATGGATAAGAATATCTGCGTTACAGCCGGTACGGATAGTACTTTACGAATTTGGGATGTAAATGTCAGAAGATGTCAGAAAGAAGTTATCGTCCACAAATCCAAGGCTTCAGGATCAGCAGGAAGGACAAGAATGACTGCCGTTGTTTGGGGAGGCCCAGCACAAGGTGGAAACAATCTGTTAGTCTCTGCAGCTCTGGATGGAAGCTTAGTGATGTGGGGTGGCAATGGACCATATGCAAGACCAACGGCTGAAATCAGAGACGCCCACACTCCGGATACATGGACGGGTGGTATTGATATCAGTCCCGATGGCCGAATGGTTGTTACACGAGGTGGTGACAATCTGATCAAACTTTGGGACACTAGAAAGTTCAAAACTCCCATTGTGACAGCCTCACACCCCTCAACATCAGATGTCTATTCGGTTACTAATATCAAATATTCACCTAATGGTGCCAATATCATCACTGGTTCCGCATCGGGTCATCTCCATATCTTAAACTCGGGCAATCTTAAACCAGAACTAGTTACCCCAGTAACACCTGGATCTCCACTTATAACAGTTCAATGGCATCCAAAACTCAACCAAATCGTTACTGGATCTGCAAATTCCGAGGTTCATGTTCTATACAATCCGAACACATCTGTTCGAGGTGCCGTTGACGTAATGTCTCGTGCACCAAAGAAACGCCATGTTGACGATGACCCCAACTTTACAACAGATCAATCTGCTGGTATGTCAGGGGATAGCATCGTTACTCCAGGTGGTGTCATGTCTAATATATCGGCCACATCATTCTCTGCGAGACATCCTACCATAGGCCTGACTGCCTCAGGTCGTTCTCGAGATCCACGCCGACCTAATCTACCACTGGTCACACCATTTGCGAAAAGTCAACCGGATGAGAAACATATTAATGAAAGTATCACACTGAGTAGCATGCGTGATGAGGATCCCAGAGAGGCGTTGTTGAAATATGCTGAGCTTGCTAAGACAGACCCCCTATTCACCAATGCCTGGAAAGATACTCAACCGACAACTCAGTATGCTGAAATAAGTGACGAAGAAGATGAAGGGCCAGACAAGAAAAAACTGAAGAGATGATCAGTTTTATCTATGAGATATCTGCACTACTTCTATAGGGCGAGGAGTACATCAGCGATCAAGGGATTTATTGAGATCATCTAAGACTAAGCAATGTTCCGGCAAGTTTATAATATGATTCCTGATTATATGAAGCAATACTCAAACCAAGTTTCCATCTTTAGATCCCAAACTTACGATGTTTGACCTATCTACACCAGCCCGTCTTTTGAAGGAGCAATCATCGTCGTGCTTTAATTATTCTTTGATATCATCACAGCATACGTGGTGATAGCAAACATCCGGGAAAATTATTCAATCTCCACGTGAGCTCGAGAATAGGATAAGCAAGAGGTAACACAGTTCAATATCTAGTAGGTTCATAGTACTAAATATATACTTTATTCGTCATACATTCTTTCCATTGTGGCTACCGTCATTCTTGTATGCATTTTGCATTGTAGTTCTCTTCATTACCATGTAATATTTTGTTTGTTCAAACTCCAGTTTCAATTATCAACTAGTAGTTATCAACTCTCGACTCTCACTCAATCACATATCAAATCGTCCCATTCTGATTCTCGTCCCAAGCATTACTTGACTTGCACTCTCAACGCCCCTCTCCCCCTCCAAAAAAGTTTTGCTGCTTAGGTATCTGGAGAATGATCAGATGTTTCAAAGAAGACCTTTTGATTGACAGCACTATGGGAATATTTTGGTGATTATCGAATGGGCATAAGAAGGGTCTCGCGGGTCTATTTGCAGGTGTAGGTTTGTTTTTGGACATGGATATGAATGTGGAAAGTTTGAAATGAGGCGTGGAAGGAGAAGAAAAAATTTGGTATGTGGGATGTGAGTATTCAATGACTAGAAATCCATGAATCAATCGACACTGGCATTGATATCTCCAATTTACCCAGCCTTGAATCCTGACGTTGGAAGTTGTAGATTGTCACTTCGCTGCGAGGGTTTTGCTCTGTCCTCCCGTTTCATGGTTTAGTTTCAAAATTGAAAACTGAGAATATATTCACTTTTATTGCGGTAGAATGATGTATTGACAACGTGTAGCAAGCGATCAGGCAATCCTGGATGCTATACGGGAGCCTGGAAATATCACAATAAAAAAACCACTCCTCCCGCATCAATAATTGAAGCATCCTTTCTGGAGATCGAATTTATATAGACCATTCGGCTTTCGAACTCGGAGAAACCTTCAAGCTCAAAATAACTGCTCCTCTTGTTTTGAAGCGCGCAACTCCAAGCAAATACAACCGGGATTCAAGGTCGTGAACCCCAATCTACATTATTCACAATCATCGAAAGGATAAAGAAATCGAATACAAACAGAAGCCGACCATCTGCCGTTATGGATACAGAAGATACGGAGATGGGTGGGACTTCTGTTGTGCCTTTGCATGAAGACACTTATCGATGGTTTGGCTTTCCACCATTGCTACCATCACCATCTTCATCTATCTCAGAGGTTGCCATAGATACTAATAAGGATCCTTCTTTGGACGAAACTTCAAGCGCCTCAATTCCATTTGAATCCACAGAATTACTCGCAGATCCGCTAATCTGGAAAAAGACGAAGAAGGAAACGAACGGTGACAAGACTCCTCCTAGCTCTATCATGCATCTCTTGACCTTGGCAACAATACCTCAACACACGGGAGTTTCTGCGACCAATCACAGCAATATTGTAGGACTTCCAACTGCACCTTCTCAGTCCATTTCTCCAGCTCCCGTTCTAGGAGTCGAATCGCGGAAGAGTGTTCCCGAGAATAAATACCCGAATGGAAATGTGACATCTGAATATGATAAGTTGAGTGCGATTATTGATAGAAATCATGCAGTTCTTTCAACATTACAGCCGTCTTCGTCTCTGCCCTCGCCAATTACGAGCGGTGGTTCAAGTACGAACACGATTAGTTCCAAGGACCAATATCTCGGCCCATTGACAATATCTGGCCGCCCGGGTTTATTTGCGACCTTGCGCAAGAAATCTGCAAAGATCACAGGATCCTCTTCCTTTCCGCAAACTGAACAACTTGGCTTGACTTTTGATACAGATATCACTACATACAAATCACTCGAAGCATCAAAGGCATGGAAAGTAACGAGAGTATGTGAACTGTTGCTCAGGGCTGTTGCAAACATCGAACCTGGTAATGTTGAAGGTCATGTCGAAATTCTCAACTTCTATTTACAAGAGTACCCTTTGCAAAGCTTGGTAATTTTAAAGGCTCTTGAAAACGCTGGGCACTATTTTCGCAAATTTTCCAACGCTGTATGATACATTTCGTTGATTCCTACGACTATTCCATCGCTAACATATATTCTCTTCCTCTAGATGTCTGCCCATTCAAGTAAGCCATACAGAGAGCAGTGTATGCTAAGCGATGTTTTCAAAAAAGAGAACCCGATACCTCCAATCGTAAGTCAAGTCTCACAATCTTCGTCGTTCTTTACCAATACTTAATTCTTCCTCAGATACGTCCTCTGCTACCCTTCGCATCTATAGCAGCCAGCTACGTTAGAAATACTAAGTCTGCTCGTCGAGGGGGAACATCATCACTGCACACCTATCAATACCATTACCACAACGAATTTAAATGCGAAATCAAGCATGAAAATGAAAGTTTCCCGTTGGGTTTCAATCCAATTTTGATGCACACTCTCGGAAAGTGTAGCAGACATCGTCTTCGAAACGAGAGGCATGAGAGACATAAGATACACAAGAAGCAGTTCAAGAAGGGATTGACGCATGTGCATAGGAATCCTATCTTGTCCGAAGAAATCATCAAGGAATGTGGAGGAGAAACTTATGCAGAGCTGGAAGGCAGAGTCGAGATGGATGATATGAGAAATGCTGCATATTGGGAGATGACCACTCGACAAATTGAGGAGATGCCTACTCGGAAAGATGGAAATTCCGTTTTCAAGATATGTCCGTCTCCATTGAGGAGGGAATTGCCAAAATTAGACGATCATTGGATTCCTGACTCTGTGATGCCATATACGAAGATACCTGGAGAGATAATCAAATTCGAATCGGAAATCGTGCGAGCTAGCAAGCGCAAGCAGGATACTAACAAGGAGGCAGAGGAAGAGGAAAGAGAATTTCATGAATCTCGATGCAAATCTAGAAAGCTCGATTCTAAGAAATCGGATGCTCGGATGGCTCAATGGGAGAGAGAATACAATGCAGCGAAAAAACAGGTTCGGAAGGAATACGAGGAAGAGATGAAAAAAGAAGAAGAAGAAACGCGGAAAATAACCGAAGAAAAGGAAGCTGAAGAGGAACGGGAACGGCTGTGGGGGGCGCAAGAGAAGAAAACCAGGGAGAAGGAGATTCAGGGAAAGGAAAAGAATGAGCGATTGCGTATGGAGCGAGAGAGTGCAAAGGACCGTGCGAAAGAGGGACGGAGAGACCGCTTGAATTGGGACAATAGGGAGAGGTCTGACTGTCGTGTTACACAAGCATGGATAGATCTGGGTACTGATATGGCTCGTGTGGGAAGTTGGGATTGAGGCGAGAGTTAGGGAGAAGGAATGTGTCGTATGAAGAAATCCTATTGGGCTGGTGGCGTATGTACCACTATGTCTACAAAACTGGATACTTCGAGGCATACGAATGTTTAGAATGATGGAACTACTTTCTTCTTTATGCCACTTTTTCGAGGGTTGGATGTTGGAGGGAAAACTAGTCGAAGGCACAAGAAGAGCGTCTGGGGTGGGCATTGATATGTACCCAGAATTATACCAAGTAACCTTAAGAACGGAAACTCTTCATTTCTACGCTATTCAGAATCTTAAGAGTAGCTTACTTCTACCATACCAAGCAATATTCACCAGCAAATTGAATGATTGTAACACAGATTCTCACAATCAGCAAAGTTGAGCAGTAAGCAAGAAAATAAATGGCGACTTCTTTCTCATAAACCTTACATTCCATCTTCGTCAACCATGTCCAAACTCTCTTATATATGATTTCGTTGTCTATTGGAGCTTGTCGTTTATACAGCATTAGGAATGGAGATTGGGCGAGGAAGGTGGAGCAGATTGTTGCACGGATCTTGGAGGAGTCGACGGGGCACTGGATGGGATCTATGTGAGATATTGGGGGGTGGCGATGGTGAAGGGCCGTTTGGAGATTGATTTGGGCTCAGGAGGCTGTGATGGCTAAGATATGCGAGGGTGAAGGTGGAGGTGAAAATGATATTGATGCCCTTAGAGATATGCGAGAGGGGAGGTTATCATGGTGGATGGTGAGGACGAATTCTAGGGGTAAATTTGCAGCAAAAGAAGTACTTGGCGATGCTGATAGTGGTTGTTTCTTCGATCTATATTAAAGTTCCATTTGTGACTAGATTCTTGTCTGTGTGATCAAAAACTTGGAGCAATAGTCCTTATACATATCAAGGTTCCTTAACGTCAAGAAGATTGACGGAAAGAAGCGAATCTGCTTTGCCATCTTGTCCTTTCTTTCATAAAACGTTACGGAAGATTGGTTACTGCAATACCATAGTGCTAACATTCGAGATTGATCCGCTTGCCTGCTTGAGACGAATGTAGACAAATGGACACAAAGATGTGACGAATCTACCACTTGAAAATTGACGATCAATTGGTATGGATTTGTGGTTCTGATAGGTCGGGCTCTTGATTTAGAAGTTTTGTTGCATATCTCATTCTCACCTTCCAGGCAATTCTTGAACAGATTTCTAATCTTATCTCTTTTCAGAGCGTCCTCGAGGTTTCATATGTCGGGAAGGATCCCATGTTGATATCAATGGTCGGTGAATCGGAATCCCATATGTCATCCAAGAAATGTCCAAAAGGTGAAAACAAGACGTGCAACAAACCTTTTCCTATTCTCAAATCACGTGTATGAGAGAGATACGGAGTAGATCGAACCTCTGGAGTGGTCTCATCTAAGATGTATCGTAGTGCAATAGTAGAGTCTTGCTCGATAGGTTTGAACATGTAAAGCAAGACATAAAGAATGAAGACGAGTATGATTACGTCTATAGAAGTGCAACAGAAGTTTTCGGGTAAGGTTGAGCGTATAGATGAAGATCACTAGATGGTATCATAGCAAAAGGATATCCAAGATTTCCATCATGTCTCACTCCACCCGTGGCGTTCCTCTACTTTGGGGTATGCGAACGAAAACCCTTCCCAAAACGTTTACTAGCAGAGATGAGATGGAAATGTTTCAGACAACAATTGAAGTTGAAACAATACCAAATCCTGGGGGGTAGGCTCGGTTGGCCATTCCGGAAGATGTGATGCTACACGACCCATCTGGCATACATTAAACAGCCCTGGAGAACCACCTTCTCGCAGCTAGAAAATCAAAAGATCCAGTCTAGTAGTGTGGCGTGTAGATAGACGTTCCTAGTGGTCGAAACCTACCAATGAGATATATCGATCGGGAAGCCACAGCGTGGTGTTCAAGTACTGGCTGACGAGTTGTGAGGCTGATGGATACTTGGTCCATTCAAAAGCTCCAATTAAGTAGGCTATGCATAAGCGACGTTTCAACAACTTCTGTAAGGCACAAACCAAACACCAAACTGCACACTGTACATGTACAGTCAAGCAAGATCCATATCTGCGTTGTGAAGACATGTCCCAAGAATGTCTAACATTGTTGTTTGTTGCATGGAAAGATCATCTTTTGCACAACGCAATGATGATACGTGCCATTTGAAGTGAGGTTAGCAGGGAATTAACTTCGGGGCGGAATGGGCCTTCCCGTTTTGCTGTCAATCACGTGGAGCTATTGTGGCTAATTGGTCATAGCGCCAAGCGCCAAAAAAAACTCATGACCCCTCGTAACCCAGCCTCCTCAAAAATGGATATGACGGTTCACCAGGTTTCTACATATGCAAGAGGTGAATCATTGGGTCATAATGTTGGACTCGAGGTTCACTGCCACGTCTTTGCTCAGATAGTTCTGGAGAATAACTGTCTTACAGTCGTCCGTTAAATTGCTAACAGTTCCTTCCCTTAAATTAACATTTTTTAACAGGACTCGATTATATTCAATACTCACCAACAATGTATCATCACACTCCCGAATCACTATTACCTCGGACAGACTCGAAAAACCCCAATTCAACATGTCGAGGTCTATCATCAAATGGAAAACCATGTCGAAGAGGTCTGACCAAATCACCACGAAATTCACCGAGTCCGAGTCCTTCAAGGGGAGCGCTGAGTCCAGATGCATTTTGTTGGCAACATAAAGATCAAGCTGGACAAATTGCCCCACCGACTCAACCTCGACCAAACCCCCTGCGTGAGAGATCAAGCGTAGACACATTGGTCGAGAGATTGGGTCTCCTAGAGGTCGATCAAAAGAAAACGAAGGGAAAACAGCGCCAGACTTCGGAAGATAATCGTGGCAGACGACCTGGGACGAGCAATGCTTCGAGGAATGAGCAGCAACGCCTTGAAGCTCAACGACAGCAACAGGAACAAGAATGGCAGCAGGCACAAGCACATCAATTACAAGAACATCATGAAGTTCCACATTCTACAAATGATGGCCAGGGACGACGCAAAAGAAGCACCCTAGAATTATTATGTTGCGGCGCAGAAGACGAGGAAATTCCACCAAGACCCCAACAAAAACCACACGAAGGACGTTCTTCCTCTCATGTTCCAAGTTCTCGTATATCAGACCATCTTGATGTGCCATCTCATACAACACGTCCAGCCTCAAGACCTTCGTCGAGACCGCACACATCATCATCGAGACCCTCAACTTCCAAGCCACCTGAAATGCTTCAGCGTCCTACTATGGAACGTGATCCATCCTCGAGAACGGGGGAGTTTCTAGCTCATATTCCTTCATCAGCAAGCCCTCAGACAACAGCTGCATTATTAGCGGAACTAGCCAAACCAATCTCTGATGCTGATCTTCCTGGATTTATTTATATGTTCTGGTTGACCGATGAAGGGTTACCTACGGGACCTTCCGATGAAGCAGCTGGATCTCTTCTAACACCAACAACCAGAGCTGGACCTGGCCATCGACGAACTTCTGATGTTCTTGAATCCTTTACTTCTGCTCCACCGAACAAGAAGGAAAAAACAATGCTTCTCAAAATTGGAAGAGCCGAAAATGTCTTTGCTAGGATGCAACAGTGGAAGAAACAATGCGGTTATAATCTTTCATTGATTCGTTACTATCCTTATCATGATTCGTCCAAACCACCATCGAGAAAAGTTAGCGAAAATGACGGACCTCAAAAGGTGCCAAATGTGCACAAGGTCGAAAGACTGATTCATATCGAATTAATGGCTAGAAGAGTAAATTGCGGAAAATGCAAAGCATGCGGGAAAGAACATAGAGAGTGGTTTGAAATTGATGCCAATAGGGATGGAGTTACGATGGTAGATGAGGTTATTAAACGATGGGTAGACTGGGCTGAGAAGGACGAGGCGTCTAGACATTAGATATAGAGGTTAACATACCTGGGTAATGCGGTGTCATCATAATTAATCACGGTCTATTATATTCTTCACTGTAACTCTCGAATGCTCCTTCAATTTTGCAATACATGCGTCCACTCCATGTTCTTTTTTGTCCAGTCGGGTTATCTAAAGTTCCCATTGAAGATGGGCAGGCTGGGTGGAGTTGCTAGTGCCAATTGCTGCCTTGCTCGTATTACATACGTTAGTAAATTCAATACTTCTCGTTGCTTAGTATCAGCTTTACAATTCATTTTCTGGTTACAAATTTGGAGTCTGACAATTGTGTGGTAGGAAATCTTCCCCTATGTCAAACTTCGCCTAATTTAATGCCAGTGTGTCTTTGTTCCAGAGCATAATCCAGACGCTCGTTTTGAGAGTATCTTATTTCTAAGAAACTACTAGATTGTAAAAGATTTCTATACGAAACATTTCTGAATGGTCATTCGTCGCAAACACTCTTGGTGGTTGGATCAAATGTGAATCAGTGAGTTTTTGGAGATGGTCATCTTCTGTTTGCTATCCATTCGATTCGTTCTGCGCATTTGAAAGTGCTGATTCGATAAAGAACTTTTATTAGGTCTATGTGTTCATGCAAAAATCAGACTTGGAGATTCACAATCATTGTTTGTTGTAACCCAAAGGATTGTGAAATGGTCCATCCTGAGAAGTTCGTATGATTCTTTCGGACTTTGAACATTTTTCAATCATTCAGTAATTATACCTCCATTCACGATCATTTTATTCCATTTGCAACTTTTTCCATCAAATGCATTCTGGACTACCAGCGAGATATAAAAGAACACCGTTTCTCTTCCATCATCCTATCAATAGATCCACACATTACAAACATTACAGAACTCCATTTCAATCAAATTTCGGATTAAGATCAAGACCGTTCACGAACATCATATCTCTAAAAAAAATGCCCTACTACTACCCCTACCCCTACCCCATCCCGCACTACTTTCCCATCGTACCCGTCTACCCAACCACAACAGTAACCTCAGTTTCCGCCCCCATAATCCATCAAACACCAGGCTTCAATCCACTTCATGGACAAGATCCCGGTCCTACACCTCCTGGCATAGGTAATCGCGTCGCGGGTTATGTTACTGGTATGTATTGTACATCGGTGAGTAGACCCTGCGAGATGCGCGAATAAACTAATTTGCTGGGGACTAGGTTTGGCGACAATAGGTCCTCCGATAGTGAGAGTTGCACCAATAGTAGCAGTACCTCAACCGCATACTTCGAATGCGTGTGCAAATTGTCGGAATCAAGATGCAAATCCTACTGCAGCGAATGCAACTGCCAGTCCTCCAACTCCAATTCCAGAACCAAAACCTCCCGCCACCAAACCAAAATCCATTCTCAAACCAACACCAACACCAACTCCTGCTCCCGACCCAGCATCTTCATCTTCTTCGCCTCCTTCATCTCCCACAAAGTCTAAGTCTAAATCTAAACTCGAACCTCCGCTTAGTATCCTCACCCATGCAAATACAAATAAGAATGCAAACCCCACTCCGAAGCCGGGATGCTGACAATCATTGAAGAAGGATTGTCCTCCTCTTGGGAAGAGATCCAGTGAGAGTTTATTAGGGCCGTTGGGGAAGAGGGTTAAATTTTGGGACGACAGTGGGTGATAGTGAGATGGAGATATTGCATTTCTTATCTTTTATATTAGAAAACGAGTTGTTGACCGTTCGAGAGTATACTAGTCATAGAGGAGTACAGTGAGTGCTTGGTATTTGTATTAAGCTTTTTGCATAGAAGGGATAGCTTAATGCCATATATATATCCAATAATTCCTCCATGACTTTTTCTAACGATACTTGCCATTTCCCCTTGCCTATCTCCTCGTTGGCCACTGTTTAGAAAACTCAACTGTAAATCTCCATACCGTGCTGAAATACGTGAAACCAAACACATTATGCAATCCAATAAAGCTACTTTGTATTGTTCCCATATCTCAAATTAATTGAAATTTGGATATACAGTAGAGCAACGAAAAATTGTAGGTCCGCGAGGAAAAAATGCGACGAAAGCGCAGCAATTATACAGAATTCGGCAATCTCTGCCATGGCAAAGACGTACCTGAAGACATAGGCTGAATTAAAGCCACAGTTTCATACCTGTATTCTAGAATAGATAGATATTTGAAATGATAACGTTGGTAGCACGTGGCTTACAATGTCAACCTCTGTGAGTCTGTAACTGAACCTCCAATGATTTTACATTGGGGCCGACTAGTCGGCATTATGTAATATTATCTCAATCTCCATCCCCTTTGTTGTACGAAAACAGGATCATCTAACAACGTAACACCCACAAATTTACTAATAAAATTCATCTTTGAATCCAACCTCCTTCAACTGCTTTCAATAATGGACTTTCCACAGCTCCTACTATCATCCTCACAATATTTGCACTCAATTCCTTCTTATACACGTCTCCCTGTAACATCCCCACCCCAACGCAAACAACATTCAGACCCATCCTACCCTCTCTATTCTTAGCATCCGCCACCACCTTTCTAGTCTCATCATTTATGACTCCACTCGGCGCCTCTTCATCAATGACCTCCTTGTCAGTCAAAAATCTCAACATAGCGCTCATAGTAGTCCCAGAACTAATCACGTCATCAATCAACGCTATTCTCTTCCCTTTAACCAACGACAAAAGATTAGGATCGAGATAGACTGGTGGTCCTTGGCCTGGTTTGTCGAAGAGACATGATATCTTGGTGGTGAGTTGGTCTCCATACCAGGGTTTCTTGGAGTAACCCCATGGGATGTGACGATCTTATGGAAAGCACTAGTCAGCATCTTGTTCTTCTTCGGTTCCACAATAAGAATCTATTTCCCTCTCTAATTTACCGGAGACTCGGAAACAGAGCTAAACTAAGCATTCTCGCGATTCTTCACGTAAATGTAATGGAATAAAGGGCGGGTAAGCGAAATACAGCATGGATGAGATTATCAACCTACCGAATCCTAATTCTTCCGCCACAAAAGGCGCCAAAACAAATCCACCAGTCGGCAATCCCATCACAACTTCCGGGTTGAACTTCTTTATCTTACTCGCCACAATCCTGGCCAGTTCCCTCACAACCGTCATCGAAGCATGCGGTAATGCCAATGAGCAAACAGCAATGCCATTAGTGGCATCTCCTAGTGGTCTAATGGGAAGAAGCAAGCTTATATCTGGAGTGAGAGGTGCAGCGAAGGAGTATTGATAGGGAGGAGCTGTTGAATATGGGAGGGAAGCAACGGAGGATGTGGGAATTATCTCTTGCCAGTAGGTAGTCGTGGGGCAGGTGAAATGGGTATGGGTTACAGGACCGATTGTCTCGCAGGGGTAGTAGGGTATGTGATGGCTAGTTGGTTCCATGGATTGGTTGTTAGTTGTGGTTAATGGTGCCGAGGCTGTGTTTTTGGAACTTTGTGTATCCTGTCCGTCTGGCCTTGGAGCCTCAACGAAAGCGGCGTCGGTAGAAAGCAGTGATTGAACGGACATTGTCAAATAAGTCTGTAAAGTGTTCTGCGCTCTGGGAGCTTTTGATTTAGGATGGGTTGTATCAGTGGGATGTTTGTCATATAAATACAGACGAAGTAGGCTTTCAAATAGATGGTCTACTGGTTGAACAAACATTGTTAACACGCGTGCGGAGATTGCCTTCCGCAACGTGTAACACAAACTTAGTGAATTAGCCACGCAGGCCGTGATCATACTAGAGCGACATAATGACGTACAGCGCATAAAGCGTCGTAAATTCGTGAACTACATGTTTGTTGCAACCCGCAGTATAAGCCAGCAGACGTTTCTCACCATCCTGCCACAATGAGTCATTAAGGCTCTTCATGTCTGTTTCATCGAAACTGATTACTCAATCTAAGGCTTGAATAAAAGCAGACATTTATGGGCCATGTGAAATTTATTGAAAACATTGATGTCAGAAAGAAGAATGGGATGAGTTGGAGATTGTGGTAGAAGAAATGAAAATTTATTTAGCACTTGGCACTTTGCAGCGAACACGTTAACTTTGTAGTGAGAGGATCAGAGACTATTGCTGAAACTGGCTCGAAAGTTTGTTATTACCAATATGTGTGTATAATTGAACGCACTTGTCCTCCAACGTCATCATCAATTTATGGTATATCAAATCAAGATTCGGAACGAGCAGCGCTCGTGCTCAGAAGCCTTGAACTGGCCTTATCTAGGAGCAAGACCGCTGCTCTGATCCTCCACTTCGACGTCCAAACATCTATTCGGAACCACGCGTTCAATATCCGTTCTATTATTAGACGTCTGTTCATGGCTATCATCTGGAGTAGCATCTTTCAACTCTCCCGTATTGCGACCAAGTGATGAGACCTCTGAGCTCCATTCATATCCTTCAATGACCAGTTCCCGTTCTAATTGCCAGTCCATTTCTTCGTTACTTCCAACATTATGTGAATCGGGCTGTTTGTCCCCACCGTTACACTCGTTTTCTGGCAACCATTCCTCTATCCTATCTATATGCGACTTCAAAGATGTCAGAAGGTACTCTTTGAGGTGT
Organism: Botrytis sinoallii; assembly: GCF_014898435.1. Classification (NCBI taxonomy): domain Eukaryota; kingdom Fungi; phylum Ascomycota; class Leotiomycetes; order Helotiales; family Sclerotiniaceae; genus Botrytis; species Botrytis sinoallii. The sequence goes on from NW_024066037.1 coordinate 1,920,009, forward strand.
TTGGATTTTGCAAGGAAATGGTGATTGGGTCGATTGAATGCGGAATGTTGGTTGCATCGACGGAGTGAGAGATTGTTCCGGTACTCTGGTTTTTGATACCAATAGCGACTATCCTGGATACGGTGATGACCAAAGTGAGGATCATTGTGAGTTCGAGCTGATGCGTATTGTACATGCGAGCCTCTTCGGTTGCCACGACTATAATTTGCTTCGTCATAATGCCATTCGGTACGTCTGTTTCTATCATCACCGCGCATGTTTACATCCTGGTGGCTTTCTGATCGAATCAATATGTGTGAAATGAGATGAGAAATGGGCTAAATCGAATATTAAGAGAAATTTGTATCTTTGATGGATATCCGACGAAAGTTCTGGTAAGACCACTAGACTCTTTACTCATTAACATTTTCATTTGTTTCGAATGAGCATTGTTCTGTGGCAAACTTGCCTGAATCAATTGTGTCAATGGTGATCATCGAACTTGAAAGTTGTTTCAGGAATTTCCGAAGAAACCGACAGAAAAGTCTATACTTTTGGGGCCGGAGTATCCAATAATCGCACACTGCTACCCAATAGCGAGAAGATTGCAATCTTCTGTTAAATTCATTTGACAAGAACAGTCGATCCTAAAAGGGTTATGGCCTTCTAGACATTGAAAACTTGTATCAGGTCCGAAAGTCTGAATATTCGAATCTGACTGCAACACGCTCTCGACGTATCGACACTAATCAGTTCCCAAATCTTCTCCAGTAGCCTCCCGCATGGATTCTGAGACCGATCGGCGAAAAGCTCGCAGGTGTGTACAAAATTGTGTAGTAAGACTTCAAGATTAGGGCAATGCTTGTCAATATGAAATAGTTCTCGATTTCATATCATAGATTCATGCCAGTTCCAATCTTTCACCAATTGTTTGACACGATAATCAGTCGCCCAGCCAAGATCGATTTCGATGTCCTTCAGCAAATCAAGTATTACTTTTCGCTCTTTCGTTTCTGTTAAGCACTGACCTGCAATAAACAGAGGCTGCACTTGGTGAATCCTCACAGAACCTTCCGGCCTTCCCAGAGCGATGCCGCAGATTTCGTGACTATGGTGGCGAACTTCCATCTCAATAGACCGGTATGAATGGAGCCTATTTGAAACGGTTGTCCTTTTTGTAGTGGATTCGTGGGGCTTATTGGTAAGTAGGAGGATCCTCGTAAAATGGTATGACTGCATTGTTGAGCCACACATTGGAATACTATACCATATCTCTGGAAATACAGTTCTCGGTGAATCTTGTGGTAAACTGCCATCTGTAATCGTTGATAAACGAGCACATGGTTTAAAGGTATCTGGTAGACCTCGATACCAAACTTCCAGCTCGTTTGCCAGCTCGTGCCATCGTTCGAGTAAAGTCATTTGATTGATACCAAAAACAGCGGTAGGACTACCTTTATCCTGAGGATAGACATTATCGATGGAATCACCGGTAGCAATAAAATTAACAATTTTCGACATGAGCCAAATCAAGGCATTTGAAATCATATCTTCACGCATAGACATCTGCAACTCTGGATATGAACTTTCCTTGTTGCTTGGGATAACAAATCCTTGATCATCTATCAGGAGTCCAGCTGCACGCCAAAGATCCCAATCTTCTGTGTTGAGTCGGGTTTGTCCTTCATTAATGACTAGTTCAAAGTTAGTGTTGTCAAAGGTGTGAGGTTTCAAATACTAACAAGCTGCCAGAAAGTCCTGGCGGGCGAAGTTCCAAAATGTAGCTCTCCTCGCAACTGAAGGCTTGGTTCTAAATGATAATGATCCTGGAGTACTAGGTGAAGGCGAATGAAGAGGCATCATGCCTTCCCTTTCCGCTAGGTCGAACAAGGATTTAGTCCCACTTAGATGTCGAGACCAAGCATGCAGAGCATTGTCGAGAAATTCGTAAACGCAGAGTATAGCGGCGGCTGCGATTGTCTCATCGGCGTCACGTTGTATCGGCTTCGATAGTCGCCGTCGCTTGTTTGATTGGGAAGGAGTACTCTGTGGTGATTCAATATTTATTGGGGAATGAAAATGACCATCGATCGTGGGTGTAATAGGAAAATCTTTTCCGCCCGACTTGGAGAGCTCCTCTACTAAGAGTGAAATTGCTCTGTCGTAATATTTTGCACTAATGTAAATCCAGTCGACCTTATCCGAATTTGGATAGAGCTCCATAAGTGCTTGCTCACTGACTATGCCACCGACAATGGCCTTTCTTCCCCCAACACGCGAAAGCTGTTTAGCAGCATATGCGCATGCTGAGTATTTGAGCAAAGGATTCGATACGGCAAGAATGGGGACATGGTGTGCAAAGTAGCACCCGAGGTCGAATAAATCCATCCTAACATGATCAATTATGCTTCCGATATTGATGTAATCTCAACTCACCATTGTCCGGTAGTTTCTCTCCAAATGTCTCAATAGAAACGCAACTTCATGCTCTCTCACACTATCAGCATCACTGATGAAAGTGTTCGTCCTCGAGACTGATCTCAATGAAGGATCAATAAGGGGTGAGTCTATAACAGTAATGTTAGCCGAGGATTTAGTGAATAAGAGAATCGCTATTTCCATACTCTGATGGGCTTCCGGTCTTGTAGGGTTCAGTATAAAGTCGAGGTTATTGGCGGAGTGCTGGGGAGTGTTGAGACTTCTTGGTGATTGTGTGTGCACCGATAATTGAGGCATATATTCCATATTCGTAGTCGCCGCCGTGGAAAGAGCTTCCAACCCAGGTGCGTCCTCAAACTGGGGGTAAGTAGAAACGTCATTGACACTCTCGTCTATAGTGGTTGCGGTGGGAATGGTAGATTCTGGGGATTGTTCAGGCTCAGGAGTCGCTTCCATGTTGTATGGATCGATGACATGAAAGAAGGTTACTGTCAATTGCCAAGTCAGATTCAAATCCTTCATCTCGCGATTGGCCTTCACTCCAGTAGATTATAACGCACTGTTCTTTGGCACATCGACCCAAACACTGTTCTCATCAAATGTATTCCTATACGCAAAAAATGCACCTAATCGGCCACTTTTGTCACCAGGAATAGCATCTTCACCGCCGTTCATGGAAGCATTTTGTTGGTGTCTGAATACTACTCCATCGCTAAGTACACATTGTCTTGAAGCTTTGCGACATTGTCCACATTCTGGCTTGATTTCGTCGCACTTGAGCTTTCGTTGGCGGCATGTTTGACTGGCAGCACGAAGGCGCAGATTAGCAAATTGGCCATTGAAATGAATTCAATCGTAAGCAATGAGAGAAGATAATTACCATCCTGTACGCGACCGCATTGCTGCGGAAACAGCATTATTTCCACCCGCGATTCGGGGTAGATGATGCGATTATGATCAGGTAACAAATCCTCATATTGTATGACAGTTTGAATGTTTTTGTTTGTGCACCTAGTGATACGAAGCATTTTACTTCACGATATTCCCCGCAGTAGTGCCAGACAAGGTTGATCTAGACTTTTCGGGGTGTCGGAAGGCCTGAAGCGGAGGTCCGAACAGCGGGGGGCAGGGGGGGATTTGATATTCACGTGGTATCTAACTCAACATTTCAATCACAACCTCATAGGTTCTATTGATCGAGCAGTGGATATTAACCTCTCAACACAACAAAGTATACAGATAGATATCGATGAGGACCTCTGATTCTCGACCGTGTTGACATGAGAGATGAGCTTGTGATGGCTAGTCCAAACCGTTAAGACTATGGCAATATTCTTGGGTTACTACAGATAGCTGTAGGTAGGAAAAGTCATTCTAGCCGTGCAAAAGAGAACACAGGTTTCATCATTATAATGTCGAATGTCGCTCGAATCAGTACTCGAGTCTCATCTAGATACATTGAATAGTGCAAAATGATCAGGTTGTCAAACTTCACATGCGATTATTGAGTGAATACTAGACCCCGAAGTTTGGGCCGTGCTATTAGGTCTCCAATTCATTCATACCTATATAATTTGACTCCCTTTCTAATTTTGAACTTCGTTTCATATCATTTGCAATACAGCTCAATAAAACCACGATGTCTATCCAAACTCAAACTATTATCACCTCAACCAACAAAGCAGCAAGGCATTTAGTTGCTGCTAGAGCAGGCAAAACTATGGATATGTCTATGGCTCTTAAGGAGAGTCCCCCATCTCTTTTAGATCTCTCTCAGCATTGGCCAATGATGGAAAGCATTTGTTCAGGAATGAACTTTCATGATATTGTCAGCCTATCCAGAACTTCGAAACGGTTTTCAAGCTTGCCAGAAACGATGTCGAAGACTCAATTAAACATCGACTCTATTCTCCAACACTTCGTTAAAGACCCCGAAGCGCTCAGATTGAAAATGGCACAAACTAATAAGGTTATAGTTGATAACACTGTTCTTCATCTCTCAAGAGGTCTATAAGATTGAAAGATGGAATGTGTGTTATTGTGGGGGAAGAGGATGATGAAAAGGCTTTCAAGAAATTTATTTGTGAAGAGGAAGGTTACAAGTACCTTGAAGTTGAAGACTCATCAACCCAAATACCGGACACAAGTTTGACTTGGGAGTGGCCTGCAGTGGTTAGAGATGATCGAGATCCTCCAGCCTCAAAAATGTATGAACGTAGTTTTATATATAGAGTAAGGAGCCCATCAGTTTATGGATATTTGCCATCATGTACTAACAGAATTCCGCTATAGACCCGGTATTGTATCAGACGCGATGATTAATCTTCATCTAGCCACACGCTCATCGTGTTACTCACGCAGCGATACCACCTATTTTAGCAGCTCTACTGTGCTTTCCGGATGCCTCGTCGGCAAACTATATTACATGTCACAAAGCATACTCAATGTTTCCTAACTCAGTGCTTAGGCACAAAGCATTATGGTTGTATGGACCTCATCCTGGTCATGATCAGATGATGCCTAAATATGTTAAAAATGGATGGAAGCTGATAACGCCTTCACCTCTAGAATACAGCCGAACCTCCTCAGAAACAAATACGGCGAATGAAAAGCGACACTACCAACATTTCATACCAGATACCTTCCGATGGATTGGCGACAAGCACACTTGGACGATAGAGCATCCAGAACTACCACTTAGTCTTCCCCTGGACACAACTAGAACCCCAAAAATCCCAGATATAGCTACAGAACTAACCTTTGTTACCATCACTACAAACTTCCGACAATCCTATTATGATTTCAATGGCCCTGCATTTTATCGTAGTGAGAGTGCATTTTACTACACAACAAGTCTGAAACATTGCTATGGAAACACACATCGAAACGACTTCGCCATGGAAAAGTCAAATTTCTGGTCACACGTCAACAATCAGCTGTTCTCATACTCACAGAAGCAAGCGCTCGACAAGCTTTCTCTTGATCAGTCTATTACTTCACCAAAGAACAAATGATACTTGAGTACATTTCTTGATGGAGATCACGCATGTGGAATTGCACGTCTCCCCGAATCTTAGGAGTTCTTATATTTGAATGGTCAGATAGAAACATCGTTTGAACAATGGAAGAAGATTGTGGGCTTGACCCGATATGATGGGGAAGTCAAGAAAGTACAGAGAGTATCGGGAGAAAGCAAGAATCCTAATTCATCACATCACTGTGCCTTGAGCTTTGGAAAATATAAATAGTTGATTTGTAGCAGAGGTCCTGGTTACCAGGGATTCGAATAATGATTAGAAAGTACCAATATAGTAAACTATCAGCGTCTTAATGTTGCTGTCCAGAAATCTTTCGGTTCGTTAGTCGAAATGAATTTAGACCTATCCAATTAGAGTCGTACCTATTGACTGCTCGATACGTTGCCAGTAATTTGTCTTTGTCGCTCCACCCCAGAGATATCATCACAAAGTTGAACATGCCAAATAAATACTCTCAAATAGCGGACAATGAAACCTGAATCATTAATATCCCGTCCGGTCCATACGAATCAAAAACCATCTACTGCCATGTGATCAATCCTACTCGCAACCTACCCCATTTCAAAATGCAACGGTATATACCTACCACAAGGTATCTGCAAAATTACAGCAAAGAGACGACCACTTGAATTAATGCCAAACGTGTCAACCAAGATGATAATGTCGGGCAATCACGTCAAGTACGAAAGACCTAAACTTTACATTTATGAACATGCACTCCATATCGAAGTGTATCAAAGCGAAATGGACCAGCACAGCAATGTCTGTTTTAACAAATCGATCGGGCCTGCAATGATGATTGTTACATTCCGTCATGAAATGGTTGCAGCAAGGACAACCTCACAAGTAGCCTGCCCTCCCTGGAGAGAAAAACAGTGATCACATTCCTGGAGCTTCTCTGCTTTAGCCGTATCCAGATTCTCAGGCCATGAAACCGCCCCCCTCCATCACGGCCAAGTGTAATTCCGAACCTTTTGATCCAATTTGGATCAGAAATGGCCTCGACCCCAAGATTGCCTTCGGTCTGCAATGTTTCCCGCTTTTCTCCCCATCAGGCTCTGAATTAGCAGAACTTACAAGCATAGCACATCGGACCACTTCATCACCGCCGCTGGCCGGGGTGCTACTTAACTCAACGGCTAGTCTCATTTACAAAGAACTAATTGTCATTCTCAACAGTTACCATCTCACTTATCTCAAACATATCAACAACATCGAATAGATGAATCAAACTGGATATCATATCGTATATCTAAACATACACGCCAACCACCCTATTCTACCATGAACAACATCGCATCATCACACAAGAGCCCCCATACCATACATAAAACATTGGATATACATTCAACAATTCGCACCCCCTTCGATTCCCAACTCGGTCCCCTTTGCTTTCCTCAACTCAAACAACATAAAAACCAAAACATCAATCAATTCTCATCCATTCACCAAACCCCAAACACCAACATCAAACCATATGACTTATTTTCCGTTCCTTGCCGTTCCTTCCCTTAGTCCTTTAATTGCCATTTCCCATTCCATAAAACTCACTTGCATATTCGCCCATACAGCCAGCTCATCATATAACATATACACTACGTATCTCAATTCCAAGCTTCTGCCCCATTCCCTCGAGATCGACAGAGCCAGTCAAGCTAAGCAAATTATGAAATGCGCCTTTGCCTCTACTCTTGTAGATGCTCTCATATCTGCGAACAGATCCACACAAAATTGATTGCCAATACGGTTCCACTTCTCGACACGATAATCCTGCAACCAAGATGACATAGCAAATACCGTAAGCTCCGTTTATGACATTAGGCCGTGGCGAAGTGTATGTGAAATCGATTGCGATACTGAATCCGATAATCGGACAAAGAAATCGTTTGCATTCCGCTCCCTTGCCGGATATTCCGCTCCCAAGATGTGACATTTTCTCAAACAACGACTCACTTCACTCATCTATACCCATGATGCGATAAATCAACACCGTTCACGCCTACTCCCATATCCTCTCCGCCAGTACTAGCTCGCGGGAAGTGACCATGATTGAACTCTGGTATACTCCTGGGTAGTGGCATACCATAACTACTTCCACTTCCTTGTCGTATCGGAGGTCTTCTTCCACCAATTCCATTTCCATTCACACTGGCAACTCCACTACTCATTTCGCTCATACCGCCAGGACTCGAAACCCCGAAAGAACTCTCTCCATTTTCGACACCAAACTCTCTCTTGAAATCCATTCCGTGAGCATGATTATTCAGATCATGGAATCCTGGATAATCCAAAGCTTGATATTCCATTCCGGGATTCATCATAGGCGGTGATGTGAATGGAGTGGTTTCGGCAGACATACTACCCGTGACACTTGGACTGCTCAATTCCTCAATTCTCTTGTCAAATGCCAATGCTCCATTCGAATGTGCCATCTTGTAATCGTTGGGGCCACTAGTAGCCATAGTATTGTAGTTCTGAGGAGGAATGCTAATACCAGTGTTGCCAAATCCATCAAAAAGGTCAACATCCGCGCACATTTGAGGGGTTTCGGGAGCATTCTGTAACATGGGATTTACGAGACCAGGAAGGACATCGTGAACTTTGTTCAGAAGGAGAGGAAGAAAACGATGATCGCCGTTGCGGAGAATGGAAAGCATTGTCATGAATTGATGAAGGTAGTCGCGTGGACCCATTGTAAAGGGATCAGACTTCGCAGGGAGAAGGGAGAGAACGTCGGTTAACGAACAGGCGACGTCGAACAGTTTCTCAATCTATAGAATTTTACTGTCAGCAAGTTGGGTATTCAGACAATCAAAGGAAGAATACTCACCAATCCAACACCGTGAACCTCCATGCTCTGATGACTGAATTGACTTGTCATCTGTGCCAAATCTCTGGCAATATCGACTGGATACTGGAATGTCATACTTGGATCATCACAGTTGCTACTGAGACATCCATTTTGTATACTCAATTGCCATACCATTGTTCTTAGCCATTGTTGACTTGTTCTGAGATCTGCTGTTTGGTTTTCTGTCGTGTTGAGATAGACTGGGAGGGCTTCGGAGAGTTGTTTTTGGAGAGACGAAAGATAGGCCGGAGAACAATCGGTTCTGGTCTTGTTCCAGAGTGCGACGAATTGATCATCGAATGGACGGTAGACATTTACGAGATGGATGAATCCATGTAAATGATGATTCTGGGGATCAGTGGGGTCATCGTTGATCGAAGGAAGGTTGATCGTGGCTTGCAGAGACAGAGGTCGATGGCGTTGAAGTGCATATGATCTATGACTTTGTTAGCAGTTGATACTGAATTGCCTTAGCACGAATCTCACCTTTCCGTGACAAACAACAACCAATATAATCTTCGTCTTCGCGACGATTCGATGATATCAAATTGATGATATGTCTCCTCTTTAACCATTTCCAAGGTGTGTGCCAATGTTGTAGCTTCTCGTAAATGGAACCAAGCCTTATTGTGTAGATCCAATCCGTAGTAGCATGCAAAGATGAAAAAGCTAGTCACCAAGCTGTTTTGTGTAGGTGATTCGCAGTAGTCGTAACTTTTCCTAACCTTCAAGGTCTCTTCCAGTAATAAGGTTCCAGAGACAATATTCGCGCCCGGGAGATTGTCTAATCCAAGAGGGTCACCAGGTATTCCCATTCCAGGTTGTATCATCATGAATGCACACATCGCGGTTAAGAGACAGTATGTATCGACATTCTGATCAACGTATAGTGCTTGTTGCTCCAATCTCTCCCTGTGCAATATCGGCATCGTTGGATACATGTTCGCGAAGAAGAATTCCGTACATTCCTTCACCATTTCCGTAGTAAGAAGACCTGGGGTTGGTGCGAGTGTAGGACTGCATGGTGGACTTTGAACACCATTCATGCGGTTTGCAGTTTTGGCTGAAAGGGATGATTGTTGATTTTGTCTTAATTCGCTGATGACTTTGGCTCTTGAACCCTTTGGTCCTTTCTTTTGTGGTATAGCATGGTAAGTGCAAGATAATTGTGCTGACGAGCAATTGCGACATGGGTTGATACCGTCACATTTGACCTTTCGACGATGGCATGCGTCGCACGCTCTTTTCACCGAGGACGAAGACGACATGATGGGCGGTGGAGGAAATTAAGGCAGGTTGAGATTTAAATTTGTTTATCGATATGACGATCAATTCAATTGATAAGTCTAATCGAATCGGCTGAGGGTTGGGTCGAGTCCAGTCCAGTCCAGTCAAACGATAGAAAAGCGAATAAGGCTGCAGAATTGACGATCAACTGGAACCTGTGCACCAAAGCCTCGGAATGTTCGCTTTTGGGTCGATATTACCTAGCACTGCCTAGCACTTGAACATAAAGCCAGCCTTATTGTACTATCTGTACAAATAATTTTGGGATACTCGTGTGATTGATCTCGACGTCGTGCAAAATAAAATGAATCTGTGTTTTAATTGTTGTCTTGTGTCGTCTGGGGTATGTGGAGTTTATTGCCAAAGTGTATTTGGTGTCGGTGCTGTCCTGGATAGCTTGGTAGGCTGGTAGGATAGAAAAGACGATGGAATCAAAAGATTGGATTTCTGGAGTGCTTTATTCGGTCCGTATAATCCTGTATGGCGGAGACGGGATGCTCATTTCATGGAGATGCGGGGGGTTGAAGGATCGTGAGGTCGTTATAATTGGATGGAAATTATGTGAGGCTGGTGGCTTGAATTATTTGATTTTGGATTTAATTCACTCTTTTGTTTTGTTTTTTTGATTATGATGGTAAATGTTGAATGTTGAATGTTGACAACGGGTGGAAGAGTGAAGAGTGAAGAGTGAAGAGGGAGTAGTGGAAAAGGTGACAATGGTAGGGAGAAAAAAGGAACCAATCTTTTCCAAGGCTTAATATAGAATCGAAGATTGTTTGGAGAGAAGTGGAAGGGGAGAAGAAAAACAATGGTGAAGCTTAGGCGTGTTTGTTGATATTAAAGTGGATCCGAGAGAGTCGATAAATGACAGTTAAGTGGTCGAGGGGGTTTAATGTGGATTGACTAAATGGGTGTGGTATGGGATGGATGGTATGGATGGTATGGATGGTATGGGATGGATGGTATGGATGGTATGGATGGTATGGGTGTGGAAAGAGTGGATGTAGTGAAGTGGGAAGTGGAGAGAGTGTGAGGAACGAGGCAAGAGGTGGGAGTGAGGTACGGTACGGTATTTGCAGAATGCGGTGGCTAATACGTGATATCCGTGTGGTGTCGATATTGAGGTGGTTGAAAGTGTGGAAATCGAAAGAGAGGTGTAGATGGAAGCGTGTCGATGGGTGGATATGGGATATGTTGTGCGATGAGGGGTGAAGTCAGTGTTGAGGTGAGGTGATTATGCGCTTCTGATGGAACCGAGTGTATCCGTGGAGATGGGAGAAAAAGGTGGTGAGTGCGTGGGTGGAAATGGGAATGCAAGAGGAACTTTGAAGCTCGAAATGAGTGATGATGGGATGAGATGAGATGAGATGGGATGGATGAGATGAGATGAGATGCGATGGTATAATGTGGTATAATGTGGTATAAACAGATTATTATGTCGTGTGGATGGATGGGTGGATGGATGGTGTGAGGAGTGAGCGAGCGAGTAGGTGGGTGAGGTGAGGTGAGGTGAGAAAGGATTCGAGAAAAATATCGAGAGTTGCAGGTGAATTACGATTGATAGGTTCGCTTTTTTTTTTTGATAGGTTCAGGCTGATGAAAAATAAAATCCCTCCAGAGACCAATTAAAGGAATGATCGTATCGTAAATCCCTTGCTGCGTGCTGTAATGTAATATGTAGGTGTGTGACAATTATTAGATAGATATACCGGTAATATCCCATCAATTTGGTTCAAGATTTTCCTGATGCCCTCTCTTTCTTCCCTCCTTTTTTCCTGCTTGCCTTTTGCCTTCTTGGTCAACAGGCCAGATAATCCATCCAAGTCACAGCTTTCCCTCTCTTAAACTCTTTTGGGGAGTCTATGAAAACTAACAAGTAGGGATGATTATACACTTTTGCCAACCCAGGAACAAACAAGGTGCCAGCAGGGTTGAAGTCCACGGGCGTCTATTTACCTAGGTAGTAAGTAGACTCCTCCACAACGTAACAAATAGGCTGTGTCAGCTCAAAGACACTTCTTACTTCACTATTCCAATGAAATATCAGAGGTTCTACTTGACATTCAACGGGAGCAATACACCTGACTCTGGTCCACGAGAGAAGGAGAAGGGGGGGAAGAAGAAGTAAGGGTCGATGTTCTGACCCCGATCCGCTTTGAGATTGCCCAGTCCAGTGTTCTGGATGGATAATTCCAAGGAATAGTAATTGTGGACGTCGATGGCAAAGATTCACAGAGAAAGATGATGAAATGGAAAGCCAAGAGCAATCATGAATATCTCAGATGAACAAGATTTCATATATATCTCATATTTTATTTGAATATATAAAGTATCATATTCTAGGTAACTATATCTGGGCAATAAAGTCCAAACTTTATGTCTGTTGTATAACCTGATGGAGAAACTATTGGATGAAAAAGATTAGAACTCAAAATGCATACCTATCAGAAGACATTCATCCGGTCAAAAGGAGCTGGCAAGAAGAGAGTACAGCCAACACTTGAAGTTGCTAAAACTGTAAATGAGAATTTCTATTTGAATTTATTAGTCTCTCCCTTCGAGAACGAGAACATTGTCACACGAATTTGGTAGATCTTTCCTATGTCGAAACTAGGAGTTCAAAGGGTATCAATATCAAATCAACACAACATCCTAAGGCCATCACCAGTCTCCAAGTACCTACCTAGCTACCTACCCCTTCATCTACAATCCCCTTGTTCTCGCTCCCACACCTCCCTCACCTCACACACGAACATTGAAGTCTTGCAAGCCAATCACCATCAACTTTTCGTCTTGTTGCTTCGTGAGAGACTACCAGGCCAGGTACCTATCGAGCATCCTTATTATAATATCCTACACCTACCACGGGCGCCGCTACGGGTATCGCCATGATCAAGAATTTTGCTAGTTTCTTACGCCGTCGATTCTTCATTGATCACAGGCCTATCAAATGACTCCAAACCTCGTCGAGTCAAAAGTAATCTTTACGAATGTATCGACGCCACAAAATTGATTTGTTCAACCATTGCGTTCTCTAATCAAACGACCACCAGGTCTTGCTGAAGAGAACAAAGGAGAAAGCTGACAAGTATCACAGCATAAGAGAGGGTAATTTCCGTACCAGCTTCAATATTACTTTTCTTTTTACAGCATATGAGTTCGATAGACTCCATCATGCTATTGATTACTTTATCCATTATTCTATTTATTCCTGCTCTGTACAAAGTTCTCATCAGGCTCTTTCCCAGTCTCTCTACCAGATGCCCTACACAACACAATACTCATGTTTGTCAAACGATCAAGTAATCTGATCCCTCCATGTTCCCTTCATCCATCATCCATCTAACCCAGCCAGCACTTTGCCTACTTAAGTAACTTTACTCTCGTTCCCTCTTGTCCACCCCGAGATGTACTAACCCCTCGATCTCCCGATGCAGATATTGCTCCGAATAATCTTTTTAAGTTGTCAAACCCATCGTCACTTGCACGGAGATGACTCCCAATTGGGGCATCGTACATTATATGAAAATGCATGGATAAATCCTTGCTCATACACCTTTTTTTACCTGTTCTGGCCATTCAGGCGACATAACCGATCTCTCATTCAAAATCTAACCAATGCGTGCCAAGAATTCTTCGCGTTTTCTAGGTACTCTGTGCTTCATTTATGAAGACTGCTGATCTATTCTAGCCACTTGCTTGCATTGCCATTCGACAGTTGTGAAGTTGTCACTGAAGTAACATCCTCCCGTTCTATCGGAATGTCAAAGCAATAGGAACAACGAGGCAACGAGGTTTGAGATCCTGCAATAGAACATACATACTGCACAAAGACACTGCACAAAGATACTACTCTGGGTCCTTGAGGATTTCTCCATTGATCAAGTCAATTATCCGGATCTGGGGACTTTGTATCATCGTATGACATATACCGAGGTTGCTTATTATATTGAAACCTTACACAGATGCCGACCATGGCCAAGTAAAATAAGCCACTCACGCATTTTTCTTCACGGTACCGGTACTCCATGAAATCTGCGGAACTCATGAAACTACTTTTTTACATCGCACAGAAACACGAGCAAGCAAAAGGCTAGAGAAATGTTACTATTTTCAGTAATTCTCCTCCTGCTATGTACGACAATTCTTGCCTTGCCATCCATCTAGCCAATACACTTTTGCGGTTCGATATGCATCGAATTCTCAAGCGCATGATAAAGCCCTACGACCAACTAGTAAAAGTGTCATGCTCGTGAACATCACACATCGCACACATCGCACGAATCAGGCACCATTCAAAAAAAGATCATCATTTTATATTTCCTCTTTCTTACTCACCGGAATATATCAATCACTAAAAACCGCTCGAGACCGCCTATCAATTGCACAGTCTGCACCGCCTGCATCTAGGTCTGCAACAGAAGACACCAAGAAAACTCTATGACATTTTTGCCATTCCATTCTAAACATTTGAGCGACAAATGACACAAATGACACAAAACTATGTAGAATTTTGAGTTGGAGAAATTGCAAAAGTTTTCTGTTGATATAAAGATTAAAACTTTGAAGGCGATCGATGCGACGATGAAAATCTTCCGCTTCTGGATGGTGTCACATGTACAGTAGCAAAGACACCATGTATTTCTGTGCAGGTTCAAACTCTTCTCCAAATCTACCAAGGTATCATCAGATCACATGATTATCCAGATATCTAGTTCACGGAAAATAGCATAAATCTTCCAGTACCGTATGCAATGAATGGATACAACTCGTACCTACGTGCATCTCGTTACCATAACCCGAATGAATGGAAGAAAAGGACCGAAACTCACGCTTTTCGCGAAAGAGAAGGATGCGAACTCCAGAAAGAACATTCCACAATGCGGAGAAGAACTTTCGTTTCAACCTTCCAGAGTACAGACTTCACGAGCCTCATGATCTTGAATCTCAACATCATCATTGTTTGACCATGTTTTCAATCGGACTCTTCCACTCTCGCCGGGAGCTTCCAATCAATCCATTTCCAATCTTTGATGGAATATGGATACCAGTATGCCAGTATGCGAATAGTCATTCTCATCTCACGTGAATACCTTCATGATCTCCTTTTTTCAATTGCATATTAGTAACATGTGATAGAAAGCTTACAAGAGGGTCGGAATAACTTCTTCCCTATCATTCAATTCGTTTGTTTCGCATCTCAACCAATATATCAATTTTTCCCCGATAGTCATGCGCCGCTGTTCCTGAGTTTGCCAGCAAAGAGTTTTGTTCTGCAGACCAATACTAGATTACCAAAATGATTTATTATTCTACACGTTCCTTTTGACATTTTATCAGGAGACCACATCATTAATTTTGATAATAGCTTGATCGTAAACTTTTCGTGTGCAATGAAATCTGGAGATGCGGTAGCGGTATCGTAATTTATCCTTCATCCCCACAATACCACCGAATCACGCCTCCTCTCTGCAAATCTCTAGGCCTCAAGATCTTGATAAATCATTGGCAATACTGATACAATCATACTTTTACCCCACAAACTTTGTTCACTTGCACGACACCAGACATAACTCCGTCTTTTGGCTTCCCTTGGTCTACGTGAGCGCAAGCTTCGGCACTCAATGACCTCTCGGTACGGTTCCGAACCTTGTCTCATCTCTTCATTGGCCATGTATTGAGTTGAGCAGTCAAAATAGTTGGGGCTTATGCTTTTTGCTTGGGGTCCCCAGATTCCCTCCGCATCTGGATATGTACCCCGGATACGGATAATCTAAAAGGCCCGATCAATAGAATGATTTGTTGGTTGGAAGGGTTTCCCTTGGTTTGATCGTCATTCATTTATGTTGATTTGGATAACGGGTCTAGAATGAACCTGTTTTTCACTTTGGCATGGCGGCAGTCGCGGAAATCTTTGTTCGTAGCTAAACCTTTACGGTGCCATCGTGTCCGCAAATCGGATATCTTGGGCTGTCCCGTTCCTAAAGCCTCCGATTATCTTCTAGGGCGCGGCAGAGAAATTAGGGCACATCGCGAGGAAGCATATGGTTATGATTTCCTGCCTTTATTGTAATGTCTACCGACCTAGTAATCCTGAGGTGACAGTGCAATTTGCGATGAGCCGAAGTTCAGGGAATAAGTGAACATTTCACATGTAATCTCTTGTATCCCTGACTGTGGGAGTCTCATTTCCGATACTTGTTGAAAATTACAGTGAGGCTGTTTCAGAGGCAGGAAACATGTGAATAAGTGTTCAGGGTCTGGATTTACTGTATGAAATGCATCCATTTTTTGATTCCCCAATTCTAGGTGGACATTGTTCTCCATTTCCCCTGGCATGTTATTCTGATTCCTTCGATGAAAAACTCCTATTTCATTTGATTGCGATATATTCTCCTAATTTTCACTTCTGCTCTACACCCCCAACCTGGAATGTCGTTCGAAAATAAATTGCTATGCAAACTCTACAGCTCCGATTTCGCAATTCCCAGACCAATTTTACTTTGAATTATGAGAACTCGTAGAGGTATCGCTTTACAGAGTGTTGTTTACTAATACTTACACTAGTCGGCAATCTCAAGCGTGGATCTTCAATTCTCATCAAGTTTGATGTTGTGATCGTTATTCTCTTCAATCATTGCTGGCAACAAAGTTGCTCCGTGACGATGGATAGGTAGTGCCAGCCATCGGACCCCGCTATGCAACAACTCCCCCTACACTCAACTCACTTGTTTTCGAGCCATATAATTTCCATGTCATTAAAATTTTACCTATCATCAAGCAAGACACTTTGAACATTCTTAATGAGCCTTCATGCGTCGTCCTGGATGTTCCTCGTTCTCGCACATACAAATGCACTGTTGAAATGACTTTTGTCTTTATGACTGCTATATTTGTCTCTATATCCCAAATTTTCTAGATACCATCGGCTTTTTCTTGACATGTAATAAATTTACCCTCCGCTTCCCATTGTTATCCTACTTGTTATGAGCCAGCGCCTGTTATGCATTTTCAGCGGCAGTACTTAGAAAGGTAAATATAGACATCACTATCTGGGCGAGACGGGGTGTATGGATGATGAAAGAGGTTCCTGTGTAGAGTTTGTATAAGCTTAGACTTTCATTTCTCAACGATCTGACCTTCTCTTGTTTTCTTTTAGCTTCTCGCGACTTGTGGCATGAAAGATGGTTGTGGGCTACATCTAGTGGTAGCTGAGATGACTCACGGTGATAGGTGGTTTATGACGGCAATCAAATATTAATATCACGGAAGCAATTTTTCATTCTCTTTAACTCTCAAATTTTCCTCTCAAAGTCCCAATTCTAGTGCTTGCCTTGAGATCCCCAGATTGTTGTATCCTGTGCACATGATATTCGCCAAAGAACAAGGAATATTAGTTTTCGCGCCAACTAAGCTAGATTTAAGTCTTATCTGCTGTAATTTATTTCTTTTTAGCTTCTCTACACAAATAGTATTTCTTGGACATGCAGGTCACGAATGTTATAACGATGTAACATTAACGCTGGCTTGGTAGCTACTTGACTGTGGTATCGGGTTTGGCACCAGTCGATTGGTGTTAGGAAGATCAGCTCAAGAAGCTCATTTTCATCTTGAATTACATCTTCCTCGCAACGTCACTGATAACTTCCAGGATTATAATGGAAGTGAACAGTCTTATCGATGCCTAGTCTCGTTTATGACGCTACCTCTTGTTGTAAGGCCTTGGAACCACAGCGGTACGAAGAGCAGCCTGAAAATACCGCATGTTCGCTATTAATAACAACAAAGTGTGAAGCCATTTACTTAACTGTCTAAATCATAGCTATCGACTAAGAAATCTATATAGATATAACTTCAAGTAAATTGTATCTCGAATTCGATCTAGATGACAGAAGGGAAAGAAATCTCACTGGCGCGACCTGGTTTAATGGAGAGGAGTCCACACATGTGCTAACTCAGACATATGATTTGAGCGGTGGGACCGACTTGGGCCACGGGTTCATACAAAAAGAAGGAGGGAAGAGGGTGAGACTGCTAGTACGAATAGATTTTAGGAGGAAGTGATGAATAATCATGTAGATTTTCTGGCTTCCTTTTGAACATTGGATTTCAATTTTACAAGATCTCAGAAGCGGTCTTTCCAGATTTCTATAGCCGAGGATTCTCTAGACCCATTTGCAAGTTAAGAAAGCAGCTCAGAAGACCAGTACTATTGCTTCAGACTCCGTTTTGCCCACACCCTCGGAGACGATAAAGTGTATGCTTTGAAGGTAAGAACTTCATTCAATGTGTGGAGTTTGACTGTGATAGTGTAGACTTAGAATGTTGAGTGACAAATATGTGGAGACGAGGAGGGACTTTCGGAATAGGGTGGTAGTGATGGTAATGGTGAAGCTTTTACCAATAACGGTGAAAAGGAGGTGATACCAACAGCAAGATTAGGAATTGTGGAATCTCATTTGAGCAGAGCATAGATCTGAGGTTGAACACATTAATAACTTCGATTTGAATCCAAGGTCCTTAGAGAGCGCTACCAACCAAATCTGAACGTAACTCACAGTCCACTGTGTTTTTATGATTGAAAAATGCTCGTTTTCCTTCGGTCGAAAATATGCATTGAATTCCACAAATCGAATACTTGAAACCTCACCTAAACGCCGTCACTACCTAATATATCACTTCGCAAGAATCCAGAAACGCCAAATCAAGTCTCAACCTACTGTTGGAATCAGAAGTCCTGCACCGTGAGCCGCAAATCGGCATCCATATATTATTTAGACTCAAAGAAGGGAGTAAAAAAGTATTTTCATAACAATGATTCTATCGATGATAGCGTACGGTACTATGTTTACATTTTTGCGCACCTCATTTTTGCAAAGGCATCACACAGTCTCTCAAACCCATACCTAGAATTGTGAAGCAGCCAACGCAGGAGCCTGTAATTCAGGGGCGTTCGGGCTTTGAAGCGAAGTGCGGGGTAAATCTAGCCCCTCCTTTGTCAAAATATTAGGCGTATTGATTGATAATGATTGCGGGTATAGGGGAGAACGTGACGGGAGGCTCGCAGAAGGCTAAATATTGATCAGATACAATAGAAAGTTGAAGAAATCAGTTTTACAATTGGATATCATTCAAAATATATAAATGATTGGATTGGCACAACTCAATTCCGTACAATCGTTCTCAGAGAAGGTTGAATAATGCGATTGATTAGGTATTAGTATTATGATAATCTAACAAATAAAGACCATGTTTACAAACTTAGTAAAGTCTCGACCAAATTTCCCGGCGTCTCAAAAAAGTCAAACATGACAATTCCCACCCTCTTTCCACTCATCCTTTTTAAAAATGTCATCAGGTTTTGATTTACACCACCAGCTGGCGTATATTCTGTCCCATTTCCAATAGCCATTGTCTCAGGAAACACACCATCTGAGATCTTTCCTCCACTGGCCCAAGTCCACCATAAACCATCGGGTGCTAAAGACTCATCCGCTGCCTTCATCAGATGTATCATTGTGACCTGGTACTTCGATTGAATATTGACCGTTGCATTTGACTGAGCTGGAGTTTGAGGCTCATAATTATCCTCGATATATGCTGTATAATTGTTTGCTGTATTATAATTAATTTCAATGTCAGGGGAATTATCGATCCAAAGAGCGGGGGAGAAATGAAGACCAGGTAAAGCATTTTCGTAAGCGTCTGACAATTGATCAAGATCGAAGCGGCGAAGAAGAACAATTTTACCTCTTGCATCACCAAGAGTTCCCAATTCATTTTTCGTCTGTAAAAAATACTTTGTTGCTGCTGGTGACGTGAGAACATTGAACAGCTTGAGTTGTGCTTCTTCATCATTTCTTCCATATTCCGTCGTGCTACCTTCATATTGAAGGCTAAGCAAGACTACTTCAGAGGGATGATTATCAAGCCAATGAAAATAACCAAATAGTACATCATCCAACGTTGCAGTCTGGGATAGAAGAGCTTGACTATGCCAAAATACAATCGAGGTGTTTGTAACATCCAGGGCAAATCTCAAGTCGAATGCTCGTATTCCCGCATTGAGCATATCTGCAATAGAATTATTCTGGCAGCGATAATACTCTGGTGGATTAGGGACTTGATTTCCTAGAGATGTGACACCAGATAGCGCAGACTGAGTGGCGAGAGAATAGTTCCAAGTTGCGGTATCGTGAGTCCCTGGAATATTCATATGTACGAGCTTTGTGGTATCAGCGTATCGGCTCATCCACGTCGAGGTATTCAATTGATTGTCTGCGTAGTTCCCAAAAATCGGAGATGCATTTGTAAGGAGCTTCTGGAGGGCAAATTCTTGCAGTGAAACATCTGACTCGCTGACTTGACGTGATATTGGGGAAGCATGGGCTCCATATGATATTGCCAAAGCGATTAAAAAGTTGGGAATAGCAATGAGCATGGCGATTGTAATTGTACACTTGGCGGTTTTATGACGGAAAGAATTGTCGACGCGTAGTGATTAAGCTTCAGAATTGAAGTTTGGCCGGGAATTGATAGAAGATGGGCTGAGATTGTGCTCTGTATGGGGTCAATATATATTACCGTTGTACAATAAATCAGGATAAGAAATTTGCTCTATGACACCGGCTCCAAATGTGCTTGATTTTCTAGTGCACCCCTTTAAATATGTGCTTGGAGATATTCGATGGGATGGTAGTTTCCTTTTGACGTGAGTGTGAGATCTTGGTGGAGTCTAGCAAAGTGATCGTCGAAATAGAGGGTCGGAAAAATACCTCGTTTCCCGGGCTCAATTCTCGACTTTAGTGGATTGATATTTAATCTTAGATTATTAGCATTAAAAATTCTATACTCCTTTCGCACATAAAAATGATTCCAATATTGTTCATTGAGACTTTCCATGCTAATAAAGCGGGATCACGACGGATCACTACGGAGTACGGATTCGCAGTGCTCACACTAATCCTTATGAGGTATGGTAAGATTGGCCCGGTGGTGTAGTCTATATCTTGATACGAAGTGTATTGTACAGAGTAAAGAGACGAGAATATATCGCTGAAAGTACCAACTCATATGAATCTTATTACTTTTGCCGGGAAAGAAGCATTCTTGTTCGAAGGAAGTCGCCCTCTCCTTGTTGACTCCCACGTGGGGTTCTGTGAGAAACACATGTGTCGAAACACCCACTTTGATTGGTGTTCTAATGAAAGGGAAACCCATTCGTTCTGAGTTTGCAATGAAACTTTAACCATTTTCCGGGTTTTCATCTTTGTACTGTCACCGCGTATATATGTTTAAATGGAGGTTCACTCCCACAAACCAATAACCAAGTGGAAGTGGAGGCTGTTTTTCTATACCGTTGGCCTTGCCTCAGGGTTCTTGATACTGTCAGCAAAATTTCACATCATGTTCGCCGGCAAATTCACCCTCTTCACAATGCTGGCGGGATCACAGGGGACGATTGCCCTATCTGCTTTCGAAACTTTATATCCAATCGGCCTGAACGACACTTCATACATCACAAATACTTCACTTGGATCGTATGGTGGCATTTATTCCGCTCCTGGGAAGTCTACAGCTTCAAACATAACATACGGCACATACGATTACTGCTCGATGCCCCATCCAAGAGTACAAGAATATCGACTTCCTTCACCTGTAGCCAATGGAAGTGTCAAGGCGGAGCTCGTCTATCTCGAGTATTTACAAAGACATCAGAGGAGGACTATGTATAATGTCTTACCCAGTGGAGAGGTTAATTGATATCGCGTTGACGTCCGTGAACTTGCTAACTTTAGTTAGACCGTGCCGTTCAATTGCTCAGATATTTCCCCATATCTGTATGCTGGACCTCACGATGCCACCTTGGAACAGCCCATTCCAGTATATGCTAGCACATATACAGATGCACATAATCCCTTTTTGGGCAATTATATCTCGGGAACTTGCCAATATCCACAACTTACAATCGGTGGCCTATTAGATGGCTACCAGCACGGCCGGGACCTTTCAGGAGTGTATGGCGCCACCGGTAAACTGAGTCTCTTCCCCACAACTCCATCGTTGGAGAAAACTTACTTTCGCTCCTCGGAGTCGCCTTTGACGCAACAGAGTGCTGGAGGGGTACTACGTGGAATCTGGCCCAAGCATCAAGGATCAATTTCTCTCCATCAACAAGCAAATTCACTCGACACAGTTAACGCAGGGTACTCTTGCCCCGCAATTGCTTCAACACTAGCTAAAATTCAGTCAACTGCTGAATGGAAAGATCACCTGACGGCTACATCAGCCATACGTACTACACTTGGAAACATGTTCAACGCAGACTCTAGTGCATGGCAAGGGACAATGGATCATTTCGCAGACAATTTCCAAGCTCGTCTCTGTAATGGTTATTCGCTTCCTTGCTCTCCGACAAATGCTTCAAACTGCGTAACTCGGGAAATGGCAGATGAAGTTTTCAGAGCTGGAGACTGGGAGTGGAATTATTACTGGAGGGCAAATCCATATGTTCAAGAATACATCCAAGTCGTCGAGGGACTATTTATTGCAGAGATAGTGTCAAGACTGGAAAGTGTTGCAAATGGGACAATCCAAGGAGGAAAGTATAGTCATACATTTGTTCATGATGGAGATATTGGTCCAGTAGCAGGCGCTTTGGGTATAAATGCTCTGAGATGGCCTGGAATGGGGAGCAACATTGCTGTGGAGATTTGGAAACTTCAGAACTTTAGCAGCCCGGCTATTGATGGACATTTTGCAAGAGTATTGTATAGTGGACAGCCTATGCAGTCAAGCCAGGGAGACTTGGACTGGGTTCCATTGCGAACTTTATTGGGAATTTTGAAGCAATTTGTGCCGACAGATATTGTGTCGCTATGCAACAGCTGAGGGAATCACCAGGGAAGATACCGGGAAGGGGATACTCCTTAGTAAAATTCACATGAAACATCCTATTATGTGAGAATACTGTCAATCTCGTATTCCTTATTTGAGAGCAGACTCAATCATTTATTCCTTGAGCTAGAATGTGAGAGAATACATTCAAGTACTCGTCCTAGTCTCCCCAAAAAATAATGCTGCAGTTGAGAGATTGAAGTCTACTTAAGGCCGTCACAATTTCTTTCTAGGAAAGCAGAAAGAGACTGCACTTTTACATTATTCACTAAAAAAAGAGTCCATCACTGCCCACACGATTGAATTTGGCGAATGAACCCTACTCGAAACGTCATCAACGTGCCGTTGGCGATTGAGGATGATGCCAGAATATATCGCAACAGTCAAATCTGATACCAAATGATAGTAAGACTTATCAATGTGCTGCTACCAAACCACCCAGCAACTCTATCCTTCAAATCCTTTTAACATTGCAAGTACATTCCTGCACTTTTTTTTTTATATACCTGGAGACAAAATCACGTGTGCGGGGTCGGCTAGTACCGCAAGTCGATGTAAAATGGACTTGGATCTCATTCGGTCCCGACATCAAGAAGGCTTTCTGCCCCACCGAACAATAAGACAATTTCGACCACTTCACTCGTCCTTTACCAATCATAAAAAGCTGCAAATTCAACCAAAGCTTAATTAATGCCGATTCTCAATTCCACCCCTCTCTACTCGTAGTCTCTTATATAATTAATGTTTCCTTCATGCAGCCTTCTTATCCTCCCCATCCCGTATCAAGAAGCCGGGTGGCTATGACTTTTTCCACTTTTCATTCGTGTCACGAGTTGTGGGGATCGTGGGGCACTCCATGTGCGTACGTACTACAAATGATGGACTAATATATATGAAAAGACTTGAAGAATCGGAGGATATTTCTATCTTATATAGAACCATACACTCTGAATTCTGGGTACCAATCTACACCACATAATTTCCCTATATACCACATAATACGACATCATCCAACTCATCAAACAAACTTAAACATCGATTCAGAAAGTTCCTGAAAATAGCCATCATGGATAGAGCATCACACATTGTGATCATTGGGGCTGGTAAGATGCTTCGATTCCTTTCTCTCGAGTTCATCTACTTACAGTTATAAGGCATGGGAGGGCTGTCAACCGCATTGTCTTTAGCTAAAGAAGGCTTCACAAACATCGAAGTTTTCGAGACAGCGTCGAATTTAGGTTTCGTCGGTGCTGGAATTCAATTGGCGCCAAACATGGCCAGAATATTGGATATGTTGGGCTGTTGGAAGGAGATAGAGGCCGAAGCTGTTGACTTGAAGGAAACCAGCATTAGACGTACGTTCAGTTGCTCTCTTACCCTCTCGCCAAATTTTGAGAGTTATTTTTAAACCATGCGTTAACATACCTTATCTTGCCCACATTTTCCTTCAAAAGCATGTTACTGATCAAGAAACAGAGGGCGATTCTGATAAAGAGCTTGCTCACGTGGATCTTTTGTACATCAGAGAAACCTATGAATACCCTCATATGGTTGGCCACCGATCCAATCTTGCTGGCTCTATGTATGAGGCTTGTAAGAAAGAGAGTGGCATCAAATTTCATTTCTCTGTTGCAGCCGAAGCTGTCGAGTCTTTTGGCCCCAAGCCGCAACTAAAGGTTAAGCCACGTCACGGAGAATCTTATACTGTCGAAGCCGATGTCATTCTCGCATCAGATGGTATTAAATCGATCGTTAGATCAAAGATTCTGTCTGATTTGAACCATGACGCACACATTACCGACACGAACCAGGCAGCATATAGAATTATGCTAAAGCGTGAGGAAATGGAGAACGACCCCGAACTTTTGGAACTTATCAATGGAGACAAGGTCACAAGATGGATTGGAGAGAAAAGACATATCATCGCCTACCCAGTCTCAAGCAAACAAATCTACAACCTCTCCACAGTTCAACCAGACACAAATTTCGCTGCCGCCCCTTCAGCTACTTATACCACAAAGGGTGACAAGAGCGCTATGTTGCACATTTTCTCAGACTTTTGCCCTAAAGTCCAACGCATGTTGAACCTTGTTCCAGATGGTGAGGTATGTGAATGGAAACTTCGTGTCCACAGCCCTCTTCCGACTTGGGTCCGCGGATCCATTGCATTAGTTGGAGATGCTTGCCATCCAACTCTTCCTCATTTAGCTCAAGGTGCCGCTCAAGCAATTGAAGATGCTGCCGTGTTAGGTGCTGTGTTTTCCAAGTGTCCTTCAAACAGCCCATCAGATATCAACAAATCTTTACTCGTTTATGAGAGCGTTAGAAAGGAACGAGCCGAAACCCTAGTTGAGCTCGCTGCACAATCTGGACGAGCTCTACATTTGGGTGATGGAGCTGCGAAGGCAGAGAGAGATAAGCAATTCGCTGCATTTAAACAAACGGGGGGAGCAGTTCCAGATAAATGGGCAGATGCTGATGTTCAAAAGAGGATTTATGGTTTTGATTGTTATCAAGTTGCTCTTGACAGGTTTGAAGATTTATTTGCCAAGGTTGAAGAGGGTAAATTTGTCGGTTTGGACCAGCCAGTTAACAGTTCAGGTCAGAACGGAAATGCTGCCAATATATAATATCAATATACATACAATGTAAAAACTTTATCTTAAATGTTTAGCACCCACTCGATTCTGCACCTGGGACCATTTATTCTAATTTGTAATTGGAGGTAGACTCAACAATCACTGTTTCGAGGTTGCGTGAAGCAACCTGAATTATATAACATACACGTGCGACGGATTCGTAACCAAACGCTTCGTTATTATCGTATCTTCATCCCCCTTGTGGCTTATCGTACGGGCAATGCCACTAAACATAATTGCCATACGATCAACGACAACAGAGCACAGTCTTCAAGAAGTGTCTAGGCCCCCCACAGTCTACAATGAAAGCACCAAAGTTCGAGAGCGAAGAACTTTGATTTGGGGCCATGGTGCGTCCGAGTGGCGTTTTCGGATAGCCTGATTTAATGCATACCTAACATCAGACAGCGACTTGACTCGCACGTCCATCAGAGCTAGTAGACCCTGGTATCATTCATTTTTTGTTTTGCTCCGAAACGGTTTCAAAGACCAGATGAGTTTGAAATCGGTGTCTCGATGATTTAAGGCTCAGAGATTATTTCAGGTAATTGTTGCGAAGTCTAAGCAAGAAGATAAAGGATCATCGGGAGGTTAAAATTATTACAATTAAAATGAGCATAATATCGAAAGCCGTTCGAAATCTCTACTTGAATGGAGCGTGTGGTGTAAATACATCCGACGAATATAATTTCGTGCTTGTGAAATGAACCTCCCCGGAAAACGCCTATTGTCCAATTGATTGGTCCCATATTAAGTTGGTTACCCTACTTTCGGGCCACCCCTGTTTTGAGCCAGTTTTCGACCACTTTTTACATCAAAAATGGAATTTCTAACTTTCTTATTTATGAATAGAATACATTGAAAATTTATATATATATATAATTTAGATTGTTTTGAATTTATTCTGAAATTTTTAGATTTTTAGCATTTTTCTGTATTGAGATCTAAAGCTTTAAAATATCAATTTTTTAATTTGTATAGGAATCACATATATTAGACGTTAATCACTATAAATAAATATAGGAATCACATACAAATTTGAAAATTTTATAAAATCTTTAATAACTTTTTAATAAAAATTGCTAAAAATAAATTATAAAATTTTATTATAAACTTATAGTATATTTTATTTAGGAGATTCAGAAAAAATAGAATTTTTTTTATAAATAAATATTTAAAGAGGTATTCTCAAAATGACAGGGATTATTTATATTATTTTAAACTCATTGTATATTATATTTTTATATTTGTTAATTTTTTTGAATTTTTTTTTGAATTTCTATATAGATTTGAACTCAAAACTTTCAAAAAGATATATAGTTTTCTTTTAATAATTGTTATTAAAAAGTTATTAAAGATTTTATAAAATTTTCAAATTTATATGTGATTTTTATATAAATTAAAAAATCGATATTTTAAAGCTTTAGATCTCAATACGGAAAAATATTAAAAATCTAAAAATTTCAGAATTGTGACGATTGGGTTCAAGGCATGATCGATAATTGATAATGAATAATGAATTGAAGTTAACAATCTATACGAAAGAATATCAAGTTATCGAATACAAGAATTGAAGGTATAATGTCCTTTTATACCTTCTGCTGGCAGGACCTTAAGGTCCTGCCGGCAGAACCTTTTTCCCTGCCCTGGCAGGCATAATCCTTTCAATCCGTCACAAGAATAAGCTTAAATCAATCTAAATTATATGTATATAAATTTTTATTAAATTATATTATATATTGATAGAGGTATTAATAGGCCTAAAAAGTGATTTTTGGTGTGAAAGGGTGGCCCAAAACTCTGGTGGCCTGAAAGTAGGGTAACTGACTTATCCCTCGAAATGAAAATCGCGAATAAATCGTTATCATCGTCACCAGAAACTCGTCTGTTGTAGTGCGTGCATATTCTTGCCCCCCCGCCATCCATTATCCACTCACTTGCCAGACCCATCTCTTTTATTCTGGAAATTTTCGATCAGAGATGTCTATTCCCATTCAAGATGAATTACACATAGGAACGCCGTAGAGGAGGTTACCTAAATCTAGGTTGGTGAATGCGTAGAATCAGGAGATCCAAATCGACTCTTCCGAATGTTCGGATCATCCATCAAGATTCTGACGTCGAACCCCCTCTCCAAATCTGTGGGAGAAAATTGACCTTTAGATGTACCTTCATATTGATCTAAAGCTCCGGATCCTTGTATCGCTCTGGGCAATCCGCGAAGAGTTTCAATAATAAGGTCTGCTTGCTGCATGGTTAAGCCCTCCTCCCGTTTTTCTTTATCCGCATCCCCGCCAACCAATTCATACTTCATTGCTTTCAGTGCCAAGTACAATAATGCAGCAAGGGAAGCTCCTAGAGCAGGACCAAGCCAGTAAATCCAATGATAAGTTGGGAATGAAGCTTGAACAAGGGCTGGTGAGAATGCTCGGGCAGGATTGATTCCTGCTCCTGTCCAAAATATACCGACAAGGTGGCCGACGAAAAGTGAAAACCCAATACCGATAGGTGCGACAAATGTAGACTTTGTCTTTTCGGCAACGAGCATGAGGATTGTGAATACAAGCATAAAGGTTAAAAGGAGTTCCATAAATAAGCCTTGAACTTTATCCGGATCGAATTAGTAAAGTGTCTTCCGCTTCCCTGGATTGTTCATGCTTACCATCTGTAACACCTGGTCCAAGTGATACTGCAAAAAGTATGTCGTCACCAGGTATGATGCCTTTGACTGCCGCAGCAGCCAAACTTCCACCGACAAGTTGAGCAGGTATAAGTATCAATGCTTTCGTAGGAGACACTGCCCCAATAAGCACGAGTGCGAGAGTGACGGCCGGGTTAAACTGCCCCCCACTGACACGAAAAAAAATCCAAACGTTTGCTGCAAGACTAGCACTAAATCCAAGTGCAATATATAACAGTTTTGATGTATCAGTCGCGTTGGGTGTTAGAGACTTAGTTCCGTTGGATTGGTTCGCCGTTTGTGCTGCAGCAAATGCGAAGAAGAGGAACAGAAAAGTTCCAACTAGTTCACCGATCATAGAGACCAAGTAATCTCTAGCTGGGTTTCTCAATGCCATGATGCTTGATGTCGCTTAAATGATTCCAACTGATATATAATCTAGAGATTACCAAACAAGATGGTACGACTCCAAACAACTGGACTTCTCACAATAGTGCAAGGGAAAGACCATAGAAACAATGCAACCTATATTTGAAAAGAATAACGAAGAAAGTAAGACAGCGGGGAGGAGGAGGTATAATAACAGAGTCATTATGCAGTGTAGCAATTGAACCGGTTCTATAAGTATTCACACATCGAACCTCGAGATGTTTCGATACCCCAGAATATTACACTAATAATGGACATGGAGTGATATGACGATCAATAACTATATCAAAAAATTGGGCTTCAGTTATCCCACGAACGTCACACGACGGAGGGCTGGGTGAAACCGAAGTATACACTGAATATTGCTATAATTTGGAGTTACAGAGTCGGATGATTAGTGCCATAACACATAAGAAAAAAACGTACAGATGCACTACACCTCAAGCGCAGATCACTATATGCCTTCGCCCACCATAGCATCCCGGGTAGTGTTCAATCAATTCCTGGTATTATTCAGTTTTGTACTGGAGTTACCCGGATATCAATGAAAACTATATGACAAATTACAAATTCTTGTGTATCGGTCAAAAGTTAGCAAAGGAATGCTAGGAGCATGAAGCGCTCAAGCCTCACCATGTCTAACGTGGTGGTTTGGCTAGTTTCAACGGAGAAAAACGCTAAACTAACAACAAATTTAGAAGCGGATGCCGGATTCTATCTCAAAAACCCCACGGCGGTGGTATGCTGCAATGATACAGGTAATTTGGTTGGTAGCTGAATTTGAACATTCGTTCATTTGAAACCTACGGGTGTCAATTGGCGGGCGTATCCGTGCCACAATAATTCATCGGATTGATTGAGATGAAAAAAGCTCTCTGACTATCGTTTAAAAATGGCAAGTCGATGGAACCAAGACATTTATTTTTGCGATTGATGATTTTCGTCGGAATTTTGGCAACGCGGGTCGTGGTGGCAGCGGATGCTTTCGAAACGATCAAATTGATTGTACCTATATCAACCAGCGAAGCAAGAAGTTTTTGCTACCCAAAATGTCTTGATAGCTTGCAGAATGTAATAATCATCTTTTGATCAACATGTACTCTCAAATGATTGTGATAAACTTTTTTCAATGTGAGGCCAAACATCCCGAATCAATCCACGTAGCGTGAGATGGACATCGTTTTCACAAACGGTCGCTTAAAGCCTATAGATCCGCCTAGTTTATGGTGAAATGTGTTAGAAATAGTCATACAGAGTTTTGATGGGTTTGACGACTGTCCATACCATATCATGCACATGCTACCGCTGCTGCAGTGCGAATCGGAATACCTTCTTACGCTTTCAAGTATCATTCTGATATTCCACAAAGGACCATCTCGCAACTGTGGCACTAGCTGAATTTATGACGTGTTTTGGAAATGAAACGTGATAGGATAAGATTTCTCTGGCTAATAATAACGGAAAAGAAAAATCGATCAACTACTGGGTAGCTTTCCGAGTGTCAAGAAGATGATGACTGTAATTATCACAGCAGAAGTTGATGAACTATAACCATGCTACCTTCTAGTATTAGGGACTCTGAGCATCCGGATTTCGTGAATCGCAAGTGTAAATCCCTTCTCAACTATCTTCTACTTGATTCTGCATTAATCGCCGCCATCAGCAACGTGTTTCATTACTGATGAATGCTTGAAGGAGACACGCGACGCGATGTAATAATCTTGGAGTTTGATTCGTTCATTTTGGACCATGAGAAAGAATGACCCTAAAATTTCTCGAGATCTACGGTGGCACATCGCCTTCCTATGAACGTTAGCCACGAGGTGCAATTATGCGTGAAACCAACTGCCATGATCTGACAGCTCGGAGAATTTGTATACCAAGTGGATACTTTGGAGACTTTACACGGGGTGGTATTCGGCCCCCTAAAAATTGTCAAAAGAATTTAAGTAGACCACTTGGTCTCGATCTTGGCGATGCCAGGATGCACAAAATTCATGTAAAAAAACGTCAATCAATCTCACAACATATCAGTATCCGCCAAATCAAGGTTCATTTCGAAGAACATTAATATTGACCTCAGCTGAGGATGATCTTCATTGTATTGAAGGCCAATAATCGTATATCGAGAACCAATTGCTCAGTTGTTGAGTTAGATCATAGTTGAGTGACTTGCAAGTTATAAATGGGCCACTACAGCTTCGAAGATAAAGTTAGTGGGAGCTTTCAGGATTGACTTATATGATATGGGCTGTCGATCTTGAAGGAAATGGCTTGCACTACTACCTGGTCCTCGGCTCCACTGGGAGATCACAACAGAGAGAAGAGTCGGGCCAATTGAATATTGTCTTCTCAGGATGGTTTGGTAGAGATGGCCAAGGGAAAACGATTTCGAAAATCTTACTGAGTTGCAGAAAACACATTGTGAAGTCGTTGAACTATGAGGCTTTTTCCATTGAAAAGGAAATTAACTCTGGTATCCATCGTGCTTGATCTGGAACTTAGAAACAATCAATGAATGGTCGGGTCAACTTCCCGCGCACAGAAGTCCGGCCGGGAGTGAAATTGAAGACGATGACTTTACTGCAAGTGAATTCAAAACTCGCGGCACCACCAAGTACCTTTGTCAAAGTCTCAAAGCTATCTACCCAGTAAGAAATGAGGGCAGTAGTCCATTTAGAGTCTGTGAAGAGTCTTAAGCCACGTAGGGTACTAAGGTCTAAAATTGAGCCCTGTAAATGAAGGAATTAAGATTGAGCGATCTGAAGCCCGGTCAAAATGGCTCTACTTTAGAATCGAAGAATGGTCATGCACAAATCTGAAAGAATATGATGTGTTAAAATCAAGTGGTATGGGTACAGAGCTGTCGAGGTTGTATACCCGATTTGTCAGAGTTTAATTATGCCTGGTTAAAAGTTTTGTAGCTCCTATTCTCTGTCGACGGTATCATGTGGGGTCAGAGAAGTTATTTTTTGGTCGAAGAGGATGGATAGCGGAGGAGGGACAAGTGAGATTTTTGATAATTCTGCCGGGCGGTGACAGATTGAGGCTCGCTTTACTTACGCAAAACCTCAACCAAGGCTGTAATCGTATGTTTCACTGCATGCAATTTTACAATTGAATGTCGAAGCTCTGTCAAAAAAGTGAGCAGAGTTTTGCTGTTTATATGCATTATTATAAGAAGATTGCGCGAAAAGGTATGCGGATTAAATATATAATGGCAGATGTGCAATTGGCTTTGAAAGGTATATATAATTAACATTCTGAAAGTTCCCAAGCTCCCTTCCTCGGCTCGTTTGTGTGCAATATGAAGCTCATTTATGATGTCGCAGAATTTGTATCGAAACGGAATCTTTCACGGATTGAGATATTACCAGCCAAATGGAACATGTTCGTGGAAGTTTCAAGTGGGCCGACCGGACAATTGTTGAACTTTGGCATTATGGAATCCCAACCGCTGCGAAGTTCATGAAAGGGTTTCCACCCTGCATGCTTTAGGGATACCCTTGGCAGTGCGGCAGGCCACTGCTTGATCAAGCAGTTGTTGGTATCGCACAAAGCCTTATGTCAAGACGAATACTTGGCAGAATGCCAGGAAAGAATATGCAAAATGTGCTTTGTGGACATCTCTTTTATATTAGAGAGAAGTTCAATCAATGAATATGATAGCTGCAGCGGAATCTCTCCTTGAACTCTAAAACTTTCTTTATTTTTTCACTCTATCTTCAGTCCGTCGAGTCTATCATTTTCGGGTCGCACGCAGGTCTTTGGGTGTCAATTTGCGTAGTGCTTTAAAGCCGGGTCTCCCAGGGGGTTTTCGGTACAGATTTTCTCCATTTCCACAAAGTTTCTAAACCGAACGCCATCCCCTTAGTCATCTGCTTAATCCGTATAGAGACTTTGCTGCTCTCTCCATACATAGCAGTCGTTTTTTGTTTTTGTTTTTGTAAAGCCAAGACTGTTGGCTGTTCTTCCCACAATACATCCTGCACAAACTTTTGTGAAAAGGATCACTCCCGATATTCTTTAATTTCTACGTCTCTCCTCCGTTTCTGATATTGAATCTCTCCCATGGGCTGGTAAACGAGTCTGAGTGTAGGACTTTTTTGCATCGCCCTTCTCAAAATTCATCAAAGTTTCATCCGCTGGTGTAAACACGTTTTGTTTGCCTCACCAAACCCGCGTTAATGCAATGCCACTGAATTGATGCTAACATTTTTGGGAAGTCAGCATGCCTAAACCCCCCTTAACACGGAAAACTGAAACTCTGAGGATCATTCCTAAAATAATGAGCTAATATCGAGATTTTATCGCTTCAAGAGCTAGTCATTGTAATCATGTTCATTCTCCCTACCACAAGTAGGCCAAAAGTTTGACAAATTCTAAAACAGAAGTCAAAAGTCATATACTACAGGAACCACAATGACCGCTCAGCCTTCCAATTTCCAATTTTTGTGTCTGTCAACAAATTCAACTAAAGCCCTTCTCACCTCATTCGGATGCGTTGCACTCAAGAAATGAGCACCCCCCTCCACAGTGACTAGCTCCTTACTGGCAGCATTAACAAACAACTTGATCTCTTCTTTAGCATTTGATAGACTGTACACGGCATCTGAGGTTCCATGTAACCAAAGAATTGGACATCGCACATCTGACAAGCGGCCATGCAATCCGTCGCGCTCCCTGAGATTTATGGCTGCCATTCGAATCCTTCTCCTACCTTCATCCCCGCGGTATGTTTCTTTGATTGTTTTCATCCAAAATTCTCGGATATCATAAGAACAATCATTGAATCCTATATTGACCAGAAGATTGCAATATTCATCATCTGGCTCGAAATCCTCAGTCAACAATTTGGGATCGGCTGTGCTCTGTCTGATAATTTGACTTAATGCGGCTGAAGCATTCCAACAACCAAGAGAGCGTGTTCTTTCGGACTCATAGTCCATGGATGTTCCTAGAGGAATGACACCTTGTATTCGGTTGGGTGCAAAGAGAGCCATGCGAATGGTCAACCAACCACCTTGCGAAGTACCGAGAACAAAGGCATTCTCAATAGAAAGAGCGTCCATTGTCTGTATATTCGCTATTGCCGTGTCCCAGCTTGACAAGTATTAGTCTTCGTCTCGCAATACATTGGTTCCGCGACGTAAAGACAATCCAATGGTACAGAAGGGGAAGAAGGAAAGAAATAAATGCGCGACAAGAAAATTAAAACACACTAAGTCCAATTCTCAGTTTTGGTTCTCGTTCGTCCATGGCCCAATGGCTCAATAGCCAGCAGGTTCATTGCTGTATTAAGTTCTTCATTCTCAAATTGTTGGCGATAGAGTTCTGCTGATGTTGTAAATGAATTAACAAGAATAAGAGTCGGCTTTGAAGGATCGTAGGTCTTGGGCATTTGATAGCTGTGAGTTTGATATCAGTTTTAATTCTGCGTGATGTATATAAAAAAATGTAAGCAAGGAAGATTGTTCCGACATACCCTACTTCTATTCCTCCTAGATGGGGTACCTGAATAGTTTTTGTGTCCGCCATGATTTATTCCAACTACTAATGAAAACAAACAGTAACACAGTCCAAGTCTTCAATGGTTTCCTTCTTATAGATACGCAATCGATTTTATCCACCGAAACCAATAATTCGATGCAAACCTGAGCATCCGGATGGTGGTAGTACGTGTCATTCAGCTGACAGCGACTAAGAACATTAATGGCTAGCTGATCGATGAGTTCATGAATCTCACTTGCCAAGGATAATCTTGGCCGAGGTATTACTGCAAATAGCCAAATTGTAGTTGGCCCGAGTGGGAATAAAAATAAATTTGCCTAAAGCTTCCACGGAGTAAGCTTCTGATCTACAATCGATCTATTGTGGTATATCCAAGCCATAACTCCACGCCGCTGCAAATGCCATTGGTAAACAGATATACCTACGCCAAAGTCCATGTACCAATTTAACTCAATCAGCCCTGAAATTCAAAAACCGGCCAATCGTATTTCTATTGCGAATCTAAGCATTGGCAGTCTCGAAAATCACCTCCAGTCGTCATCCCACTGAGCAAAGAAGGACACTTCGTTGAAACCCGATCATCATTTGCGCATTGCATGAGTAAACCCCATATTCTCTCGACGGCAAATCCAAATGAAGGATTGTCAGGCGAATCATTTTCTTTCACAAACCTTGAATCATGACTCCATCCACTCTCGCTAGTTATCGTAGACAACAGATCCTCATATATGTCTCGACTAATTCCGCGGATACGTCTAGCTGATGCAATAAATTGTCCCTTGTATGACAAAAGGATTTTGGTGGAGTCGGTACAACTGGATCCGTAGATATCTTTGTACAGACCTGGAACCATAGCCCAGTCGTCAGTCCATCCAAATCGGTCACCACAGTTGTTACAAGAACAAGTGGATTCAGAAAATCCAAGACTCAACATCCCCGTTTGTGGTACTAGGTATGAATCAATTCGTGGTATGAGCTCCCGGATGTTATGAGCATGAGCTTGAATAAACATAGTTTGTGCTGCTAAATCATTCCAATGAGTAACGATATGACTCAGGTACGTTCCTCCTTCGCGACCAAGATTGGGAAGGCGCTCAACAATGTCAGCACCCGTGGAGTTCTTCAACATTGACAATGACACGGTGGGGTCTTTAGTGTATATAAGAACACGTGTATTGTGTGAGGATAAGTATGGTGTTGATTTTATAGCCTTTAACATCCGTGCGATTGACTCAGGCGTTTCTTTGTAAGCGCTAATGACAATATCAAAGGACGATGATACTGGCGTATACAAATTGTCCATCGAGGAGATGGGGCCGGGTTGTAATCTGCATAGTTGAAATAGGGACAATGCATATAAAGCAATTGTAGCCAAGGTAGTAAGGGAGATCTTTAATATAAACACAGGTATTCTTTGGGAAGCCGGACTCGGGGCTGTGTTGAACGATCGGCAGTAGAGACGGCGTTGAATGTATCCCAAAATGTTCTCGAAGAAAATGTCAACTTTGGAATATCCAATGAGGCAATATATCGCTAGAAAATAGGAAGTGAATTGGATCCACGATACCACAGATATTGGCCCAAATGTCAATGATATTAGCAAGACAAGAATGCTAGAAAGTCCGGATACGACGATCTCTGAAATGGCAAAGGGTTTTCTGGCATCCAGATGCTTCCCAGCCGAGAAAAAACTTGGGGTGTATGCGAGAATACTGATGCCAGAAAATGCTGCAGCAACCATGGTCACAGAGGAGATGAATAAAAGAGCTAGAGTGCCTGACTCCGGATAGAACTCTAATATATTGCACTCCTGAGTATAGGCCAGAAAGCCACTTATGAGGAGCCCAAAAGTTGTGGTCATCAAGATGTAAGGATGATAATGTGATAATACCTGGTTTCCGTGATCATTC
The DNA here is from genome assembly GCF_014898435.1 of Botrytis sinoallii. Lineage (NCBI taxonomy): Eukaryota > Fungi > Ascomycota > Leotiomycetes > Helotiales > Sclerotiniaceae > Botrytis > Botrytis sinoallii. The sequence goes on from NW_024066037.1 coordinate 1,955,669, forward strand.
ATCTTGTGAGATGCCACAACGAAAAGAGCTCTAGAGAGGCCGGTCATGGTGAAAGCTCCAACACCAAAAATAACTCCTGGAACAGTGAGACGATACTCGTTGTAAAGGGTTAAGGTTATGAATACTGCGATGCCGACTGTTTCAAGAGATATGCGCTTGGAAGAACGCGACTGCGAAAAGAAAATGAAGAGAGTAAGAGATTCTATCAGGTGAACCAGTGGCTGAAACTCGTTAGCTTTGTGGCGACCAATTGGCAGAAATCACCTACGAAGAGCATAATCAAGACAGGGAGACTTGACATATGCATGAGTGCCTCCATCAGCAATGGTAAAGCAACTGCGGAAGTTAAGGAGGCAGTTATCATCCAGAACCATGACTGAGTTCGCTGGAAGCCTTTCGTAGTAGACTGAACATTGATCCGAGATTCATAGCGTGATGTGATGATAAATGTAAGCAACCACAGACCAAAGTAGAACGTAGAGATCGTGAGAGCTGGATGATATTTAGTTCTTGCCCCGGCAATAAATGAATGTTGTCATACGGTAATCTGTCTTTGGATTAGTACCATTAAGAATCATTGTTATTCTCGATAAACTTACGAAATTCTCTCTGTAACAACAGAAGCTTATTTGCATATATTGAGATCGATGAAGAAAATATCCAGAAGCTAGGGTATGGTAACACGTCAGTGCCTACATCTTTACTCCCATGGACGAACAAAGATAAATATCACAATCATATGTATGATGTGAATGTTATCATAAGCGCAAACTAACACTGCTTTTCCCCAACTCAGGTTCTCAATGCCATTACTAGACTCGAAATCGCACGTGTTGAGACTAAACCCTTCTTTCAATTCATCCAAGGAATGTTCGATATCAGCTTCGACAGCGGGGTAAAGAGGGGTCTCCAGAATTCTATAGTCATTGCTTTCCATAATCACACTCGAGTATTTGCAATGGGTTTTCGGACTCGGAGAAGCTCAAGTCCTTTGATCTTGCTTTGATATAGGACAACATGGTTGAAATTTCCTCATGTTGAAAGGGGGTACTGAACATGTAGGGGGCTTAGCAACTCATAATAATATTCATGGATAGAGATGATGCATGCTCGAAAAGATTTCGATCCATGGCCACTTGGCGCGTATTCTAGGAAATAGGATTTGATGTTTCGGAACATGGTGCACAAATCATATCGGTACCGTCTTCATTTCCTCTTCTAGTTTAGGCACTTGCGTCTCAATTTACGAGGTCGTCCCAATTTGTCCCCACGATGTATGTAATTCATATTCCATGAAAGATTTGCCGTAATTGCTTTTGCAATCAAGTAAACATGAAGTGGGAGGATAATTTAATTCCTTATGCAGAGTAAAAATGAAGAGACGTCGATGCATTTTTGTGGTATGAAAGGTGAGAATGATTATGTTTTCAGGATCTAGCTGCGTATATATTCCTTGAATAATTTACCAAAAGCTGTGAAAGAGATCTAAAAACAGAATGACAATCGACAGTCTGACAAGCCGTTTTCGTGGTATTGTAGGATGATGAGACGCGCGGCAAAAGCCCTGAATCCACTATAAATATGGGGAGTTGAAGATTGTACTGGGGAAACATTGCTAATTTAGTGGCCGAGAGCCTTGTCGTAGCCTATGAAACTTATGCCCACAACAAAATAAATGTAGATGATCACTTACAGGTCTCTACCATTCTGTGCACTGGACTGCATATTTACTTGAATGAGGATCTTGACCACAACCACGAGTACTCCGTAAAGAGAAAACAGCAAGTGGGGATACTAAAATTTGGCTTAAAGGAGCTTTTATGCAGCACTAGAAAAGGAAGTTGTCGGGTTTTGGATTTTATGTGCAAAACTGGGATTGGAGGAAGATTCCCTATGAAACATACTAAATCATCTCAAAATGCCATTGATGGACAACATACGAGAAGGCACATTCACCAAAGAATGGCCAAAGCTGATGTGCTTCATTCTTAGAGGCTTCTTTAAAATCCATTCCTATTAGATGTGTCATGATACTTGATCGAGAATACTTTGGTACACTCGAATTTGACATGCCCGAATGCAGGATAGAATGTGTTCAGCAATATGTCGAAACGAAAGAGAGCTCAACAATCTGGAGCTTAGCTTGCAGAGCTGGCACGTTAAAATAGGACCATATCTTCATCGGATCACGCATCTGTGATATCATCGATCGTTGAGGTTCAATAATTGCTTTGCCTTGCTTGCAACTTGGACCGTCGCTTACCGCTTACTGACGCTGAAATCTCAAATCAACCCCAAACCCAAACAGCCAACCAACACCAAGCCACCACCAAACGGACATGCCATGAAGTACTCAGCATAATCCTTCAATTTCTCAATGTGCCAGATCATATCCGCGATGCCTTATTCATTTCATGATACATACAGTCAAAGTCCCAGTTGAATGCTCTTTACGGCTGATCAAGGAACTCAGAATTTGACATTGGCATCTTCTTTCCTTTTCATTCAACGCTGCGATTTCTTGATTTATCACGATACACCAGTTAAACAATTCCCCATCAATAAAACGGCTCGCCGTAATATCCATATATTGAGATGCTCCATAATTGTTTGAAAGAGGAAAGCCCTGAATCGCAAATTCGTCTGCTAGTACGGAGGTTAACGGCATAAGTATTGTAAAACACACCAAAAAGCGACCGAGCTTTTCCCCATTTTTATCGATTGATTGATTGATTGATTGAATTTACGTCCACCTTCAGTCTAAGACTATATAGGACAACTAGGCCCGATAGGCCCAACAGGTAACTTTTTGATTTACAATATTGATTATAATTTTATTAGGGAAGTAAAAACAAATGCTGGGGAATAGTGCTTGTTTATTATATATATTGTATATAATAAGAAAATTCTAACGATTAAGAAATTATGAGGAGGTTAAGCCCTTTTCTTATTTCCTTAACTACTTCTTCTTCATTCTTTTTTCTTCTCTCCTCTTCCACTATTACTCCTTTTTTTATTACTTTTTATTTAAGAATCCTTGCTAGATGTCATGTTCTTGTAGTGATTTTGGTGATATTTGTTGGAAATCACATGTATAGCACGTGTGTGGCACGTGCACACCACTATAAAACTCCTTCTTCGGACTTCCCGGATATATAGATCCGATATACATATTTCAATATATCACTCCTTATACATAACTTGCTGTCTATTTCTGACAGGTTATAAGCGCCGTGTTATTATAAGCTTCATTTTATACCTTTGTATCCCCTGAGTTTCGAGTTCTTATTCCCCTATAACTATTCCCACTCTTGATATCATGACAAGCAAGATTATTGTCGATATAGTCCAAACAAAATGAGGAATACTAGTTACTTTTAACGGTTATAACTGGATAGATTTTTATGAAGCTATTCGAATTGCTATAATAGTAGCATCTGCACTGTCCCTGTGTACAGGGAAAAGTGTAAAACCAGCGAGTAGTCGAGCCGATATTACTGAATATATCCCGTAATGCCCCCTGGGAGGTTCGCCTATACGGCCCGGTTGAAAATTACTAATAATAATAATAATAATAATAATAATATTACTGAATAGGATAGAAAACAGGAATTACATTCTCTATCATCAATTCCTATATTATTCCTATATATCACTTTTAACTTATATATATAATTGATACAAAAGATATTGCAAAAATCTGAGCGAAACTCTTAATGTTCAATAATAATACGAATCTTCAATACACTCAGAATCTCTGGTAATAATTTATCTACAAGCAATTTGATTTTAAAATAAAAATAATTCAATTCTTCTTCAATCGACTTCTCGATTATTAATATAAATTATTTGTAATAATATAACCTTTATTCGAAATAGAGATTTACTCTTATTTTTTGAGTGTATTGTTAGATATAAAAGTCTAACAGATATAGTGAAACTTTATTATATTATTAAATATAAATATACGAGATGTATTATATGCTTTATAACAAGCTAAGAGAATTCCTTGAGATATAATAAGTTATTTAGTAACAGTTAATATTGTATAAGGAAATATAAAAGGGAAAGGTAATAAGAGAGTTCGAGGAAGGGGTAAAAAAGGATATAGAGAATATTATAGGAATAAAAGAAAATATATGCCTAAAAAAGGTAATATATCACGGGGCAGGCGGGCGGGATAGGGTTCTAATAACTTTGCCCTAATCTGACAAGGTTATACTAATTCGGATAATAGATTCAGATTGAGAATTAAAACATAGTTTAAAAGTTATGATACAGGATCTTCCAAATTGAAGATATACAGGATTTTGCTAAGCAAGCTAGCCCGATCGGGTCCTACTCATTTACACTCCAGCACAAGTACCCAATTCGATTCCCTCCAAAGGGACTAATATGTTATGTGATTTTACATCGTAATATTACCCCTCTCCTAAGAGCCGAGCTCCGTTGAGGCAAAGGTATTATGGTTCGATTTTCTGGAGGCGGGCAGTATTCGATCAAGCGGGTCCTGGTTTATCAGGGTATCTTTGATGGAAATTGCGAATCAGTTTTTGTGTGTTTTCCAGGTAGCTTATAGGTTTCTTGGTCGGTGTATTGTAGTCGACTCAACGGATAATGTATTTCAGGTAAGATTCTTTATAATCTCTTCTTTTTTAGTGGGAGTTCAGGATTTTAGTAATCTCAAAACACTTAAGGCTGTTTATTTCTATAAGGGATGATAACGGATTATGTTGTTTAGGAATAGAATTATTATGTATAGGATATAGCAGGTTGATATAAAAAACAGAGTGAATCTTTATCAAGATCGAAAGCTCCAGTTTATAGATATAAAGGCCTATCAGATTCAGGATTTTGAAAAGCCTAAGATTCTTTCAATCAAGCTTTTTCTATAGATGCAGGGTCTTGATATTTCTGGTATTCAGCCAGACCAGGTTATCAGGTAGGTATCTATAGATAAGAAAACAACAAATATCAGTATTCTTTAAATATCAAGCTTGATTGGTAGTTAGTTTGGTTTGTAGATATAAGAAGATGGCTTCCATTTTAGTAACAAATTCTTCATATTTTATACAGCAGAACGATTATTCTAAAATAATACAGACTCAAAGCCTAGGCAAAAATGAAACCTGTAGTTTAAGAAAAACAGGGTTATTCGGGTGCTTTTGAATCAGGTATTGTTAATAGAGAATTCAGCAAATGAAAGCCATTCTGTTTAATTGTTTTGTAGATAGGTTATATATAACTAGAGGTATTATTCCAGTATTACATTAGCTCTCTCGATTTATCCATCAGTTTCAGGATAGTAAGCAATTGAAAGCTTAGCGATTATACTCAAACGCTTACAAATATATTTCCAGAATTCAAAAACAAATTGAGCTTCACAATCAGATATAATAATCAGAGATAAGCTATAAAGCTTTTAGATATTCTTCCGAAACAAGTAGGCAATCTCTTTGAAATTGCAAATACTATAGTAGAACAAGAAATGTTTTATTTTCATCAATCGATCGACTATTATTATAATAATATCGAAATCGATACTTTCGGATAGATATATAATGAAATCTATTGAAATATTTTACCAAGCTTTTTACAGGATCGGGAATGGACAGAGAACTCTTTTCTAATCTCTATGATTCAAGGCAATGCGGTAATAACTATAACAGTTATAAACCTACTGTATAATATAATCATAGTATTCAGGCTAGTAAATAGTTTCGGAATAATAATTTGAAGGTTCGGGTATAGTACAGGTAACCAGTAACAGGCGATTTGTGGTATAAACAGAGCAGATAGATTTTCAGAGGATTATAATCGGAAATATATAGTTTCCCTTAATAGTATAGTAGGTTATTGTTTTCGGTATATTTAGCAAAAGTGATTTTCAGGTATTTCGGGGATCCCTTTTATAGAGATTTCAGAACAGATTCAGGTACAGGGTCGGCTTGATAACCTTTGTGGAATAGGGTAAGCAGATCGACAGAAAGGTTTAAAAGGGTTTCTGAGTTCTCTAATCATATCACAAGGTTGGGTATAGATATAGTATATGGGATTGCAGGCTCTATAACTTTGCCATTTTCTAGCAAAATTATAATATTATTAGAATCCAAGTGATTGGTAATATCAATAAAATCGGGGTTTCTCTAACTACAAATGATTATAGCGAAACATACTTTCTTAGCAATCTTGGGTTCGATTAGAATAATAATAGTGGGAAACAGATCGGGATCCAGATTCTTTTATTTCAAAATAATACAGCTTTTAGTATAGAAGATGTTCATCCCCCTCCTTAAGAAGATCTTCTGACCTCCTGATCAGCGCATCAGATTTGGCATCTAGCTTTCCTATTGTTTTTATATAAAAAAATAATATAATAATATATCTTTTCATATATATATATAGTTCTATATTCATATAGTATACTAAGAGCGAATCACAAGATCACATGATCAAATCACATGATCGTCGCTTAAGAGAGCTCTTAGCCTAGAACGGCCTGAAAATCAATTCTTTATTAGCTCTTTATTAGTTCTTTCAATCCATTCGTAGTAAGATCGACATAGTACTAGCGAAATCGAATAAGGAATAAGAAAGAAAAGCTTTATTTGATGGAATGGCCGGATTAGGAAGAGATCTACGAGAAATAAACGAAAGTGGAAAGCTAGATTAGTAGGAAAAAGCATAAAATAAGGCCTTTTCCCCTCGAATATAGAAAAAGAAAATAAGAATATCATATACTGTTTCATGAAAATCACGTGTTTCATAGCTATTTAGTTGTTAATACGAGCCAGCTTCCCATAATAGACTAATATTAGTCTATTCCCTCTTATATACTATATACTCATATACTAGCTCATGACCTACGATATTTCCAAAGCGATAAATAATTCAGAAATTAAATCAAAATAGAAATTCGGACCAGCAGACTTGACAGCAATTTAATAACTTCATTATAATAAAGTATTCCAGATTCCTATAATTGATAATTACTTGAATTAATAATACAACACCTTCCAACTCAAAACGCCATTCTTTGAAGCAACAAATAATAGCTAGCAGTTCTTTGTCATAAATCTCATAATTACATTCAGCTACCAAGTGTTTTTTAAAGAAGAATACAACAGATCTAAGTACTCCATTATTGTTGTATTGGGAGAGTACTCTAGCAGATATATAATCGGAGGTATCGGTTTCTATAATCATTTCCTTTTCCTAATCAAAGAAAGTCAGAATAAGTGCTTTGGTAAACACTTGTTTTAATTGATTGAATGCTTCTTGATAGGCAGGACTCTATAAAAACGGAATATTCTTTTTGGTTAGATCTACCATTAGGTTAATAATCTTTGAAAAATCTTTAATAAACTGTTAATAAAAGTTCGAAAACCTAATAAATATTTAGATATCGATTATACTAGTAGGCAATTTTCAATTTACAATTATTCGGATTTTCTCTAGATCCATTCGAATATTATTGTTTCCTATAATAAGGTTTAGGAATTTGGTTTCGGATTTCAGGAATTTGCACTTTTCGAATTTAGCAAACAAGCTGGCTTTCCTTAGTGCTTACAGGACCTTCTGGATATAGCAAACATGTTCCTCTCGAGTTTGGCTGTATATCAGAATATCGTCCAGGTAAGCAATGCAAAATACATCCAGGTATCCCTATAGGGAATTATTGATAAATCTCTGGAAAATTGCGGGAGCCCTTGTCAGCCCGAATGGCATGACTAAGGATTCGAACAGTCCAAATTGGGTATGGAATACAATCAGGTATTCCTGCTTTTCTTTTACTCTTATATTGTTAAAGGTAGAGATGATATCAATCTTATTGAAATATTTCATTCCTTTTAGATTGTTTAGAGATTCTTTTGTTAATAATAAGAAATATTGATTCTTAACCGATAAGTTATTTAAAGTACAGTAATCTATACAAAACCAGAAGTCTTCATTAGCCTTCTTGATAAACAAGATAAAGGAAGTGATAAGAAAAGAGTTCAGCCAGATAAACCCTTTTCTAAGATTCTCTTTTAGCTATTCTTTCAAAGCTTCTAATTCAGAATGGGATATAAAGTATAAGATACCAAAAAAAGGAACAGCTCCTTCTTTAAGACGGATCTCATAGTTGTACAGTCGATAAGGGAATAGCTTCTTTGTGTTCTTTAGGGAGAAGATATCTTTCCAATTTCGGAACTCGGGTAATAGGTCTTTGGGATTGAATACCTTCTTCTTTTTATTTAGAATATCATCGATTTGTTCGATTGATATCTGGAATATTTTATATTTCCGGTGGGTATAAGTCGAATAGACTTTTAGGAAGATCGTAGCTATATCCTTATTCTTTAACTCTTCGGAATGGATAGGTAGATATATAGATCAGGTTTTTGAAGGAACATCTGGTAAAGCTTTTATACAGAACAAGCGGGACAGAGTATTACAAAATTCGTAGCAAAACAAGCTATCGAACTGGAACAAATTTGTTGCAAAGTCGATACAGGGGTTGTATTTCTTAAGCCAAGCTATCCCCAGCATAATGTCACGGATCGCACCCAATCGCAGCTGCGATTGCTCACGTGCGCGCTTGCGCACGTACACAATTATGTATACATAGCTAGTATATAGGAGCGCTCTACAAGCACTTTGCTTCCAATTCTGTAATTGTAGATTCTAAGGATAAATTATACCCTACTCTTGTAGTTCTTTTAAGGCAAAGTGTTATATTATTTACAACTCACTATACGATCGTACAGTCATCTGATGGTCAATCAAATAATACCTTATAATTATAATACCTTCTTAAGTATATCAAGAATGTTCGATATTATTTATAGGAAGAGGGCTGATTCCGAATAAATCTATTCGACAGAAGATAACAAATCCCTAATATATAGAGTTACAAGTACTACTATCATATCCGATCCATTTACCTCAAAGGGACTCTATCACTCTTCCCCTCTTGTTGGCCGAGTGCTCCTAGCCGATGATAGTCAATCTCAACAGAGCAATGGTTACAGTTCTTACAGTTCTAATGTAAATACTGGTAGATGTAGAAAGGGTAAACAGCCTGGAAACGATTCCTTGATTGAGATATTAACTCTTGAGGGTAGTATATTGATATATATTCTTCTATCACAGAAAAAACAAATACTAATCCTTAAAGACTTTAAGGATTTGTAGAATGAAATTGTAAGATTCAAAGACGAATTGTTATAGTATAATCTTAATACCACTCATTTATCTCAATCTTTAAGATATTAATAATAATATCATATAGATTCCCTTACAAATCGTAGAGTCCGGATTCCTGATATTCTAGTTGATTCTATTGAAAGGATATCTTCTATTATTAGGAAAAAGAAGAACAAGAAAAACCCTTGTTTGCAAAGTCAGTCTTTGTGATAATCCCTTTTGAATATTGATAGTAGACCTCTCTCAAACCTGATTGTTCTGCCGAGCAACCCACAAATTCATTGAATATCTTATTTTCGTTTATCTATTATTATAGTAGAACATTTGTATATTCCGAAGCTTATCAATCTTTCATTCAAACTTAAAGATAGTATAAAGCCGAAAGCAAGCCTCTGGCAGTTATTAGTTATTGAGCGATTTGAACTTTACGAAAATTCGCTCATCTCGAAAGTGCAATAGTAATCTTATATAGTAGATTAGATAAAAGGAAAGGTATAAGAATATGTATTCTTGTTATATATTCAAATCCCTCGTTTGACAGGATAGCAATTGATTAATCAGCTTGCAGCTATTTACAAGAACCCTGCTAAAGCCGATCACACACAAACTGAGTACGAATACTGGGTTATGCTTAATAATACTCAACAAGGAAACTTTCTAGTATAGTATTGCAGGTTTAGACTATTAGCTATACAAACGGAAATCACCGATCCGATAACTTTTCTTTGCAATTTGAAAAGAAAAATATCCGATTTTCTCCAACAAGCTATTAGCCTTCACATTAACGAATACTATATTATTAAAAACCTGGCTATCAAGCTTATTAAGATCGACAAACTCGAAATTACACTTCGAGAATGTAATCGTTACAGAACAATTAAAGAAATACCTCTTAAAAAACTATCTAATAATACTAATTTGTTAATTACTCTTAGAAGCACTCTCCACTTATTGAATAATTCAAATCTATCTACTCAGTTTTACATTCAATATCCTTTTTACACTTCTACTAGCTATACAGAAACCTTCAAGCCAAACAACACTCCATCTCCAGAAAACAATTTCAATTATAATATTATTGCCTCTGCATCAAGAGTGAATCACAGTTTCACATTACACACAAGTAATGTAAACACTATAACCAAAATCCAAGAGATTAGAAAAGATAAAGAATTTTATAATGTAAAAGAGAATGTTGAGAAGGATATAAACCAAAAAAATACAAACAGAAGTTATCGAGTCCGCTCGTACTGCCGAAGACCAATGTTTAAATCAACACATTTAGGTAGAAGTTCCCTCCTAAGTGCGATCCGGAACATAAGATTCCTCGATTTGACAAAACTAATGGGAAATGATTCCATAAACCTATCATACACACTTTCGAAGAACGGATATTCATATAATACTCAATCTCTTATAAATTCCGAAGCAAATAGCTTCGCTCTTATCGATAAGACACTCCTTTCATTATTATTCCTTATATTCAAACCCTACTTTATACTACTCGAACCACTGATTGAAGTCAAAAGCTACAATGGTGTACAAGGTGAAGCTATCATTCATTTCATATTTCTTAATTTCACGATTGATGCTCGATAACAGTCTTATTTGCCATTTCTCATCACCAATTTGGGTTCATATAGTATAATCCTAGATCGCAAATGGTTGGCAGAGACTCAAGTTAAAGTCGATTGTTGTTGGTATCAACTTGGTGTTGATTAAAGTGTAAAGTACTTCAGTCTTATCAATATGATTGATTGTATTATTCGTCTTGATCATTGTTATCTATGGGAAGCTAGTAATTAATATAGTAGAAGTGCTAGCGCTAGTGTATACGCTAGTGCAATACGGTGCCCTCTTAAGATCACATGATCGATATCCCGACAATTGTTTTAACCGATACTTTAAATAGCCTTTCGAGCATCCTTCTATTATTTCCTTATCAAAAAATATACTTTTAACCAAAAACAGTCTTCAACAACCCAGAATCAGTTACTTGAAATAAAAAGATGCTGACGATCGGAACGCCCGATTAAAAGAAATGTACCACCGACTTGACAATGGACAACCGACTATAGCACCGATTGTACCTGAAATACTTATTACCCCTTCCCAAGAGACTAATACAGTAATCTCAAATGCGATCGAAGCTCAGGTTCCAGTCAATCTGAAAAAGAAATCTACTCTTGATCAAATCTCTATTCAGTCTATTTACAAATCCCTTTTGCTTTATATCTCCAATATATTCAATATCTATATACTCAAGCCAACTCAATTTCAATTTATCTATAAGAGAAACAAGAATTATAAGATCTTTACAGTTATATATATAGAGATTAATAATATCATCTCGATTCATAAATCTAGTTAAAATAATAACTATCGAATCTCAACTATAGTTATTATCTTAAACAATTCTAAACCAGAAACTATTATTGCTCTCAATTGTGTTATTACAGATGTCAAAACAAAACCTCCAATTCCTAAAGTTTACTAGCAATATCACTAAGTGTTCTCTAAACACAAGTCCAATATCCTACCTCTCTCCTGATTGTATGATTACAAGATTATACTTAAAGAAGAAAGTGAAAAAGCTTTTAAATATAATTCTTTGTATAAGATATTGCTTAAACAGTTTAAGGTTATTAAAGAATATATCACAGAGAACCTTGCCAAAGGATTTATAGAACCCAGTCAAGCACCATTCGCAATATCGATTCTCTTCGTGAGAAAGCTAAATGGAAACTTAAGGTTTTATATAGATTTCCAATTATTCAATTCTTTAATATGTAAAGATAGATATCCTCTATCTCTCATTAACGAGATATTCGTACAACTCATTAATACAAAGATATATACCAAATTAGATATTCGATAAACATTTCATCACATTTATATGGATCCAGTTTCCAAAGAATACACTATTTTCCACACTCGATATAGTTTCTATAAATACAAAGTTTTACTTTTTAAACTAATAAACGGCCCTGCGACTTATTAATAATATATAAACGATATTCTATTTGATTATTTAAATGATTTCTATATTGTTTATCTTGATGATATTCTTATATATTCTGAAAACGAAGATAAATATAAGGAACATATCAAATACATCCTCAAACGACTTGAATTCACTAGCTTTCAGGTAGATCTCAAGAAGTGCGAATTCAATATCAAATATATAAAGTATTTAGGTTTTATTATCTCTACAAATAGTATACAAGTCGATCCAGAAAAGATTGAAATAATCACTACTTGGACTTACCCCATTACTATAAAGAGTATTTAATTGTTCTTAGGTTTTTGTAACTTTTATTGCCGATTTATTAAGAATTACAGTATAATAGCAAAATCTCTTTATAAACTCACAAAAACGAATATCAAATTCTATTTTAACGAAATCTATCAAATCGCATTTGATATACTCAAAGACAGACTTATCTCCACTTCTCTCCTACAGTATTACAATTATACACTACCCTGTATACTGGAAATCAATATATCCAATAATATAGTCGCTAGTATACTATCTTAGAAACACGGCGACAAATAGTTATTAGTTATTTACTTTTCGAAAATGATAATTGTTGTCAAGCTGAACTATAAAGTTTATAATAAAGAAATGCTTGTGATTATCAAATCCCTAGGTTATTAGAAAGCCGAATTTGCTGGATCCCTACACCAGATTAAAGTGTATATCGATTATAAAGCGTTTAAGTACTTTATATCTACCAAACAGCTAAATGCTCGACAAATATACTAAATAAAACTACTTGCCGATTATAACTTTATCATTATATATTATATTAGAAAGAACAATCTACTTGCAAATATGCTTATATATTGTATTGACGAGTTGGATTAATAGAATAGTATTAAGAAGAAGAATCGTTTTCAATAGCTTATAAAAGATAATCAAGTGGATATAAAGATTATACGTAAATCTCTATAGCAAGACCCAGATATAGTTGCAAATATCGATATACATGTAATCATATCGCTTTTCGATATTGTAAATTGTATTATTAAAGCAAATAGATCCTATTCAAGTTTAGAAGCTCTGTGTGTTCAGACTACCAAATCGCACAAACATCTCACACTCGAGAAAGGACTCTTGCTTTACAACAATCGACTTTATATACCGGATACCGAAAATCTATGAATCTATTTGATTTATAAAGTTTACGATTCAGTCTCCATTATATATCCTAATATCAAAAAGATCTATACTCTTTTGACTAATTAATACTATTAAAAGAATATAAACAATATAATCGATTAATATATACAGAATTGCCACAAATACAAGCACAGTTCTATACCAAGAGATCGCACTCCCAATCTCCTCCACCCACTCCCGATCCCTACGCGAGCATAGTAACACATCACCATAAACTACTACAATTTCAATAAGGATAAATACAGTTACAACAACGTATTCGTCATTATCGATCGATTGACTAAACAAGCTATTTCGATACCCTATCATAAATCAATCGATTTGAAAGATTAGGCCCACTTGTATCTATACCATATATATAGATACTACAATACCCCAAAAACTATAATCTCTGATTGTGATCCTCAATTCATATCCAAATTCTGGCAAGAATTCAATAATATCTTAAAAACACAAGTCAAGATATCTATCGCTCATTACTTGCAAATTAATAATCAAACTAAGATTTATAATCAATATCTTCAATAACACTTGCAATCCTTTATAAACTATTATCAAGATGATTAATCTAAATTCCTATCAATGATAGATTATGCTCAACTCACACTTCTCTATAAATCACTAAATGATCAAACCCTGTACAAAATCTTATATAACTATCTACCTTACAATCCCTAAGATTGGAAACTCGACTTTACTATGCCTATCGACAATTTGAATATAATTGATGCTAGAGAATATACCAAATACAATAAACTAGTACTCGATCGAGCAAAAGAAATATCTTGTATGCACAAGAAAAGATATCTTGATCGGCTAATTCGTATTACTATTTAATCGACTTCGATATGGGAAATTATATATAGCTTAGTATAAGGGATTTTCCGATACAACAATCATTCAAGAAATTGAATTACCCTATTCAAGGGAGATTCAAAATTATTGGTCGGATCGGAAATTCCTTTCGATTGGACTTATTGCCCATTATGAAAGTTTATTCCGTATTTCCATCTAGCAAGCTCCGTAAAGCAGCAGACAACCCACTTTCTGGACAAATCCTCGAATCACTGCTCTTAATAAATATCATTGATAATATCGAATGAAAAGTGGAGTATATTCTAACTATAAAGAAAGTATATCGACAGTTTAAATACAGAGTATGTGATTGAATATCAATAACAATTTCAGTAAGATCCTGCTTTTGACGTAAAAACTATCTTACACTATCTCCATAACTTCCATCTACAAAATCCTATTCTATTAGAACCCTCTGTATATTTATCGGAATGGATTTGTTTTTATAAGAATAAAAAGAATGATTACAATTTTATAAATAACAATCAATATATGAATAAAAAAGACAGAAAAACTTCTTTAATTTATTATTGTAATAAAGAAAATCCTAATTGTATGAAAATTGAAAGCAATCGGATAAAGATGAAATGTCAATAAAGAAAGTCTTTTTCCCTATCTGGCAGATTTAAATCAAGTTAGAAAAAAAGCCCCTACGGGTATCCACGGTTACGGTCAGGCGAGGCATAACAGCAAAGGCTGGATGATTTAAACCGAAATACTAGCCGAGTCCCTAGCCAATAGCAACGACAAGCATACACAGAACAACCACAAGCCGAAAGACAAGCCGACCGCAAGCCGGAGACATCAAAAGAAAGCCTCACTTACATGGCATCTTTGTCGTCCAACCCATCTTCCTCATCATTCTTCTCCTCGTCGACAGGATTACTGTTATTCCTACTACAGCTCGACTCCTCCTCTTCCTCAATAGAACGCTTGCTTTGTATAACAGAAAAGGTAGATACTCTTTTCGCCACAAACTATAAAGAAATATATCAATAAAGTAAATACAAAGAAAAATAAACAATTTACTATTATATGCACATCCTCCTGCTGCTTCAGCTGTACTAGCGACAACTTGCTCTTGCTGCTGTGTTTTCTTGATAATATAGAAAGCATATTGATTATTAATTAAAGGATACAAAGAAGATAAGTGATTAGAAAAGATTTAAAAGAAAAAGAGAAATTCGGGTGATCTATATGTTTCAAAGATTTCGCATTATTGCTAGGCTACAGAATGGTTTTCTCCATTTCCCATACACCTTCCTGTTGCGAAAAAAGCAAAATTTGTGTATATGTCTGTTTATTATACTATGCTATAATATAAACAACGATGTCTCATTGAGATTGTTAATACATTTACGAATTAGGTAATTGTAAAACTTAAAGGTAAGCTTTTTCGAAAGGAAAGGTAGTATCACGGATCACACCCAATCACAACTGCGATCGCTTATGTGCACGCTTGTGCATGTATACGATCACGTATATATAGCTAGTATATAGGAGCGCTCTACGAGCGCTTTGCTCCCGATTCTATAGTTGTAGATTCTAAGGATAAATTGTACCCTGCTCTCACAGTTCTTCTAAGGCAAAGTGTCACACATAATAGGATAATGGGCTAGCTCGGTTACATACAAAACAATCTTCTTCTCGATATAATCATTGATTCTGAATCCTATTCGGATATAAAAGGTAACTCGATTATTAGATAGAGTGTTTCCATCGAATCCTATAATTTCGAACACTATAGACAATTGGTATACTGGTATTTTCTGGGAAGACATTTAATTTCGATTTGCGAAGGCAATTTCTTTGTATCTGCTATCGACTATAGTGTATATCGGGAAGGTGTCTTTTTCCAAAAGCAGAGTGACGGGTAGAATTATTAAATCTATACAATTATTTAGTTTATCTTTTAAAGGAAGGTTATAAGTAGTAGTAACAAATAAGCAAAGGGTATGTAGAGGATTGTTCTAATCGCAGTTTAGATTAGACATATCCCGTTTCCTGAATTGATTGAGCTAGTCAGCAAGTGGGGAGGAGAGTGAGGTGGGGAACGGATAGAGATTCGGCCTCTTGGAGGACTGTTCGGTATAGAGCTGATTCTCATAGGGCTGGTTGTAATAGTAATAACTTGAAATTGAACAAAACGGATATTGGAGTATGAGCAGTCTCATATCAAATGACTGGCAGAGCTACAGTAATAGTATTCACTATGTTCCCATTGCAAACCCAGGTTTCTAGTAGTATATTCCTTTTTTTCTAAGCTCAGATTTATTGGATCTCCAGAAATAAATTTCGGGCTAGCGAGTCATAAAGGCGAAATAGCGATTATTCTCTGGAGTGAAGTTTTGAAAGCAACAGGATAAATATAATGGACTTGTTATTGATATTAATAGAATCGGTTATTGAGTTGTTATAAGTGATTAATATATTAACAAAATTTACAGGTTAGAGTAGGGTTATACAACAATATATTTTGTAGTTCGCAAGAAATTCCTTGAAATAGAAGCGGGGTTAGAGCATCATTAGGCATCTCTCCTTTTAAAACAAGTCTCTGGAATTCCGTGAAGAAAGTATTAAAATCGAGATGTTTTTGTTTCAATACATATAGTTCATTCTGTACATTTTGTATTCGATCAAAATCCCTAAAGGCAGTTTCGAGATATTCGAAGAGTGTGGTATAATCAGTGAACTGAGAAATCCCACAGGAGATCTTAGATAATATAAGCTTGTATGTCTTTTCAATAAATCTTCTAGCAGTATAAATCAAGTAAACAAAAATTATCAGGAATCTATCATTATTCACATTTAATTTTTTATATATTTATTAAACAAATCTGTGCAGATTGGAGCGAATACTATCAAACTCTTTCGGATCAGGGATATACTTACTCAATTAAATGGTCGGAACAGATACAATAGGTTCGAGAATAGAGTCAACAAAAGTTTCGAGGAATACGATTTCCAAACAAGCAGATATAGTAGACATGGATTCGGCAAGGCAATCGAATAAACAAGCATTTTGAATAGTAACCTACTTGTGTAGAACGGTTTGAATATATTCACAGACTAGAGATTCGGAAATTTCGTATTCAAAACAATCTATTGGTCTTCTCTAGCTTGGTATAATACACGAATGCCGATTAAAGATATTAATACCAAACCTGGGGGTCCTCCAATACAGAAGTGCCAAATTCTAAGGAGTCCCCAGGTTAGCCAGATGAGTGCGGAGTAGTTATTGCGAAAGCGATATTTTAATGGGTAGGAGCTACATAATATCACAAAGCAGACAGACAGGATAGGATTCCAATAACTTTGCCCTAATCTGGCAAGGTTATACTGATTCGGGTAATAGATTCAGATTGAGAATTAAGACATAGCTCAAAGAGCTATAATATAGGATCTTCCAAATTAAAGATATACAGGATTTTGCTAAGCGAGCTAGCCCGATCGGGCCCTAGCTCACTTGCGCTCCGGCGCGAGCGCCCAATTCGGTCCCCTCCGAGGGGACCAATATGTCACGTGATCTCACACCGTGACATAATAATATTTTATCAAGTTTTGGTAAAGCTATCAAGATTGGATTTTATACTTGCAAATTCTATAAGAAGAAAGGATATTGACAAAATGCTTGTTAGGAGTATAATAAAGTTAGAGAAGTCTGATATTCAAATAAAAATATTGAGAATAATAGTTTTTATGTAAATAGCTATAGCAAACAAATATACTGGTTCCTTTATATCCTAATATTGCAATACATACCAAAGTCCAAAATGATATATGGATTCTTGATTCGGGAGCTTTTCATCACTTCACTAGTTCTATTGAAAATCTCTCTAATGTCGTATAATGGAGTATTCCATGAAGAGTTAAAATTATGAATAATACATATTCTATAAGCATTGTATACAGAACAGCCATTATTGGAAACTCTATATAAGAGATATCTAATATATCAAGAACTTTCGGAATAATCAACTCATTTTAATTAGAACACTTACCGAAACAAATAGAAAAGTTATTTCGAAGAGGGTTCAGTGTTATACTAGAAAATGGTTAGCTAGAAATAACTACAAGACGTATTAATAATAGTTATATCGTCCAATAACCATTTATTCAACAAATATATATAATGGATACAGATTCAGAAACAGAAGAGATTGATACGAATAACGATAAAGCTAAGATTATATATTGATACTTAGGTTATTTCAATTACAACCAAATGGATAAGCTAAAGAAAGCTTTAAATGAGTTATACTACATTAAAAGAAAGAAAAGTGCTGATCGAAAAGCTTGCGAGCCTTGTTTTGTAAGAAGGATGAATGAGTATTTCAACAAATATATAGCTATCCGTATATTTATAAAACTATAATGCTTGCATATAGATCTATTAGGGATTCAAGAATTTTCTGAAAATAGAAATAGATATTTTATTACAGTTATTGATAATACAATAAAAGAAATTTGGCTTAGATTCACAAAAGATAAATCTATAGAGACTATTATACCTATATTAATAAATCTTATTAATCAGATTGAAAAAGAGTTTAATTACAAGATTACTATTATTAGAGTAGATAATGGGAAAAGTGAATTGGGATATCTTTTTAAACAGAGATTAAAAAAAGAAGATTGATATTCGAACCCTCACCTCCTAAAAAGTATTCTATAAATAGAATAGCTGAAAAGAAAATTTAAGATATCAGTGCTATAACAAAATCGCTATTGAGCAAATTAGGTATTAAGCCTAGTATATGGAAACTCACTATCAAACATACTATATATCTAAAGAACAGATTATCTACCAAAATATTACCTTTTGAAAAGATAGGGATATTCTCTATAGCGATAACATTATATAAAGCTATATATAATAAATAGCCCAACTTTAAAAAACTCAGAATATTCGATTATAAAGTATAGGCTAGGAACCCCCAGCAACTAGGTCTGATAATTAAGAAATTCGAATCTAGAGTATTCAAAGGAGAGTATATTATAATTATTTATTTATTTATTTATTTATTTTAATTTACATCCAGGGGGCAAGCTGCAGGGGCTTGCCACGACCTTTCAGAAGGTACTAAGGATGGATTATGCTAGTGGGGGTACCAGTATAACCATACATTCCGTTCTTCTACAGCTGTAATGCAGGCTAGAAGAGAAGCAGCCGGGAGTGCTGTGCATACTCCTACTGCTTATCTCCTATTTGCAATATCGGTGCTGTTCAAACCCACTTTATGTTGAGTAACTTAAGGTTGCAGTTGGCCAAAGAGCTCTATATTGTTAGTTTTTGTTTGATACAGTTTGTATACGGCAATGGAGGGGGGAAAGCAGCTCCAG
This sequence comes from Botrytis sinoallii, assembly GCF_014898435.1. Lineage (NCBI taxonomy): Eukaryota > Fungi > Ascomycota > Leotiomycetes > Helotiales > Sclerotiniaceae > Botrytis > Botrytis sinoallii. Next base: position 1,975,239 of record NW_024066037.1, read on the forward strand.
AGAGGGGGTGCAGCCTTGATTGGTAATATGAAAGTGGGAGATCAGAGGATCTCCGGAGAAACTGAGTATAATTGCTTGAAGTAATTGGTGATTGCTAGAAAGATTGCAAAGTCTATTAAAGTTTTTAGAAAAAAAGAAAGATAATCGATTACATTCTTTGTATCTCGCGGGATTAAGCCAGATTTGTTCGGCCAATTATCGAATTGGATGCGAGAATATCGGTAGAGCACTAGATACTCAAACTCTTTATTGTATCCACAAAAGTATTCTGAAGTAGCATTATTGTACTGAAAACATCAATAATAGAACACAAAATCCCCGTATCCAGTTCTGAACACTACCAATCACTAAAGAATAAAGCGGGGGAAAGCAAGTTCCTCAAATTCCTTGACTTGATAACTGAAATGCCAGCAACGGTATCGGCCAGCGAGGGTAACCTCATTTCGCTTCCACCATCTCTATTCTGCCCTCGTCTAAGGGTTCTGGCTGTTGAGCTTATCCCACTGATAGTGGGGAGCGTATATTATAATTAGAATAAATAGAAATAACATCTATCGCCTCCTCAATCTTTATACCAAAACTATTACTAGAACAGCAGATACTGACTTCAATAAATACAGATACCCATTTAAAGAACTCAAAGAAAAGAGTATTCCAGAATTACCCGGGATAAAAAGGAAAAGGAAACTTTATTTACATAATAAGTAAAAGGTTATAAAAAGAAGGGTGTAATTAGTAATATAAGAAGATATACAAGAAAATATACACATCAATAAATAAAAGGAAGCTCAGATTCAAAATAAGCAAAAAAAGCTCAAATCTATCTTTTGCGAATATTATGATAGTGATAACTATAGGGAACCAAACAAGGCCCACGAGCTTATAACAACCATATCTACGGATATCCCGAAATCATATTATACAATACATACCAGCACGATCGCTATAGCGCTCCGAACTGCTTGGCTCGAGAATGCTGTTGCAGTAGAATCAAAGAGAGCCGGCGAACCAGCCGTTACCTATAGAAACAGCGGGCTTCCCGATCAATCTCGATGACCGCTTCTCAATCACTGCTTCAAAGAGAGTGCGGATTAACAACAAAAACATTGGTCCCCTTTCAAGCTTGTTCGAGAGCAGCCAGAACATTATTGAAATAACTGTGAAGATAGTTATTCAGAAGAAAATCGATATACAATGAAAGCGTACTGTAGACAAGGCTCTAGTACTCACTAGCTTCGAGATAATCCTCATACAATTCACAGCGCAATTTACAGAACAGGATCTGAGCCGACTAACAGGAGAACTGGTACATAGAGTACTAACAACCATCATAAATAGTATAAAAGGGACCTTCAACTCAAAGCTAGCAATAAAAAGCGTAAAGCCAATTATACAAATGTATATAGGAATACTTTGAACCCCCAAAACCGCAACCGCTACTCCCTCCAGCTCAACTGTGGAAGTAAAGGCTGCAAACAGGCCTAAGCGGGTGATCAGTGGAGTATCGAGATTAGAACGTACAGACAAAAGACTCTTCCTCTAACTCGATGAACAAACCAAAATGAAGTCGTCCTTATAGAGGATCAGACAAATGTTAGTAAAGGTAGTCCCAGAGATTGTTACTCTAGAGGCTAGAGTTATTGCAGCAGTAATATTCATTTGAACTGGGTGGGCAATCACAGCTTCCCTAGAAGTCTGTATAGTCCTTCTTGTAAACAAGCAATAGGCTATAGCAATTACTAAAGTTATAGATTTTATAATTAGTGAGTTATAATATATATATATAGCATCAGGGGTTCTGATAATCATTATCGATCTTCTGGGAATGCTTATAGAGATTGGGGAAAAACAAATGAGGAAAGAAATCTGGTATTAGATAGGACTACGTTTAGTATGGGTAGTGAGATCCAAGCTTGGAGTAGATAAATAGAATCGGATTATCTGGATATTATTCTTTCAGAAATAGTTATCTTGTTGTAATTTATTTAACGAGATTCGAATGTTTTCAGTAAGTAGAAGACAAGTCTTGGGAAGATACAACCCAGGGTATTAGTAATATTATGAAAGCTGGAAATGCAAAAGAAAAGTGGTATACAGAAAGTATGTATACTTGTTATTTATTTATAAGTCAATCGGGGATTGTAATCACCCAATATAATGCGCAGGATGCTGCGGGCCCTTCCCAGCGGATCATAATAACTGCTCCATCAAGCCTTAGTGGGTGAATGGCAAGACAGTATACCCGGATCGAAAGCAGATCCAGATTATCCGATAAGCAGAGGAGATCAGCATTACTATTGCTTCAGTACTAGCAGTAATAGTTCAAATACTAATGATAATGTAAGAAAGGAAAAGGAAAATCTAGAATGGATATAGTCTTTTGATATAAAGATAGCAGTAACTCGGAAAGCGATACTGGAAGAGAGCAAGCGAACAATATCTCGGGAAGCTTAATGGATGAAGAGCGGGATGCGTAAGGTCAATGTATTATTTGTAGTAGAACAGTAAAGATTAATAAGAATCTCAACCTTGAAGCTCTGAATAATCAGGCTATAACTAGAGAACATGATATAACAATGGAAGATCTATATGAATAAATCGAATTCGCTATCTATTATCTGGATAAACATGCGGAAAAGCCTTACACCGCATACAGCAGTATTACAGCAAGTGTTTAAAGAAAAGATCGATATAATATATATACAAAAGCCCTAGGTATTCAATATATATACTCAAATATATAACGAATATCAATACCTGTCCCCAGTGACCTCCTGGAGGGGGAATGGGATATATAAGGAAAGGTAGGGACACCCACGAGTAATAACATATATTAGAACTGAGACTAGACTACAAGTGCTACAATTAATAGGAAAGGAATATAGAGATTATATATAGCTTTCTATAAACGGAATTAAACTACTAAACCTATATAGGGAACCAAATACCTCAGGAGTCCTAGAGATAATCTTTAATCTAATATCAATTGGGGATACGATTATTAAAGAAGACTTTAATACTCACTATACACTATTCGAGCTAAATGTAAATACAATGTATAATGACAATCGGCTTGCGGAATGGTCTAGCAATAGAGACCTCAAGTTCACGAACATCCCGGGTCAAGCGATATACAAAGCAGGACACATGATCGATCTAGTCTTTTCCAATATCCCAGGAATATATACAAAAGTAAGGGCTGATATACATTACAGATCCAATCACAATACTCTCCTCATCATTATATAAAAAGCAAACTCAGCATCGAGATCTCAATACGTGTATCGTATCAGGGAGGAAGATCTACCTTTGTTTCAAAGAATGATATCAGCTAATATAGTGGGAATCAAACGGGAGGCACAGATAGTAGTTATAAGCATAGCCCTAGATTGAGCTATCGAAAATATACAGAAGGTATTACAATAGGTAATCAGAATGATAGGAAGACTAGATCAGAAGATAGGAAAATCGGTCCCCTAATGGATACCCGATTATACAATCGCTCGAGATGTATATCTCTGGAGCTGTACAATCAATAGCGATTACTTTATAGAATATAGAGTATTCTTATTGTGTATACAATAGGCCAAAAGAGGGTACTAGAGGAAATTCCTTAATGAAATGAAATCAGATCGAGATCTATATAAAGTGATCGGATGGCACGACCTGAACCTCATATACCGCTTTCTATCGATTATAGTAGGCAAACGTATTGCTATATCGGATAAAGAAAAGGCTGAGCTACTACGCTCGGAGATTCTGCAGTGCTTCAAAGCTATTGACAATCTCCCGGACTCCGGATACAATCAAAGTGGGGAAAAACTATTCTGGGGGGAGCTTATCTCTATAAAGGAAGTGGAATGTAACACTATAGGGGTTTCGAGTATATCCCTAGGGACAGACCGGATTACAGTGAGACTACTGAAGGCTATCTGGATGGAAATAGGTCTAGTTCTATATACCATTTTCAACAAGTATCTATAGCTCAATCACTTCCCTACAGCATAGAAACAAGCAAAGGTAGTTATACTACCAAAAATAAGGAAGATAGACCGAATGTCCCTATGATTATAGCAGTCTATCGCCCTCCTCTCCTGTATTGGGAAGAGCCTGGAAAGGATTATAGCAAGACATCTAGCGTGGATAATCCTAATACAAGAAATACTCAGCCCACAACATTGCAGTGCCCTTTCAAAACGATCGGCTATAGACTTAATAGCATCATTCGTTCACAATACAAAAGTAGCGCTCAACAAAGGCCACAAGATTATAATGATTATACTAGATGTACAAAAAGCGTTCGATACTTTATTTAAAAACAGACTCCTGAGACGAATAAGGGGATAAGGATTCCCACAAAACCTGATTGCTCTGATCGACTCCTTCTTAACCTAAAGGCAATTCAGGGTTAGACTTAATGAAGTAATAATTGGCTATAGCACAATGGAATACGGTACCTCACAAGGCTTACCCCTTTCGCCAATCCTGTATATACTTTATCTTGCAGAGTTACTTTAGCAAGATCTTAAACTCCGATTCGGGTATACAGATGACATCTATCTATACCGATTATCGGTAAGCATTCAACAAAACATCGCAATGCTAGTAAGAAATGTGAAAAGTATATTCCGCTGAAAAACTAGGAACAAAATAATTTTTGTATTCAAAAAGATGGAGATGATTTATATAATACGGTATAAGCATTTTATCAATTTGGTATACGAAATAAATCGCGATTGCATTATCTCTCCGATCGCATTAGGATCGGCTCTACGATAGCTAGGCATGTAGTTTAATCGCAAGCTTATATTCAAATAGTATATCGAAACGCAAGCAGCCAAAGGCTGGAAATTAGCTTATTATATCTAAGGGTTAGCTTGGATTACAAATGGACCCCCAATAGTATCTTTATAGAAAGCAGTAATCACTTACTTATATCCAGCCCTATTTTATAGGGCAAAGGTATGGTATACAGGACAAACAAAAACCATTGGACAGCACCGAGACGGGATACCAGTAGTAATAAGCGTTCGATTAGGAGGAGCGATTCTAGCTATCAATAAGGTTTTATGAATAGCGATCAGAGAAGTCCTCCCAGTCTGGCGAACAACCCCGAATATAGTGATAATGAGGGACAGCGCTCTTCCACCAGCAGAAGTAGTACTAGAACAAATAAAATGGAGAGCAATTCTTTATGTTCAAATTATTAATTCAAAATACCCTCTTTATCACTAAGGAATAAGAGCTATCTACTCCTCTAATAATAGGGAAGGCCAATTGCAGCCAGCTAGAACAAAGGTCCAGGTAATCAGCTAGTGCCTTTCCCAAATCAAGGAGACAACTTTAGTAGGGCCCTATTACACATCAGGGTGTCGAACGGATTCTATTAGAGGCCTTATGAAAGAGGTAGCGGCAGAGCAGTTTCAGGAATGATGGAACAAGCGCATATATGATCAGATCACTATATTCTCTGATGGATTGGAACAGACCGATAAGGATGGTAGGCGAGTAGGATATAAATATATCGTATATAAAGGATAGACAGTAGTATACAAAGGAAACAATGGATTGCATCACAACTCTCATGTATTCAACGCAGAAGCAATCGGGGCATACCGAGGTCTCCAAGCAGCAATCAGAAATATTACTGGTATAAAACAAATGGAAATCTGTATATGTATCGATAGCATATCGGTGATATAGGGAATGAGAGGTACAGCCTCTATCACATTGCAGTGGGCTTTCCTCAAATATCACAAACTGATATAAACACACTCGATCCAGATCAAATGGTTGCCAGGCTATATAGGGATCGAAGGGAATAAGTGTGTGGATGCATTTGCTGATAAAGGGACAAGAAAATCAGCCTCAGGGTATATGAATTGATCTATAGTAAGCGATATTTGCTCTATAGTAAAAACTGCTATGGAATCGGCAGTACAGATGTGATGGATTAAATAGAAATCAATGTTCTTCAAACAATACCAGAAATGGAATTCAAGGAGCACAAACAAATATCCTAATAAACTAGAACTCTCATAAGCTACTCTCCACCGTATACTAGCGATTCGCTCAGTACATGGCGATTTCGAAAACTATTACTAACAATTTAAATACAAGGAAGCAATAATCCATTGCTTATATAGCGTATACAAATCCCCCAAGCACATTGTGCACTACTGCAAAGTCCTTACAACCTATAAAACCTGGCCCCCAGATATCAGGCCCAAATACCCACCCCGCAACCGGGCGGTTCAAGAACGACTACTGAAATAGCTAATGTATATACCAGCCAAGTTCACTGAATTTATTGCTATAACAAACTTCTACAGGAGCATATACCCTAGAACGCTACCAGAAGAATAGAAAGAGGAAATGGAAATGGATTGACCGATCCAAATGAATACAAATACAGAATAGGAGACGATCGATATAGCAAGGCTATAAAGAACAAAATCGATATATGCAATACTCTGCGCTACACTAGAATACATACAAAAGCTATCCTTACAGGATAAAGCAGCTCTCAATCAAAACATTATATAAAAGATCGGAAAGCGTGTACAGAGGCGCTTAGAGAATCGGAAACAAAAGCGCAAGTGCGCTAGCTATCGCTTGGGAGGCTACTGAGGGTATTGAGACCTCATTTTTAGGAGAGGGGGATCATGTAAATTAGAGATTATCCCGCAGTTAGCCCAACCGTAATGCCCCCTGGGAGGCTCGCCTATACGGCCCGGTTGAAAATTACTAATAATAATAATAATAATAATAATAATAACTATAGGGAACTAGATATTCAATACAAAATATATAAGTACCTTTATCTTCAAAACAAAGAGTACAAATAGTTGTAGAGATTCCAAAAGCTAGGCCTGTTTCGATAGCTATTTTAATCCGAAATGCTCTAAATGAAAATTACAAAAAACAGCTAAGAAAAATCTTTAATAATTAAGTTATTCAGTATATAATTACATTACACACTGCTTTCACATATTCTAAAGATTTTTTAGTTAATAACTATAATTCAATACTTAAGGAATTAATAAAGCTTAAAAATACTATATAAGGAAATTCTTAAGTATAGATAAAAGCGATCAGAAATGAATTACAAAATCTCAAGAATAATAATATCTTCGAAATCATAAATGAAGCTGTATTTGCAGGCTGAAAGCTATTAAGTAATAAATATATTCTGAGAAATAAACTAGATCGTTTTGGTAAATTGACTAGAAGAAAAGCAAGACTAGTAATTAAAAGATATCTTCAAGAATATGGAATAGACTATCAAAAAACTTTCGCTGATATAGCAAGATATTCAACATTACACACTTTATTAATAAAAACTATAATAAAAGATTTAGAAATCAATAATATAAATATTGATATTATTTTCTTAAATAATAAATTAACAAATATAGAAATCCTTATAAAAATACCAGAATTTTTCGAAGAAATTTTCCCTAAAATCAAATTCAAAAGCAAACTATATTTCAAATTGAAAAAGTCATTTTATGGTTTAAAACAAGTATCAAGAGTTTAATGGATTATGATTCGAAAATTCTTTAAAGAGATTAGATTTGAAGAATCGATAATAAATCCAAATCTCTTTATAGAAAAGGGAATGTATATCTTATTATATATAAATGATCTACTGATAATTGTCACGGGATCACCTCTGGGAGTATTCAGAAGCTTTATTGCTGAGCTAAACGCCCAAAAGACTAGGAGGTAGAACTGGAAGTTCTACCTTACTCTCACATATATAGCAGGACAGGACAGGACAGAAAGGGCTTAGTGTCACCCCGTGACAATAATAAGAAATCATATTAATATGAATTCAATGAAAAAGATAATCGGAAATCAATAAAAATGCAAAGACTTAGACAAAACCAATATATTCCTAAGCATTCAAATAAAACGATATCGATAAAATCGATTACTTAAGATATACTAATCGAATTATACAAAAAAGATCTTACAAAGATTTGGGATCGATTTTATTAATACAAAAGATTTGCTCTTACCTTCTGATATAACTATATAAAATATAAACGAAAATGAATTCTTTTATCAAAACGATATAATATTATATCTTTAGATTATTAATAGCACTATTTATCTCTTGAATTATATTTGATTTAATATAATATATACTATTAGCCAGTTTGCTTATATTATATATATATTAGGGGAAAGTCATTTAATGCTTGTGAAACACTTGTTTTAATATCTTGCTAATATATACTCAATAAGTATAGTCTATTCAAATCGATTAAATATATTTATATATAAATATCAAGCTTATATAAATTCGATTTGGAGATCTATAATTAATAGGAAATCTGTTCAAGGAATAGCTTTCATCAGATATAGAGGAGCTATAATATGATCTTTAATGAAACAGAAATCGACATTTCTCTATATAATGGAAGCTGAGATTATAGCAGCAAACGAGGGTGCAAAAGAATTAGTTTGAATAGAAAAACTAATGAAAGATTTAAAAGAATACTCTAAGAAAGAGCTTTTTATCCCAACTTTATATTATAATAACACTAATAGAATTGATTGAATACAAAAGAATAAATTCCATAATAAAACAAAATATATTAATATTCGATAGTACTATATTCGAAAAGATATAATTGATATCAAAAGACTATATATTATATAAATTCCAGGAATTGAACAGACAGCCGATATCCTTACAAAACAGTTTATATATTCTAACTTTATAATTTATAAAAAAGGTTTAGGATTGGATCTGGAATGCTGAATACGAATATATCAAAGAAAGTCAATAATTGTATTTGATCAAATCAATCACCTTAATCGATTTAATTGATTTAATCTAAATTAACCAAATTAACCAAATTGACCAAATTGACCAAATTGATAAAAATCACCAAATACATCTATTTCAATAATTTCATCAGGTTCATCAGATTCACTATATTCACCAGATCTATCGAATTTATCAAAAATTGTCTAAATTGGTTGAATTGATCAATTTATTATGAATTGACCAAATTGATCAAATTGATCATTTTAAAAAAACCATATAGGGTAACAGATAAGCTGGAGGTCTGTTCACATAAGATTGGATTTGGATTGTTTATCATATTAAAAAGGTAACCCTATAATCCGAAGATAACGAATCCAAAGCAATTCGTTGGTATACATACAAAGAGGATTTTACAAAAGTAGATTGATATTCGAACTGCTAAATGGATTAGATCCGATCTGATATGGGCAGGGAAAACAGGATTCAGATAAAGAGTACTCTTGTACTGCAATACGATATTAAATCATAGGGCTGTCGAACTCCACTGGAGATGTAGACACTACAGGCAACTCTGGAACGTTGGTATTGTCGCAGGAGTTAATGAGGCTCTTCACAAATATGTATATATAGAGAGTTTATATAATTTAGATAGTAGATTCCTATTATAGGGGGGAATATTGGAAATCATATGTGTAGCATGTGTGTGGCACATACACATTACTATAAAACTCCTTCTTTGAACTTCCTGGATATATAGATCCGATATACATATTTCAATATATCACTCCTTATGCGTAACTTGCTGTCTATTTCTGACAATATTAATAAATTTAATAGTTAATTCGATATTTATTTTGATATATAATAGGAATTGTATAATGATTTTTGATAATAATATATTCTGGAATATCTCTTTTCTTTCTGTTTTGTATATAGAATAACTAATCAGAAGGTATTGCGATATCTCAATATTACTGCATATACATCTATTATTAAAATAATTGAATTGATATAGATATGATTTGATATATCTATAACCTAATTTCAATTAGAAAAGTGTACTAGTAGTATTTCGACTGGTTTTAATTAATAGCTTAATTTTCAATTCGATTTTTTATGAAAATAGCTTTAAATAAATTAATACCAATTAATTGGATCTGAGTTTATATTAATTAAGAGTTGAACTCCATTAATTGAAAGAGAATTCTTTGATTATTATTCCTAGCAATTCAAAATTGGTTTTATTTGAGATGGATTATATTGTAATAACCTCTTTTACTAGCTTATCTGCTAGCTCATTCCCTTTAACTGATGTATGCCCTGGTATTCAATTCAAGGATATTTCAGATCCTTTAGTTATAATAGTTTTGGCTGCCTTGATTGCTCGAATTTGGTATGCTTGGCCTGAGTAGTCTAAGAGTGTTTTTAATCGAAGAAGGCTTGTTTAATTATCTGAATAAACCTTAAACTTCTTTTCATTATTAGCGATTGAGCTAGCATATTTGATAACTCGAGTAACTCCATATAGCTTTCTATTATAGATTAATTGATTACTTCTAATATTGACTTATTCTTGATATGAAATCTGATTATTTGATTATATTAATACTATTCCTATACCAATATCTATTCCCTTTTTAGTGAAAGAGGCATCTATATAAATGTAAATAGTATTTTGATCTCTATGTTTAAGAATAATATTATAGAGTATTGCTACATTTTCTTTTGAAGTCTAATTAATATTAACTTTGAAAGGGATTTCCTTTTTCCATAGAGGAAAGTGAAAATAAATAATCTTTTCGAGAGAGAATAAATCAAATTTTTTATTAATTGATTTTCTAATTCTATTGAGTTGAATTGGCTTGTATAGCTTTCTTTGAGGAGTGTTGATTGCTTTCTGATTAGTATATTGATATGCTAGAGTAGCTTTTTCGATGTTGATTGGATATTTAGGTGAGAGTTTTGTTAATCGAAAAGTGTATTGCTTGATGTTTGAGTCTAATCGGATATTTGCTGGTTTTAATCCTGATTCGATTTCTATTAGAAGAATTGGAGCGGTTTTGAAAACTCCTAGTATCTTTCGGAGAGCTAGGTTTTGAAGAGTTTGTATTTTATTCTTGAAGTGGGTTTGTTCTCTTTATTAAATCATTAATCCGTAATTAGTTATATTAATTATATAAGTTATATATAATTATCAAAGAGCTTTAGAATTTAGGTCTTTTTTAATATTTATTAGCTAAATCATTCAATAAAAGGCTTCTTTTACTTATGTGATTTGGATATTGATATATTAATTGAATTTGAGATTTGGATTGAATTATATACCTAATCATTTAATTAAAGATTGAAGTTTAATAATATTCGAATTGGATAATGTGATTAGGAAGTTTTTGATTAGTTTGGATATTGAGAAGTATATTAATTCTATTTTTATTAAGTCGAATTAAATTGTACTTTTCAAGCTGAGTTTATAGATTTACTTTATAGCTTTCTTAAGAAATCTAATATTCTTTTTCTATAAAGATAAGTTTGTAATTAAAGCAATATTATTAATATAAAAGAGAAATTTAATTGATTTTGAAAAGAATAATTTTCTAATGTATATTAGAAAAAGAATTAGAGAAATTGGATTGCCTTATGATATTCCAATTAAAATAGACTTGAAGAATTCGATTTGATTATTGAAAAAAAGTTTTAGCTATTTTTGTTATAAAAAAGAGACTATCCAGAAGATAAGATTTGTTAACAATTTCAATTTTTTATAAATATCTAGTAATTGATTTCTTGAAATATGATTAAAGGCTCCCTTTATATTTATAAATAAAACTAAGGTCTTTTTATGAATTTGCTTATTTCTTTTGATTTTAATGATTAAAAGAAGGGCTATATCAATTGCTGATTTTTTTTGTTAGCCTTTAATTTAATTCTTATATAATAGATTAATAGTTTCTACTAAATAGCCTAATCTTTAAGCTAAAATCCTTTTACTAATCTTTTCAAACAGTTTAGAAGTACAATAACTCTATATACTTTTGGGATTAAGTAATCGGGTTTTAAAGATTTCTTTAAAATCACTTCAATAGCTTGTTTCCAGTATTATAGATAGTATCCTGAATTGATTAGATTACTGAATAGATTGAAAAAGATTTATAGAATTGCTTTATATACTTTCATAATAATCTCCTGAATAATTCCATTTAGATTAAAAGTTTTTCCTTGGATTTTGGCTAAACAAGTATTACTTAATTTAATTTATAAAAAATTAAACTATTTTTATTTCTTGAATTACTTGTATCCTTCTCATTATGATTTTGGAGTGATAGAAGGAGATAAGAATAGAATTGATTTAAAAGTAAAGCATTTTCCTTCAAAAAAGCTTTTTATTGAAATGTTTAGTATTTTTTGATCTTGATAATTCTTTGTATAAACTATTGCTTTGAATATTATCTGTATATTCTCTTTTTTTAGGAATTCATTCTAATAATTCTTTTTAGCTATTTTAATAATCTGAAAATACTTGTTTCTAGTAATTCGATATTCTTTTTTAAAACTTAAATTCTTCAGATCCAATTCAATTGATTATTTTACTTTTCCTAGCTTTTTTCGAAGATCTATTAATTTGGGGATTCATTATGGCTTTACTCTTCTAGTCGACAAAACTTTAGATATAGAATTTTCAGTAGCTTTTTAAATAATCCTTGTAAGTTCGCTTGCTGCTTGATCTAGATTAAAATAATTATTTCTTTTTTTCAAACCATTTAACGAATTCTTTTCAAATGAGACTGTTAATACTAGAATAAAGAGAATAGAGGAATATAAAAATTCTGATTTCAATATCGATTCGAATTTATTCTAATTAGCTAGCTTTGTATTATATCTAGCTAGCGATATTGTGTTAAGGGGGCTTGCTTCTTTTCCCTTTAGCTCGAATAATATTCCTATATAATCAGATCCTGTATCTGAAAGTGTTTGCTAGTTTTGGATTTGAAAGACGATTCCTTTTAAAACTAATGTAAAATCAATAATATTTGAATTAAGGAGATTAATACAATAAAAGATATTGAAACCTGGTTTGTTAAGAAGAATAAGATTCTAGTTTTCAAATTATTCGGTTAATTGATTAGCGTTTCCACTCTTCTCCGAAAAAGAATTCCATTATAGATAATAAGAATTGAAATCGTTTAGAAGAATAGTTTTTTATATAATTATTGAATTGTATAAGCATTTTTCAATTGTAAAGCTTTTTTCTTTAATTTAATCAATTTCATTATAAATATTAACTATTTGAAAGGTTTTATTTCCATTTCAATAATCGAAGATCTGAATATTAGGATCTCTTAAAGAATCAGGAAAAAGATTGATTGTGAATTGAAGGGTTTTTGAGATATATAATAGTATTCGTAATCGGTATTTGAAATCGAATCTCGAAAGTATTTATATGAAATTAGAGTGTATAGTCAATCTTGCATTTGAATAATCATTTTCATTTTTGATAATCCAAGATTCTTGAATAATAATAAGATCGATATTGAGTTCTATTATAAGCTATAAAATATTCTCTATAGCTTATAAACTCTGATTAAGATTTATTTAAATAATTCGAATATTAGTATAATTCATTAATGAGTATTGTTCAATTTTTGTTGAATAACCTGATAGGTTTCGTATATTTTTGAATTTGCTATATAATTCCCTTGGCAGTTCGAGCATTTCGCTACTAAATGTTAACAGAACTTTCCTCTAATATTACATACCATATACAAATATACTGATATGATATACTTGTCTCCATATAAACCACAAAAAGGGTTTTTTTTTATAATAAGTATCTTAATATCCAAACCTTTAATACTTTTGGTATTATATAGTTGATTTCGATTCATAAAAGTTTTCTACTTTTATACTACTTCTAGTAATATATAGTTACTTTCGAATAGCTAATTCTGCTTTTGATTTTGTAGCAAAAGTAATAATTATAGTTCCCTTTCGTTAATAAACTCTTTTAGAAACTGGTATAAGCCAGAAGGGGGTTCCGATTGGTTTGAAATCTGGATTAAAGGTTTTGATTTCCTCTAAAATAAGATTTATTCCTTTCGGTTCTAAGAATTCTCTTATTAGGATTTTATGAATAATAACTTTATGCCATTCTTGATCCTTTTGAATCCTTTTGAATTTAATAATATTATTCCAAATAGTTTTCTTTTTTAAAAGGAATTGTAATGTAAAGGGATTGTTTGCTGTAATAATGATATTGTTATTAAAGGATAAAGTAGCTGTTACAATAACTAGCCCTTTAATTTCATTCTTTTGAAAGGCTTTGTTTATTTTGTTTCGAATAGTTAAGGAGGAGAAGGAAGTAGAGTTTGGGATTTCTGGTTTGATCAGGATTAGGCGTCTTTGAGTGATTTCAATCTTTTTGTCTATTGGAGTAGGCTTAATAGCTTTTCCTTTACTGACTAGATTCCATTCTTCTTCTTTTGCTATAATTGTAAAAGTTGATTTAGTTGGTATTATAATAATTGGGATTGGATTTTTGGCTAGTGTTTTAGCTTAGGATTTGATTTTCTGTATAGCTGATTTAAGGTGAATGATTTAGAATACAATAATATTGGAGGCTATAATGAGCTTTCCTTTTTCGATATATTCTCTAAAAATCTCTAGAAGATCTAATAGCTTTGATTGCTCATCATGTGATTGAGAAAGAATTAAGGTTAGAATTATAAGATCTCTTGCTTTTAGGATTGCTTTCTTTAATATAATTGCCTTATTTTATATTCTAAATTATTTATTCTAATTGCTAAGGGGTATTATAAGGTATTGTTTTTTATTCTAATTGAATATATAAATAGTATTAATTGTATCTTAAATAATAAAGGGATCACTAAATAGATTGAACTCTTCAATTCTTCTTCTAGAACTAATTGATTGATTGGTTGATAGAATAGGGCTAAAGATTTCGAATTAAAGGTTTTCAAAAGATAGGGAAGGGCTTGAAAATATTGGAGTATCTAGGATAATAATAGAATAAATATTTGATATAATGAAGGCTTCAAAAAAAGCCTCCATTATAGCTATATCCCCAAGTATTGATGGATTATCGAAACAATTCATATTGAGGATTTTATTTTTATTTTAATAATTTAAAATGAAAATTTTACACGAATTTTCGTATACGTTTTGTATTTGGAATGCTGATGATAGTATTACAACAATTATTGATTAGAATCACTTGGGGGCAATTGTAATCAATTTGGTTTAATAATTATAATCTAAATCGATTGTGAAAGGATTGTATTTCAAAGAAAAAGTTTCCTTCGAAATTTGTTGTGTGTCCCCATTTTTATCGTTTGGATCAATTATATCATTATACTGATTGAAAATTTATATAATGAATTTCAGGTGATGAAAGTATTGTAAATTTATTTTATCTCTAGCAAAATCACTTAAATTTATTAAAATTTATATTTTTCTTTTAAGAAATACTATTCTAAATCTATTTAGAACCTATTTAAAACTTCAAAAGCTTTAAAAGCTTTCAAATTATAAAAGTTAAAAATGTAAATAACGTGATTTATTAGTACGTGCACCATATCAGTACGTGTACCACTTTTGCCTCAATTCTCATTATTTAATTATAATATGCGATATATCAATCAATTAATATGTATGACACTTTGCCTTAGAAGAACTGCGAGAGCAGGGTACAATTTATCCTTAGAATCTACAACTATAGAATCAGAAGCAAAGTACTTATAGAGTACTCCTATATACTAACTATATACATATAATCATGCATATACATAAGCACATACATAAGCGATTATAACTACAATTAGATGTGATCTGTAATACTATCCCCCTTCTCGAAAAAGCTATTCTTAAGCTTCACAATTACCTAATCTATAAATATATCAGTAATTCTAATAAGATGTTATTGTTTTATATTATAATATAATATAGTAAACAGGTATATATACAAATTTTGCTTTTTTCGTAATAAAAAGGCATATAGGAAACAAGGAAACTATCCTGTAGCCTAGTAATAGTATAAAGCTTTCGAAGTATATAGATTATCTGAATTTCCCTCTCTCTTTCAAATCTTTTCCGATTACTTATCTTTTTTATATCCCTTGATTAATATATCTTTTATATTATTAAGAAAACATAATAGTAAAAGCAAATTGTTATTAATATAATTGAAATAATAGAAGAATATGTATATAATAATAAGTTATTTATTTTTCTTTTGTATTTGTTTTACTAATATACTTTCTTATAGCTTATAGTAAAAAAAGTATTTATCTTTTTTGTTATATAAGGCAAATTGTGTGAACAAGGAAATTCACTTCAAAAGAATGACTTCAATACAATGGCTACTGTATCAAAGGTATTTAGGCGAATGCGAAGGAGACTAGCTCTTTCAGTAGTGCCTATATAAGGCCTACTATTTCCCCTCATTAGCTAGCTCTTTAGATTGAATACAAATAGACATTTAGGGGCCTACTACTGATAGTGGGAACCACGTCTTCCGTATCTCTCTCGAACCAACACAAATATTTTATTAAGGAGAAGAAGAAATCGAATCATAGCGGAAGTGATAGTAATCCTATTGATAAGGAGAATAATAATAAGAAAAACAGATTGAATAATGAGAATATATATAAATAAGGTTTTCTTTTAGTGTTTTCAATTTATAGTTAGCTTATCTAATAAATATGATTACAAATGTTAAAGGTAATGTATTTGAAAATAAAATCAATCTTTGATATGCTTATTGAATATATTCGTTTTATTATTTTTTGAAATAGAATTCAGAAAAAGAATATAATTCCTTAATCAATTATGTTAATAATTATAAAAAAGAAGTTTACTAACAAGTTGACCATAGCGATATATTATTTTTGTAATTTCGAAAATAATAACAAAATAATTAAGAAAGATATTCTGAAGGCCTTATATCAAAATCAATCTGATTATAAATTTGATATACTCTATTATAGAAGCATTAGCTTTGTTGATATCTATAAATAAAGATCTCCAAGTAAGAGGTTACCAAAAAAACAATATCATAATGGGAATAATATATTTAGAAAAACAATTGGATTTATATCAACTATATATATAGTTATATTTCTAATAAGGGAGATAGCATCTACTATTAGCTTTTTGAATAATTATTTAGTTAATCTTATTATCTGCTTTATCTAGCTAGTAAATATAAATATAAATATTTATTTAATAGGAATATACATAAGATATTTCTCTAATATTAATTGATTATTATTGAGTATTTATTTATTTATTTATTTATTTATTTATTTTAATTTACTGTGACGATTCAATCCCTTTCAGGTTTCTTTCTCAGTCACTTAGCTTCTAGGACCTTAGCTTAGCATGTGATTCATTGGTGTATATAGTTTGGAGCCCTTACAGTTCTTTTCTTATTCTTTTCTTCCTTTTTTAGTTTTAGATTCTAAGGTAGAATTGAATCCTTTTATGATAGTTCTTTATATTATCTAAAACTCATCTATACAAGTCTTTGTTGGTGATGGTATACCAAATAATATCTTACCTTTTCCTAGGAAATCCAAGTATCGATATTGTGTGGACTAAAAAAACCTATACTAGAAGATAAGGAAATATTTTTGAAGGATGATTAATCAATAACAATCCTCTAATCCTTATATCAATTTTTCAAGAAGATCGAAAAGAGTTATAAAGAAGTGTATCCAAGCTTTTCCTCACGATTTCGAAGAATCCAATATAATCATAGTTTTTCAAAGCAAAGGACTATTGTGTATTCCTTCTTCTTAAGCGAAAACTAGCTTTTCTATTTCAATTTCAAATCAATTTATTGTTCTCGATAATAACAAAAAAGATTCGGATTCCCCTATTCCTGGAACAATTATATTACAAAAAGGCAAAGAATTAGATAAAGAAGAGTCTTTTATCTAAGCTAATAATCTTTTCAATTTTATTATTCAGTAAAATACTATTATTATTAAATTGAGATTGGAAATCAATAATATTTGTATCTTTTATTTTTCTAAGAATAACTTTTGGAATTGATTTTCTACTCTTTAGGAAGCTCTATATCAATCAGTTCTTGATATAATTGAATTTATAAATCCTATGGAAGCTATTATATATTCTTTATATAAAAAGGATATTCATTTTATTTCTAATTCGATTTCTTCTTGATAATCTATATTTAATAAACAAAACACAACTTTCTTTATTTCCTATAGAATAAAGAAAATCCCCTATCTTACGGAAAAGCTTTCGAATAACAAAGTCTTAAAGCCTAAACTATAGAAATATCTGATTGAATGTAATCTGGAATAATATGTATATACTTTTACTAGTGAAAGGTAATGTAGGATTTATATTGTTACTATTATCAAAAGTATAGCTCATAATCACTTGCAGTCCCTACTCCTTAATCCATCTTCCGAATATAATATACAAGGATTAATTGAAGCTGCTATACAAATTACTACTAATCCGGCCGAGTAACAAGTAGTATTAGATTAATATAAAATATTGAGATAAGGCGCAAATCAGTCATTTTGGAAATTCTATCAAAAATTTCAATAATTAGTTAATACTACCGGAATTCAAAAACCTATTGTATGGACTACATACAATAGTGGGCGCTATACCCCAGTATTTGTTTTCACCTCCCCCATTATTTCATTCCCATTGTGTATTTCAAAAGTTATCCGCTAGCGCCCTTATGGCCTAGCCGTCTTATATAGTCATGGACTGAAGCGGGACGTTAAATTAAATCAATCAATCAATCAATCAATCAATCAACCGGAATTCAAGATAGTTTTATTCTTTTTAATAGTTTTCGAAATTGAATTAATATCAAATTAGTATATACTTACATTATGGAGTTTGTTAGTTTTCAAAATGTTAATGATTATACAGCTCTTCTTCAAATTTATAATATAAATTATTGATTTATTAAAACTAGGGAATATACAATTACATTGGCTATTCGATCAAACTCTACTAGCAATTATATAATTGCTTTACAATAATCACACTTTACGTTTAAGACTAATCAAAAGATTCTACAATATTCTATAAATATTATTTTATTCTGTTTATTATCAAATTATCGATTCAATATAGTTTTCATCTCGAATAATCCTTATTATAATTCTCAATCTTGGAAATCTAATGGTTCAGCGAAAAATTCGATTCTAGCTCAATCCGATTTTCGAATTCAAGAGATTATCAATATTGATAAACTTTTTAGCAAACCTATCGATAATCTTTCCAATATCCAACATTTAGTGGATTTCGCCTAGAAAGAAGAAATAATAAATATAAAGCCCTCAAAAGACAAACTTTAAGAAAAGTCTTTCTTTTAGAGTATTTGAGAAATATGAAATATCTTAATCTACAAAAACTAATAGGAGATCCTTATATAACTATTCCTTATACAATTTCGAAACAAGAAACTGCTTTTCAAATTCAAGTCCTTATTGACTCCAGAGCTAATAGTTATATATTTATTAATGAAGCCTTTCTATAACAAATCTCCTCGGTATTCATTATCTTTATTGCTAAACTATTCGCTTCAATATCTGTCAAAGGGTATAATAGTATTGTAGGTAAATAAATTACTTATTATACTCGTTTTATATTTATAATTGATAAATGTATTCAACTATATATTCTTTTTTTGATTACTACTTTTTAGAATAATGGTGTTATTCTAGAACGATAATGGCTAGCTAAGCATTCCCTCCTTTTTGATTGCAAGAAGTAGAAACTGCTTTGGTCTTGTTTTTATCCTTTAACTCTTTTTTTTGTTTCTAATTGTATTTTTTTTTGGGAAGATCTTAAATCTAAGTCTCTAGATTTAGTGATATAATTAGACGCTAAGCGAAGAGATCGAAAGTTAGATTAATATTGAAGAAGATGAAAATCCCTTATTTTTAATAATATATATTATTTTTCGAATCTAATTTCACAAGTTGATTCTGATTATGAAATCATCTTTTTGGACAATTCAATAGAATCTAATATATCCTCTGATATTCAAGTATTAAAAGTTCCTTTTTAAGAAAGTTCTAAAGTCTTGAAATCTTTAAAAGAGAATTTTGAAAAGATCTTAAAGGAGATATCCTCGATTCTGACTATTACTAACAACACTTTCAAGAAATCAATAACCAAAAGTATCAAGCAAATAAACGAAATTCTGAAGGATTTATTATACAAAGTCTTAAAGGATAATTTATTTATATCTATATTTTGTAAAAGGCATTTTTCTATCCTGTATTTCTCAAATAACTATAAAGCATCTAATCGAATTGCTCTCATTACAGGCTCTGTATTCTATTTGATCTGTATATGCTGACAAAACGATAAATTATTCATTAGCTCTTTTCACAAAATTAGTGAATTAATCGATTAACGTTTTGAAGAGGAAAGATCAACCAAATTAGTTGATACTGCATTACAAGACCTTCGTTCTAGCTTATTACAACGCTGTATAGCTACATACTTGTTATTAGTCTCATTATTTGCGCTGGATATAAAATCTTCTATTTTATTAGAATATGAAGATTATATCAACATGTTCTCGAAAGCCGAATCGGATATACTACTACCATATCGATTATATAATCATAAGATTATTTTTAAAGGTGATAATAAAAAAGCTCTCAAATATAGCTTTCTTTATAAGATGTTTTTTGAAGAACTTGAAATAGTTAAGAAGTATATTACTAATAATCTTTATAAAGGCTTTATTGAATCTAGTCAAGTTCTGTTTGCAGTTTCTATTCTTTTTGTGAGAAAAGCAGATAGAAGTCTTCGATTCTGTATCGATTTTCGTATATTGAATTCATTTACCCGAAAGGATCGATACCCTTTCCTTTTGATTGACGAAATCCTTGGCTGCCTTACTGATGCTAAGATTTTCACCAAACTTGATATTTGTTAAGCATTTCATCAAATTAGAATGGACCTTCAATCTGAAGAATATACAACTTTCTATATGCGTTATGAAGTCTACAAGTGCTGTATTCTTTCTTTTGGTCTAACCAATAATCCTATTACCTATCAATGTTATATAAATAACATTCTCTTCGATTATCTTGATGATTTCTATATAGCCTATTTGGATGATATCTTGATTTACTTTTCAAATCCTTTAGAACATTAGATTCATGTGAAAAAGGTCTTATAACACTTAAAAAACACTGGTCTTCAAGTCAATCTAAAAAAAAGCGAATTTAGTATTATTTGTATTAAATATCTTGGCTTTATAATTTCTATAGAAGAAGTTGAAGTAGATCCTGAGAAAGTTGCTGTTATATGTAATTGAGCGTATCTGATTATAGTTAAAGGAATCTAGTTCTTTTTAGGATTTTGTAATTTCTATTGCCGATTTATATGTAACTTTGGTATATTAGCCAAACCTTTAATCAATCTGATCAAAAATAATGTTCTTTTTCGATTCGATAACGATTATATATATGCTTTTGATGTTTTTAAGGATTCTTTTACCTTTTTTTCTGTTTTATAGTATTATCGATAAGACCTTGAATGTATGCTGGAAACAGATACTTCAGATAGAGTAGTAGCAAGTATTCTCTTGTAAAAGCATGGCGAAGATTGGCTATCTATAGGATTCTATTCGAAAATTATGACTTTTGTTAAACTTAATTATAAAATCCACAATAAAAAGATGTTTTTTATTATAAAGTCCTTTGGATATTAGTATACTGAATTTATTAGTATATCATATCAGATTTGTGTCTATATCGATTACAAAGTATTAGTCTATTTTATAACTACAAAAGCCTTAAACTCTTAGCAAATATAATAGGCCGAATTCCTGATGGACTACAATTTTGTAATATACTATCATTCAGGAAAAGACAATCCATTAACCAATACTCTTACCCACCATACCAACAAACTCAATAATCAAAATCAAAAGAAAAAGTTGTAATACTATTAGTAATTCCTAAAAGATAATCAAATTGATTCTCTTATCCTAACTTACAAGCTTCGATCAGATCCTGCTAAAGAAGCTTTTATCTGAACTTTAGACCTAGCTCTGATTTTTCCAGTTTTACAGATTATTGATTATATTCTATTTGCTAATTACTATACTCTTTTTTTGGAAATCTTATAGAAACAAGTATAAAAAGACGATAATTACTTTAGTCTTAAAGATGAACTATTATTATATAAAAACAAACTAATGGTTCCTGATATAAATAATCTTTATACTCTTTTAATTCAAGAAGCCTATAATAATATCTCTACTATATATTCAGGTATTCAAAAAACTCTGAAGTTATTAACCAATCACTATTACTAATAAGGAATCTCTCAAATAATAACTCAATATTATCGAAATTGCAATACTTGTTACAGAATAAATGTTCCCCAAAACAAAACCCCTGGCTTGCTATACCTATTACCAATACCAAGCCGATCCTGGAAACATATTACTATAAACTATTATAGCTTCAACAAAGACAAATATAGATATAACAATGTATTTGTTATTATCAATCGATTTAGCAAACAAGCTATCTCCATCCCTTACAAAAAGACGATCAATTCAATTACAACAACCAAATTATATATTTATCATATTTATCGCTATTTCGGTCCTCCTCTTTCCATAATATCCGATCATGGATCCCAATTCATATCAAGTTTTTGAAAAGAATTTCAAAAGATTCTAGATACTAATACTAGCTATTCAATTACAAATCACCCTCAAACTAATAAACAAATTGAGATCTATAATCAGTACCTTCAAAAAAGACTCCGACCCTTCGTTTTCTATTATCAAGATAATTAATCAAAGCTTTTATTAATAATGAATTACACACAACTCATTTTACCTTATAATTCTCTTAATAGTATTTCTCTATTTAAAGTTGTATACAGCTATCCCTCACGAATCTCTTGGGATTGAAAATTTTATAACATTAAAACCAAAAATAAGCTCAATATAAATAAAGCTCGCATTATAGCTTAACAATACCATAACATATAGAAACTCATCACAAAACACCTTATAAACGCTTAAGAAAGAGCCCAGCTCAAAACTAATATATATCAACAATCTATTGATTTCAAAGTAGGCGATTTTGTGTAGCTTGATATACAATACTATCGAACCAAGTATTCTTCAAAAAAACTAGATTTTCCAATAAACAGTAAATTCCTTATTATCGAAAAGGTAGGATATTCCTTCAAGCTAATGCTACCAGATACAATGAAAATTTTCGATATATTCTTAGCTGAAAAGCTATGAAAAACTACGAATGACCTTTTTCCTAATCAAATGAATAATCCTGACCCTCTAATCAATATTACTAATAAAGAAGAATAAGAAATCGAACAAATCATAGCTTCAAAAAGTATTCGTAATAGTATTTACTATCGAATACAATAATATAATTACGATATTAACCTTACCTAATATACTACTGATAACTTCAAATACTCTCCTCACAAACTCAAAGAGTATTACCTAACCAATCAAGACCTTCTCGGCTCGTCTAAGGTACTACCTCAATGGTTGAAACACTACGAAAATAATAATAATGAATATAATAATGTTGTTGGAAATAAGGAGATGGATAAGCGCTCGAGGGCAAGCTTTTTTCAGATAGAGGGGTAATGTAATGATTCAGTCTCTTTCAGGTTCCTTTCTCAGTTATTTAGCCTTTAGGACCTTAGCCTAGCATATAACTCATTGGTGTATATAGTCTGGAGCCCTTACAGTTCTCTTCTTATTCTTTTCTTCCTTCTTTAGTTTTAGATTCTAAGATAGAATTGAATCCTTTTATGACAGTCCTTCACATTTACATCCAGGGGCAAGCCGCAGGGGCTCGCCACAACCTCCCAAGGGGTACTAGGGATGGACTATGCTAGCAGAAGTGCTGGCATAGCCACGCGTTTCGTTTTTCTATAGCTATAATACAGGTTAAGGGAGAAACAGCCAGGAACGCTATATACGTTCCTGTCACTTGTCTCCCGCTTGCAATATCGGTGCTATTCAACCTACTTTATATTGAATAGCTTAGGTTTGTGGTTGGCTAGAGGGCCCTATATTATCAGTTTTTGTTTGATACAATTTATACACAGCAGTAAAAAGGGGAAAGCGGCTTTAAAGAAAGTGCAACCCCGATTGGTAATATGAAAATAAGAGATCAGAGGATCTTTGGAAAGATTGAGTGTAGTTATTCGAAATAATTGGTGATTGTTAGGAAGATTGTGAAGTCTGTTGGGGTCTTCAAAAAAAGAAAGAGATAATCAATTGTATTCTTTATATCTCACAGAATTGAGCCGGGTTTGTTCAGCCAGTTGTCGAATTGGATATGAGAATGTCGGCAGAGCATTAGGTACTCAAACTCTTTACTATATCCGCAGGAATATTCTGAGATGGCGTTGTTATACTGAAAGCGTCGATAATAAAACGCAAAGTCCCCATATCCAGTTCTGAGCACCACCAATCACTAAAGAATAGAGTAAGGAAAAGCAAATTCCTCAAATTCCTTAACTTGATAATTAAGATACCAGCAACAATATCGACTGGCAAGAGTAACCTCATTTCGCTTCCACCATCTCTATTCTACCCCTCATCTGAAAGTTCTGACTATTAAACTTATCCCACTAATAATAAAGAGCAATAAATTATTATTTTCAATACAACCACTACAAACACCCAGATCGACAAGCCAATCGGCTTTTTTCATTTCCAATTGATTGATTGATTGATTTAGTTTAACATCCCGCTCCAGTCCATGACTATATAAGACGGCTAGGCTCTAAAAGCTTAGCAATGCTAGTGAATATCTACAGTAAATATGATCAATTTTGGGGGAGTAAAAACAAATATTGGGGTGCTCTGCCCGATCTCTATTCGGAGTGCAAATAGAGATATAATGTCTTCATCCACTGGGACCTTTCTTTCTTCCTTCTTCCTCTACTCCTAATCCTATTAAAGTATTCCGATATCCAATCCTCTTTCAAACTTGGAATCCAATTTGCTATCCCTTCCTTCTATAAGGGGCAAGAGTTATTCCCTTTCGAGTTGTTTTTAGTATAGCAAAAGGTCCTCTTGCTAGTGAGATGAAAATAGAAGGCACTATTCTTCTTTTAACTTTATCTCTTTTAAACTAGTTCTTTGTATATCTTTATAAGCTTGATATCCTTCAGTCCTTATTAGATGTGTATAGTCGAAACTGTTGAAAATGGTAGGGTAGAGTCGAACCCTAAGCCCTACAACCCACATACAAATCAATTCGAAAAATTCGAAAATTCGAAAATCGAAGGAAAAACGTTGTATTGTATCGATGCCCAGAGTATAGAATTAATTAAAAGGCGATGGCATTCTCTGTATCGTAAAGTTGTATTCGAGTGACTGAAAGCCAAAGAGAGAGAAAGGGTTGTAATTCGAAGAGAGTGGCGACGAGCTTTATATTGAAAAGACTTTTCCAAAAGAGAGAGAGGCTAACTTTCTATATCGTATCTGTAGAGGTAGTAATAAAAGGCAAATGTTGAATCTGACTGGGGCTTCCATAACCTTTGTATCCGTGTTGCTTTGCTGGTATTCATCTTTTCGTAGGGATCGCTGTCGCAAAATCGTAATATAATCCTTCCTTCCCTATATCTTCCAAAACCCCTTTTCTTCCAATTCTTCTGATTCCATCTGCGACTCAATCTTAGCTCTGCAGACTCTTGAAGAAGAGCTGGAGGTTCGTAGGATGCACCGCGTACAGGTGTTGAGTCTTCGCATCCCTTTTTCATTTCCAAGAATTCCAGTATATCAAAACGACCATCGGATCACCACTTGCCTATTCCTCATAATCTTATAATAGCACAGAAACACCCATTAAAATAAATCAGAAGCATTGCTTTTGATATATTAGATAACTGAAATGCTATCGATACACATAATAATCTGCCCAACCGGCTCCAATCGAACAACGCACTCCAAACCTTTTAGAGTGTTTACTATTTTGGCATCGAAGACATACGAAAACGGGTTGATTGCCCCATAACCAGATACCACTAGAAATTATCCCCGATAGATCGCGTAGCCATAGCCGACTATCTTTTTGCCCTCGGTGGTACTGATTATTATTGAGTATAGTAATATAATAGAAATAAGTTACAATTTTATTAGTTTTTTGCAAAGTTAACTCTTGAGATAGCTTAATATATAGAAAAAGCTAAAGAGTTGTATTTCAAAAGAAATGTTTTCTTTTATTCTTACTCGAGAAACTATGAAGTATTGTATAATAAAGATTATAGTATGAGAAAACGAATTGGAATAGCAGTATCAGTTCGTTATAACTCAAATGGAAGTAAAGCTTTCAGTAACTTGTAAATAGTTGAATATAATTGAGTATAGACTTGATCTTGACCCCCTGTACCGGGGGCCCGCATCACTGCCTACGAGAACGAATGGCAACTGGTGGACCGATCACCCAAACAGGCCCGATCAGGGGAGGGCCCTTCCAACAGTTCGATTCACATCTCAAGCTGTAACCCTTCGTGTTGTGTTAACAAAGGGATAAATTATAATGTAGCAGTTATAGCTAAAAAAGCCTTTCATCTCCCAACTCTGAAATGAGCAAGGGGAATGAGTTGAATGTTAATGAAGCTGTTATTATTCTTGTATGAGTTATACGACTAGTGTGAATTCAATAGGGGGAAGGGGGCTCACAATTGTATAAGTAAATGTGGGATGCGGATACTCCAATCATATTATCTTTCTACAGGTCGCTGGAGAGGTTGATATGGATATTATCTGTATTCAAGAATCCCAATTGTACGATAACTCGGCAATCCAAAATCATGTCATATATAATCGATACTAGTCAATTAACACCTAGGAGATGGCTGATGGCTTTAAGTATGAACCATAAGTGATTATTTATGTATAAAAAGGAGACAATTTGAAGGTCAGATAAATAAGGCAGACTGGAAGTAGGGATCTATTTTGAATTAATGTTAATAGGTATTTGATCCTCAATATCTACTATACCCCGCTTGATTTGCTGACAATAGAATACATACTCGGACTAGAGATTGTTTTAGGGATTGGTACGGTTATTGGAGGTGATTTCAATGCTAAGTATGATCTGTGGGAACTTGGAGTAGTAATTATTAACCAAGGTGACATGTTTGTATAATAAATTGCTGAATAGGGAATGGAGTATATCGGGACTTCTAGTGCCCCTATATATATAAGGGGATATATTCTGGACCTGACCTTTTCTAATCTGATTATTGTTATGATAATGATTAATGATAACCTGTATAGCAGCTCTAATTACACTACTCAAATCACTATTATCTTGAATAAAGGAATCTTTGAATACGAGCAAGTGTATATCCGGATATGCGATTCAGATTTATTCTATCTGGTAGGTATAATGGTTAATCGCTTAGTGAACCTTAGAATCCGGATCTTCGGTTTATTTACAATGTCGATAGACTGATCGCTAGACTTATAAGTGTACTGAGTGTCTTTGTAGTAATTGTGGAGCAGAAAGGCCACAAACCCTATCGATTATCCTTGTGATGGGACTGATGAGTGTAAGGAGGTATACTGAATATATATACAAGTTAGGAGAACTGGAATTGCTGATGGAATGGCAATTGTCTAATAGGATCTATAGAGGGTTGTGCGAGTATCAAAACAAGCTTATTAGATTAAATGCTTAAATAATATATAGGATGATAGGAATTATACAAAGTTATAAATTGGTATAAGCTAACCTTAGAAGCAGACCTTAAGATTCTTCTTCTGGTAATCGAAGGTCAGGAGATTATTGATATTAGAGAAAAAGCCGAAGCACTTTTTATAATGATATTCGACCGCTTCAAAGTATCAAACAATCTATAGTATAATTATTTATAGAAATAGGATTATTAAACAATCTTACCATAAAAAAAAACGATTACTGTAGAGAAAGTGGAAAAACATATAATAGAAGTTAGAAGCACGTTACCTGGAGTCGATCAAATAATCGTTTGTTTTTTTAAGATGTACTAACTTAGTATAAAAAGTATAATATATAAAATTTTCGCAATCTGTCTTAAGCTTAACTATTATTCTAACAAATAGAAACTCGCTGAAATAGTCATACTACCCAAAGTTGGTAAGAAGGATAGAATGTCCTTGAGATTGTGAAAGCCGATTGTATTGATATTATATATTGGAAAAGGACTAGAAAGATACATCGCCAGTTAAATTACATGGATAGCCATAAGATATAATATTATCAGCCTTCAGTATTGTAGAGCGCTATCGAAAAGAGCCGATATTGATCTTATAGCTGCCTTTATTTATAATACCGAACTTGCTTTAGTAGCTAGTAAAGTGGTCACACTAGTAATAATAAATGTATAAAATGTCTATAATGTATTCTTTAAAAGATGGCTTTTATAATATATAAAAAAATAGGATTGGCCTATAACACTCTTACAACTCATTGATTTATTTCTGACTAAGAGATATATATATATAAGACTTAAGGGGATTACAATACAGGATTTCCCGGTTGTATGTAGTATCCTCTAGGGATTGCTATTTTCTGTTCACAATGAAGGAGCAGGCCAGTGGAATACATGTAATATTGACTATGTAGATTAGTAGTACTAAGGTAAAATCTAACTATAAAGTGAAAGTGATATATACACAGTAGCATAGCGCACGTGCCACAACTTCCAATACTCCCTTAGAAAGCGTACTCTCTTAGTTTCTATAGTTAGTTTTGAAGCCCTAGTATATTCTGAATCTCTCAAATATTACCTTTATATATGGTTTTGTTAATCTATTTGTAGTCATATTACTTGTATTGACATAGCTGGTATGACTAGACGTTTTTCTATAGATCCCGAATGAAATGATAATATATATCAATATGCTTTGATCGCTTATATAGATATAGGTTCTTGGTTAGTGTTAGTATTTCTTGATTGTCTCCGAGCATTTGAACTTCGCTATTGCTTTCAATATACTGTAATCGCTCTAAGTCTCTTAAAAGTTGAGCTACCTATTACCCTTGTTTGATAAATATTGCTATAGAAATATACTCAGCTTCTATACTAGATGTAGTTATAGATGTTTGCTTTTTGCTTGCTCATAAGATTGATTCACTATAGAACATTACTATTCCACCAAAAATACTTTTTCGATCGATTCTATCGCTTGCCCAGTCTGTATCGGTATATACTTTAATAATCCGTTGTGGGAGGTTATATTCTTTACAAATATCTGATTGAACTTCCCTAGGCCCAAAATATAGTTTTCTGTTTGATAATCGACCTCAAATATCTTATAAGGTTTTTGAGTGTAATATTGTGATATTTGGCAGGATTCGATATAGCTTATACTAATCTTCTGAGATTGAATGCAATATCCAGTCTAATATAAATCATAGGGTGGATTGTATTGCCAATTGCTTGTTGATATTCGTTTACATTAGTGAGCTTATTATTTGGGAGCGTTAGTCGTAATTGGTTTGTAATTCGAGATTAGTATTTTCTTTGGAATGTATTGATTATAAGAGATCCCAAAACAGATAAGCATTGTATTCAGATATTCTTCTTGATTTATAATTAACATTTTCTCAGATCTATTACGAATAATATATACTTTTAAGATCTTACTAATCTCCTTTAGATCTTTAATATTGAATCGAGCCGAAAGGTTGTAATAAAACTATTTAATATCTTGTTTTTATATAATAGCGATAACAATATCATCTATATAAATTAGGAGAAATAGCTGTTGCGGATGATTGGTGTATAAACACGGGTTTGAAAGGTTTTGTATGAAACTCATTTTGATTAACTTTCCTTTTAGAAGAAGACTTCAATTTCTATTAGCTTGCTTTAGTCTATAAAGGCTTTGAAGTGTATATAGGATATGACTGTAATGAACTTGGATATCTTGAGGGAATGTTAAATAGATTTCTTCTTTCAAGTGTGATTTGGTAAATGCATTTTTGATATCGAAATGAGAATATTCAAGATCTTCTCTTATAATAATTATAAGAAAAAGGTAAAGAGTATTGAGTCAAATTGTAAGAGCAAAGGTTTCATTATAATCTTTATTTAAAACTTGATTAAATCCTCTAGCCACTAATTTAGCTTTGAATCACTTTATCTTATTATCTTTTGTTTTGATAGTAAATATCCATTTGTTGAAATTAAATTGTTTTCTTGTGGTAAAATAATTCTTTTTAAGTGTTATTTTTAATCAATAAATCTACTTCTTTTTGAATTATAGTTTGCTAGTCTTTTATATACCTTTTATCTATTATTATATTTTTATATATATTTGGTATCTTGATCTCTAATATTTCTGTTGCTGACAAAGTGGTTTCAATCTCTATTGATATATTCTCCAAAAAAGTTAAGATCTTGAAAGTAATTCTATTATTCGTTTTTATCTCGAATTAGTGAATATTTGAGATTGCAATTATAGTATACTCGATTGATTCTGACACTGGTTTATTCAAGAAGACAAATAGAGACTGGATAATCTTGGAAGTATATCTTTCCATATCGTCGTTATTATCTCTCTTTCTTTTCTAAGATTATATCTCGAATTTAATAATATTAGAGTAGGTGTGGATATAGATACTATAGGTGATAAAGTTTTATAAGGTAATATAATCGAATCCAGTAGTATAGAAATTAGAAGTTGAAGTAATCTCAGATAAAGTAATCTCTATTTCTTTATTGTTTTCCTCTATTAGTTTTGATAAATTATTAATTATTTATTGAATATTTCCATATTCATCTTTATCAAAATATAATATTTCCAGTTTTTGTTTATTCTAATACTAATAAGCATATCTCTATTGAGTTTGTAATTATTCCATTTAGTAATATTAATAGATCAATCAGAATAAACAATGATTTAGGGATATTCTTAGATCTATTATAAGGCTTACAATTAGATTCTATATTCTTGATACCTTGTGATCTGGTTATACAGTTTCTGAGTTTGAGATCCAGATCCTCTCCTTTATAGTTTTCGTTAATTATAATATAATAAAAGCAGTAAATATAATCTAATTCTGGTGAATAACCTTTATATATTTAATAGTATCTTTTGAGTATCCCAAAAATATTCTAACCCTTATTATATCACAAAGTTTATTATGCCTTTGTTCTATTAGGATAGTTTTGGAATTGATATAAGTATAACATTGATTCCCCTAAATCTTGTATATATTGATATCTGATAATGTGCTTGTAAATACTTCAAATAAACTTTAATCAATTCTATTTGCATTTGGGCTAATACTAATATAGTTTCGAATATATATATTGTGTTTAACAACTTCGTTCCAAAATTCTAATGGTAAATAAGCTTCTTTCAATATTACTCTCATATCGGTTTCTATAATATATATATTACATTCGATTAAGCCATTTTGATGAAATAATACAATCACTGTAACCTCTGATCGTATACTAGTCTTCCATTTTCGAATAGCTTAAAGAAGCTTTAGTGCATTATCAGTTCTGGCAGCAATTACAACTATTTCTGTAACAAATTCAATCTCTTGCTTTCAGGCTTTCAGTAAGAGTATTGCATCACTCTTCTGTTTCAATAAAATAATCCAATTTACTCTTATAGCGCTATCTATAATAAAAAGAAAATATTTGTATCCTCGAATAGTCTTTTGGGAAGGGCCAGTAATATCGAAATGGATCAATTCCAGCCTTTTAGACTTTCGTGCATTTAGTTGACTTGGAATTCTGTTAGTCATCTTTATGAAAGTATATACTTTATAGATATCAAGAGTTAAAGGAACCTTGATTGGTCTCTGAAGTATAATAACTTTGTACAGGTTTCTAATTTTATTAGAGCCGAGATGATTGAAGCGTTTATATCAAAGAAGGTATCTTTCTTTTTCCATTATAATTAATTCTTTGACTTCCCCTTTTGTTTTATTAATGATCTCTACAAAGAGCATAAAGAATGTAGAATCCTCATATCCTGATTTTATATACGAAATGATATATATCCTATTTTTTATTGTAGTTTTGATAATCTTATTATTCTTATTGTTTTCTGATATAAAATATATTTCCTTAAGACTAAATATATCTTTGAGTCTTGCCTTACAAATTCTTTTAGCTGAGAGTAGGTTGACCCCTAATCCTGATACATATAGCACCTTAGCTAATGATATTCTTATTCTATTCTTGTATATCATATCTATTGTTTCTTATTCATCCGAGTATATAGCTCCCCCACCAATTGTTATTCTTCGTTACAGAATATAAATTAGATTTCTGAAAAAAGAATGTTGATTAAATATATATAAAATAACACCGATATCAGTGTATTATTGTAATAGGGATATCTTACTAATGCTTTCCTTAATAAGATGATAATATTCAGAGTTAGACTCGTTATCAACAATACTCTCAGTGATATCAAAACTTGATTCAGCGATATGAGCCTTATGCTCCCTATGCTTTTTGTCTTTTTATAATAGAGAGATGGATTATTTTCTCTTTTGTTTATATTTTGAATCGAATTTCAAAAAATATTAGTATATTGGAACTGAAAGTATTTTAGAATTAAGTGATTAGGTTTATTATAGAATTCGCAAATAACAATGGGTATATTAGACTCCAAGCTTATACTGGCTTTGTGCTAACAATGAAATGGAATATATTTCTTTCCTTTTGCAAGATATGCCGAATCTCCAAAATTCTGTATTTCGATTTCTTTGACTTACAAATACTTAATCTTATTATCAATGCTTAAAGTAGAACTAATAATATAAATCATATCAATAATAACTTTGTATTTATCAAAGAGAGATAAGGTTAAGTTTTGAAAGAGTGATTTATTTATATATAAAACATTAGTTGAAATATTTGTAAATAAAAGCTTTTTTCGAAGATTTTTGAGCTTATTCTATATATTTATAATAGTTATATTAGGGATATCATCGAAAAAGAAGGTTTTAATCTTGAGGAGATACTTGTTTATTATTATATTATTGATTCTGAAGTATTTGATAGCTAGATAATCTCAAAGTTTCTTTGCTATATTATATTCGTTTATTAAAGCCTCATTATTATTAAATAATAAATAATAGATATAAGATAATATACTAGTATTGTTCTTAAGAAAGATAGCCTTTTTGTCAATATTGAATTGAATCTTTGTTGTAACATTGCTGTTACTGTTGGAGATTTGGAGTTCTTTAAAATCCTTAGTTAATTCATTAGTGTTTGCAATTTGCATATATTCCTGTAATGTTTTTTTGTATATATAAAACTAGCCTTTTCCTTAGAATTGAATTCTTATTTGACAAGTTCAGCATTCGTGATTCTTTTGAGTAAGGGAAAAGATATACTTGAAGTAATTCTTGGATTTAATATTTTTGTTCATTTTGAGATTCTGCAAGTAAAAAACTTGTATTAATAACCTGAATATATTTTGATAATAAAATAAAAGAATAAAAAAGGAAAAGGAATTGTTTAGATTGCATTGTTCTAATTTTGAATATACTAATATTTACAGAGAGAAATTCTCTTTAAAACGAAGTAATTGAAAATAGTGAATTTTGATTTATAAATAATGATTTTTAAAATAATATCAAATACTATATAATTGATAAGCTTTTCAGCATCAAGTTAGAATGGATAGTCCTTTTAGTAGTAATTTGTAGTTTTTTTGTTTAAAAAAAGGATGTGATATAAATGGTTACTTTACTATTATATTTAAAGGAAAGGGCACAATATAAATAATTATTTCGCTATCACTACTCAGCAATCTATTTACTATACACACCTTGTATATTGATATCACATTGTGTAGAAGCTTTTCGTTATCAACTTTTACTTTGGTAATGTAAACTATTCAAAGAGCTTTTGACCTTAGTCTTACTATAGAACTATCAGGCTTATAACCTATTTATAATAAAGAAGCAGGCCAGTGGAATGCATGTAATATTGATTATGTAGATTAGTAGTATTAAGGTAAAATCTAATTATGAAGTGGAAGTGATATATATATAGTAGCATAGCGCACGTGCCACAACTTCCAACATTTTCCCCTATTCTGTATATCCTTTACCTTACTAAGCTTTTTAATTAAAATAGAGTATAGTATTTCAGATATACTGATGATATAGCTATATATTATATATCTAAAAACCTATTTATAAATATATATATATTCCGTCGAACTATTTGATGTATCCTATAATGAGAAGATCAGAATAAGGTTTTTTTCGCTTCAGAAAAGTTTAAACTATTTTATATATCAAGGAAACATAAAATTACAAATCCGGTTATAAGAATAAGTCGGGATCTAATTATTATGCCAACCTCTCTAAAACTCACTAACGGAGTATAACCGATTTTACACTAGCTTAGTGTCTTTTTTGATCGGCGCCTAATGTTTTTATAGTATGTCAAAATGTATATCGCAAAAGCTATATATATTGCATCCCATATTCAATCAATAGCTTATATAACCCATGGATCATTTACAGCCTGTCTACGAAAAACGATTATTATCTGTATACTCCCTGTTACCCTTTTCAGTTTCGAAATATAGTTCGATAGGCTATACAAACAATGCCCAAATGCAGGTTATGTTCCGGTTGATATCGGAATTAAGAAATATGTTAATCTAATTAATAAAACGATTTACAATACAATACGGGAAACTTTATTTGTTTACAAGATAATCTCGATAACCACATTTCTCGTAAAAGTTAATCTCCTAATTGGAATTGTTGTAGATTGATTGATTGATTGATTGATTGAATTTACGTCCACCTTCAGTCTAAGACTATATAGGACGGCTGGGCCCGATGGGCCCAACAGGTAACTTTTTGATTTACAATATTGGTTATGATTTTATTAGGGAAATGAAAACAAATGTTGGGGAATAGTGCCTGCTCATTATATGTATTATATATAATAAGAAAATTCTGACGATTAAGAAATTGTGAGGAGGTTAAGTCCTCCTCTTATTTCTTTAACTACTTTTTTTTCATTTTTTTCTTTTTTTTCCTCTTTCACTACTATTTCTTCCTCTATTACTTTTTATTCAAGAATCCTTGCTAAATGCTATGCTTTTGTAGTGATTTTGGTGATATTGATAAATTTGATAGCTAATTCGATACCTATTTTGGTATGCAATAGGAATTGTATAGTGATTTTCGATAATAATATATTCTGGAATATCTCTTTTCTTTCTATTTTGTATATAGGACAGCTAATCAGGAGGTATTGTGATATCTCAATATTACTGTATATATATTTATTATTAGAGTAATTAAATCGATATAGATATGATTTGATATATCCGTAATCTAATTTCAATTGGAAGAGTGTATTAGTAGTATTTCGACTGATTCCAATTGGTAGCTTAATTTTCGATTCGATTTTTTATGGAAATAGTTTTGAATAGGTTAATGCTGATTGATTGGATCTGAGTTTATATTGATTGAGAATTGAATTTCATTGATCAAAAAAGGATTCTTTAATTATTATTTCTAGTAATCCAAAACTGGTTTTATTTGAGGTAGATTGTATTGTAGTAGCCTCTTTTGCTAGTTTATCTATTAGCTTGTTTCCTTTAATTGATATGTGCTCTGGTACTCAATTCAAGAATATTTCAGATCCTTTAGCTATAATAACTTCGGCTGTTTTGATTGCTCGAATTTGATATACTTGCTTTGAATGGTCTGAGAGTGTTTTCAATCAAAGAAGATCTGCTTGATTATCTGAATAGACCTTGAACTTCTTTTTACTATTAGCAATTGAGCTAATATATTTGATGGCTTGAGTGACTTTATATAACTCTCCATTATAAACTAGTTGATTGCTTCCAATATTGACTTATTCTTAATATGAAATCTGATCATTCAATTGTATTAATACTATCCCTATACCAATATCTATTTCCTTTTTAGTGGAAGAGGTATTTGTATAAATATAAATAGTATTTTGATCTTTATGTTTAAAAATGATATTGTGGAGTATTATTGTATTTTCTTTTGAAGCCTGGCTAATATTAACTTTGAAAGGGATTTCCTTTTTCCATAAAGGGAAGTGAAAATGGATAATCTTTTTGAGGGAGAATAAATCAAATTTTTTATCAATTGATTTTTTAATTCTATTGAATTGAATTGGCTTGTATAGTTTTCTTTGAGGAGTGTTAATCGCTTTCCAATTAGTATATTGGTATACTAGAGTAGCTTTTTCGATATTGATTAAATATTTGGATAAGAGTTTTGTTAATCGAAAAGCATATTGCTTGATATTTGAGTCTAATTAAATATTTACTAGTTTTAATCCCGATTCGATTTCTATTAAAAGAATTAGAATAGTTTTGAAAACTTCTAGTATCTTTCAGAAAGCTAGGTTTTGAAAAGCTTGTATTTTATCCTTGAAGTAAGCTTATCCTTTTTATTAAATCACTAATCCGTAATTAGCTATACTAGTTATACAAGCTATATATAATTGTTGAAGAGCTTTAGGACTCAGGTCTTTTTCAATATTTGCTAGTCAAATTATTCAATAAAAGGCTCCTTTTGCTTATATAATTTGGATATTGATATGTTAATTGAATTTGAGATTTGGATTGAACCATATACCTAACCATCTAATTAAAAATTAAGGTTTAATAATATCCGAATTAGATAATATAATTGGGAAGTTTTTGGTTAGCTTGGATGCTAAAAAGTACATTAATTCTATCTTTACTAAATCGAATTGAATCACACTTTTCAAGCTGAATTTGTAGATTTGCTTTGTAGCTTTCTCAAGAAATCTAATATTCTTTTTCTATAAGGATGAGTTTGTGATTAAAGCAATATCATTAATATAGAAAAGAAATTTAATCGATTTTGAAAAGAATAATTCTCTAATATATATTAGGAAAAGGATTAAAGAAATTGAACTGCCTTATAGTATTCCGGTCGAAATAGGCTTGAAGGATTCGATTTGATTATTGAAAGAAAGTTTTAGCTATCTTTGTTGTAGAAAAGAGGCTATTCAGGAGATGAGATTCGTTGGCAGTTTCAATTTCTTACAAATATCTAGTAATCGATTTCTTGAAACATAATCGAAGGCTCCCTTTATATCCATAAATAGAACTGAGGTCTTTTTGTGAATTTGCTTGTTTCTTTCGATTTCGGTGATTAGAAGAAGGGCTATATTAATTGCTGATTTCTTTTATCAGCTTTCAATTTAACTCTTGTATAATAAATTAATAGTTTCTGCTAAATAGCTTAATCTTTAAGCTAAAATCCTTTCGCTAATCTTTTCAAGGTAGTTTAGAAGTGTAATGACTCTATATGCTTTTGGGGCTGAGTAATCGGGTTTTGAAGGTTTCTTTAGAATCGCTCCAATAACTTATTTCTAGTATTGTGGGTAGTATTCTAAATTGATTAGGTTACTGAATAGATTGAAAAAGATCTGTGGAATTGTTTTGTATACTTTTATAATAATCTTCTAAGTGATTCCATCTGAGCTAGGGGTTTTTCCTTGGATTTTGGCTGAGCAAGTATTACTTAATTCGATTTGTGAAAGACTAGGCTATTCCCATTTCTTGGATTACTTGTATTCTTCCTATTGTGGTTTTGGAGTGATAGGAGGAAGTGGGAATAGAGTTGATCTAAAAACAAAGCATTTTCCTTCAAAAGAGCTTTCTATTGAAATGTCCAGTATCCTTTGGTCTTGATAATCCTTTGTATAAGTCATTGCTTTGAATATTGTCTGTATATCCTCTTTTTCTAGAAATTCATTCCAATAATTCTTTTTAGCTATTTTAATAGTCTGAAATACTTGTTTTTAGTAATTCGATATTCTTCTTTAAGGTTTGAATTCTCCAGATCCAATTCAATTGATTGTTTTATTCTTTCTAGCTTTTTTCGAAAATCTATTAATTTGGGGGTTTACTATAGCTTCACTCTTCTAATTAACAAAGCTTTAGGTATAGAATTTTCAGTAGCTTTTTGGATAATCCTTATAAGTTCGCTTACTGCTTAATCCAGATTAGAATAATTATTTCTTTTTTTCAAACCGTTTAGCGAATCCTCTTCAAATGAAACTGTTGATACCAGAATAGAGAGAATAAAGGAATATAATGATTCTGATTTCAATATCGATTCGAATTTATCCCAATTAACTAGCTTTATATTATATCTAGCTAGCGATATTGTATTAAGGGGGCTTGCTTCTTTTTCCTTTAGCTTGAATAATATTCTTGTATAATCAGATCCTATATCTAAAAGTGTTTACTAGTTTTGGATTTGAAAGATAATTCCTTTTAAGGTTAATGTAAGGTCAATAATATTTGAATTGAGGAGATTGGTATGATAAAAGGTACTGAAATCAGGCTCGTTAAGAAGAGTAAGGTTCTAGTCTTCAAACCATTTGGTTAGTTGATTAGCGTTTCCACTCTTCTCCGAAAAAGGATTCCACCATGAATGATGAGAATTGAAGTCGCCTAGGAGAATGGTTTCTTGTATAATTATTGAATTGTATAAGCATCTTTCAATTGTAAAGCCCTTTTCTTTAGCTTGATTAGCTTTATTGTAAATATTAACTATTTGAAAGGTTTTATTTCCATTTCAACAATCAAAGATCTGAATATCAGGATTTCTTGAAGAATCGGGAGAAAGGTTGATTATAAATTGAAGGGTTTTTGAAATATATAATAATATTCGTGATTGGTATTTAGAATCAAATCTCGGAAGTGTTTGTGTGAAATTAGAGTGTATAGTCGATCTTGTATTTGAATAATCATTTCCATTTTTGATAATTCAAGGTTCTTGAATAATAATAAAATCGATATTGAGTTCTATTATAAGCTGTAGAACATTCTCTATAACTTGTAAATTCCGATTAAGATTTATTTGAATAATTCGAATATTGATGTGATTCATTAATAAATATTATTCGATTTTTGTTAAATAGCCTGGTAGATTTCGTATGTTTTTGAATTTGCTGTATGGTTCCCTTAGCAGTTCGAGCATTTCGCTGCTAAGTATTGATAGAACTTTTCTTTGATATTATATATTATATATAAATGTACTGATATGATATACTTGCCTTTATATAAACCACAAGAAGGGTTTTTTCTATAATAAGTATTTTAGTATCCAAACCCTTAACACTTTTGGTATTGTATAGTTGATTTCGATTTATAGAAGTTTTCTATTCTTATATTACTTCCAGTAATATATAATCGCTTTCGAATAGCTAATTCTGCTTTTGATTTTGTGGTAAAAGTAATAATTATAGCTTTCTCTTATTGATAAGCTCTTTTGGAAACTGGTATGAGTTAGAAGGGGGTTCTGATTGATTTGAAATCTGGATTAAAGGTTTTGATTTCCTTTAAAATAAGATCTATTCCTTTTGGTTCTGAGAATTTTCTTATTGGAATTTTATGGATAATAACTTTATATTATTCTTGATTCTTTTGAATCCTTTCGAATTTAATAATATTATTCTAAATAGTTTTCTTTTTTAAAAGGAATTGTAATGTAAAGGGATCGTTTGCTATAATAATAATATTGTTATTGAAGGATAAAGTAGCTACTGTAATAACTGGCCCTTTAATTCCACTCTTTTGAAAGACTTTGTTTATTTTGTTTTGAATAGTTAAGAAGGAGAAGGAAATAGAGTTTGGGATTTCTGGTTTGATTAGGATTAGGCGTTTTTGAGTGATTTCAATTTTTTTGTCTATTGAAGTAGGCTTAATAGCTTTTTCTTTATTAACTAGATTCCATTCTCTTTCTTTTGCTATAATTACAAAAGTTGATTTAATTAGTATTATAATAATTGGGATTGGATTTTTGACTAGTGTTTTAGCTTGGGATTCGATTTTCCGTATAGCTGATTCAAGGTGAGTAATTTGGGATGTGATAATATTGGAGGCTATAGTGAACTTTTCTTTTTCAGTATATTCTCTAAAGATCTTTAGGAGATCTAATAGCTTCGATTACTTATTATATGATTGAGAAAGAGTTAAGACTAGTACTATAAGATTTCTTGCTTTTAGAATTACTTCCTTTAGTGTAATTACCTTGTTTTATATTCTAGATTATTTGTTCTGATTGCTAAGGGATATTATGAAGCACTGTTTCTTATTCTAATTGAATATATAGATAGTATTAATTGTATTTTGAGTAATGAAGGGGTTATTAAGTAGATTGAACTCTTCAACTTTTCTTTCAAAATTGGTTGACTGGTTGGTTGATAGAATAGGGCTAGAGATTTCGAATTAAGGGTTTTCAGAAGGTGGGGGAGGGCTTGAAGGTATTGGGATACCTAGAACAATAATGGGATAAGTATTTGGTATGATAAAGGCTTTAGAAGAAGCCTTTATTATAACTGTATCCCGAAGTATTAATGAATTATTGTAACAATCCATATTGGAAGTTATATTCTTATTTTGAAGATTTAAAATGAAAATTTTATATGAATTTTTGTGTGAGTTTTGTATTTAAAATACCAACAACAATATTATAATAATTACTAATCAGAATCATTTGGGGGTAATTGCAATCAATTTGGTTTAATAACTATGATCTAAATCGATCGCGAAAGGGTTGTATTTCGAAGAAAAAGTTTCCTTCGAAATTTGTTGTATATGGAATTGTTGTACTAGAGTAAGCCAAACTAAGATTTGCATTTCGACTTCAGATAAAAGATATATAATATTTACTTATAAACCAATTAAAGCTATGTATTAGAAAAAAAGGATGAGATATAGGTACTCTGAAAGATTCCAATACAAAACTGCAAAAAATAGAACAAACAATCCCTGCCATCGAGCACCTCAGATTTTTACAACCTTACTTCTCTCCCGAATATCATACTGATTTAACAAATAATATAAACAAAAAGGATGTTACAAAAGTATTCAAGGAATGATAGGATTTAATCCCCCAAAAAAACTACTTTGTATTTTCAAACAGATCTGAATAATATGATGAACACAGTTATTGCGTGGGGTACAGCTTTGCAATCTATCGTGGCAAGTAATAGATTGATAGCGGTTACAGCCGTATACACAAATAGTCGTATGTTTTTGATGCTGAGGCGATTGGTGTGTGATGGGGATTAGAATGTTTTCTAAGTATCATTGATCACCCCTA
Source organism: Botrytis sinoallii (assembly GCF_014898435.1). Taxonomy (NCBI): domain Eukaryota; kingdom Fungi; phylum Ascomycota; class Leotiomycetes; order Helotiales; family Sclerotiniaceae; genus Botrytis; species Botrytis sinoallii. The sequence goes on from NW_024066037.1 coordinate 2,016,195, forward strand.
CCAAGAACAAATATAGTTATATATTAATAACATCTCAATAATCTAAGGAATATGAGGAAGTATTGTTGTCTCCTTTTAATGGGTATATTATAAATGCTATCAAGCAATATAACACTATAATATTATAATCAAATGGTCCCCTGAGCATATTGAGATTGAGGGTAATAAGGTAGTCGATCGCTTCGCTGATTAGGGTATAACTGGACTGCTTGATCCTGGCCCATCCTACCTCCCCACAGTTAGCAGCTTTTGTTTTATTCTATATATTAAATATCGGTATTTTGAGAATAGATAATAAAAAGAAAAAAGAGGTTTAATCTCCGAAATATATAATGTATGGAAATCGGTATATAATATCTTAAAGCTGGGAAGCTTCAAATTCTTTTGCAAAATATTATACAAATTTATAGCAATATGGATTGGATATGGTGACTTTGCAGTTTATTATATCAAATTCAATCACAAAAATAGTATAAACATTTATACATACAGGATTAAAAAAAGCTTATTATATTTCTTTCAATATTCAATCAATAATCAAATATATAATAATTAACTGCTTATACCAAATCGATTTCGATTTGAATAGGATGTGATAATATATATTAACCGCATCCTGTAAATACAATATAACTTTATTAATCTTCTTATTAAATCCAGATTCTATATTAGAATATATTCAAATTACGTAAAACTATACAAATTCCAATTTGTTTAATATCCTGAGGATAAACTTTCTATCCTAATCAATCTAAGACTTACACCGATCAGCCATAAGCGTTCTAAACGCTTTCCTAATTAATAACAATCGATCTAATCATCTGCCAATACTCGGATAGTATATAAAACAAGGCTTTCTGAAACAGAACCACAAATCTTTAGACAGAATAGCTATAGGATTGCTATAAGCGATATTGAGTGGGGGAATATTAAAGGCAACAAGTCTCTGATTAGCTAATATTATATTATTATAAGTGGCTGGAATGCTAGCAGCTTGTAGGCCCACTCCTTAATACATCTACAATACTTCTTGGGAGGTCAGATATTAGACGTTAATTACTATAAATAAATAAATAAATAAATAGACTGTGAAGGACTGTCATAAAAGGATTCAACCTTAGAATCTAAAACTAAAAAGGAAGAAAAGAATAAGAAGAGAACTGTAAGGGCTCCGAACTATATATACCAATGAGTCACATGCTAGACTAAGGTTCTAGAAGCTAAATGACTAAAAAAGGAACCTGAAAGGGACTGAATCGTTACATTACCCCCCCATCTGAAAAAAGCTTGCCCTCGAGTGCTTATCCATCTCCTTATCTCCAACAACATCATCATACTCATCATCACCATCTTCGTAGTATTTCAGCTATTGAGGTAATGCCTTAGGCAGACCGGGAAGGTTTTGATTAGCCAATGATATTCCTTGAGTTTGTAAGGAGAGTATTTAAAGTTATCAGTAGTGTACCAGGTAAGGTCAATATTGTAATTATGCTATTGTACTTAATAGTAAATACTATTACAAGTACTCTTCGAAACTATAATTTGTTCGATTTTCTATTCTCTTTATTAGTAATATTAATTGAAGGGTCAGGATTGTTCACTTAACCAGGAAAAGGATCATTCACAGCTTTTCGTAGCTTTCAGCTAAAAATGTATTGAAAATTTTCATTATATCTGGTAGCGTTAGCTTGAAGGAATGTCTTACCTTTTCGATAATAAGGAATTTGCCGTTTATTGGAAAATCTAGCTTTCTTAAAGGGCACTCGATTCGATAGTATTATATATCAAGCTACACAAAATCGCTTACTTTGAAATCGATAGGTCATTAATGTATGTTAATCTTAAACTGGGCTCTTTCTTGAGCATCTGTAAAATGTTTTGTAGCAAGTTTTCATATATCGTGGTGTTGTTGAGCTACAATGCGGGTTTTGTTTATACTAAGCTTGTTTTTGGTTTCGGTATTATAGAACTTCCAATCCTAAGAGGTTTGTAGGGAATAGTTGTATACGATTTCAAATAAAGAAATACCATTAAGAGAATTGTAAGGTAAGATAAGCTATACATAATCCATTATCAGTAAGAGCTCTAATCAATTATCTTGATAATAGGAAACGAAGAATCGGAGTCTCTTTTGAAGGTATTGATTATAGATCTCAGTTTGTTTATCAATTTGAGAATAATCCGTAATTGAATAGCTAATATTAGTATCTAGAATCTTTTGAAATTCTTTTCAAAAACTTGATATGAATTGAGATCCATGATCGGATATTATAGAAAGAGGAGGATCGAAATAGCGATAAATATAATAAATATATAATTTGGCTACTGTAATTAAATCAATTGTCTTTTTGTAAGGAATAAAGATAGCTTGTTTGCTAAATCGATCAATAATAACAAATACATTATCATATTTATATTTGTCTTTGTTGAAACTATAATAGTCTATAGTAATATGTTTCCAGGGTCGGCTTGGTATTGGCAATGGGTATAGCAAGCCAGGGGTTTTGTTTCGGGGGATATTTATTTTGTGATAAGTATTGCAATTTCGATAGTATTGAGCTACTGTTTGAGAGATTCCTTGCTAGTAATAGCGATCGGTTAATAACTTCAGGGTTTTTCGGATGCTTGGATGTATAGTAGAAATATTATCGTGGGCTTCTTGGATTAAAAGGGTGTAAAGATTATTTGTATCAGAAATTACTAGTTTGTCTTTATATAATAGTAGTCTATTTTCGAGGCTAAAGTGATTATTGTTTTTTTGTGCTTATTTTTGTAAGGTTTCCAAAGAAGGAGTATAGTGATTAGCGAATAGAATACGATCGATAATCTGTAGAGCTGGGAAAATCGGAGTTAGGTTTAGGGTTCGGATAAGAGTTTCTTTGGCAGGATCTGGTCGAAGCTTGTGAGTTAGGATAAGAGGATCGATTTGATTGTCTTTTAGGAGTTGCTGGTGGTGTTGCAACTTTTTCTTTTGATTTTGGTTATCGAGTTTGTTGGTGTGGTGGGTAAGAGTGTTGGCTAATGGATTGTCTTTTCCTGGATGATAGTATATTACAAAATTGTAGTTTGCTAGGAGTTCGGCTTATCGTGCTTGCCGGGAGTTTAAGGTTTTTGTAGTTATAAAATAGATTAGTGTTTTGTGGTCGGTATAGATACGAATCTGGTGTGGTGTACTAGTGAGTTCAGTATATCAATATCTAAAGGACTTTATAATAGAGAGCATCTCTTTATTGTGGACTTTGTAATTAAGTTCAGTAGGAGTTATAGTTTTCGAATAGAATCCTACGGGTAGTCAGTCTTTGCTATGCTTTTGCGAGAGAATACTTGCCATTACTTTATCTGAGGTATCTGTTTCCAGCATATATTCAAGATCTTGTCGATAATGCTGTAGAATAGGAGAGGAGGTAAGAGAGTCCTTAAGAGCATCAAAAGCGTGTATATAGTTATCATCGAATCGGAAGGGGATGTTATTTTTGGTCAGATTAATTAAAGGTTTAGCTAATATATCAAAGTTGCGTATAAATCGGTGGTAGAAATTACAAAATCCTAAAAAGAACTGGATTCCTTTAATTGTAGTTGGATACGTTCAATTGTGTATAACAGCAACTTTCTCAGAATCTATTTCAATTCCTTTTATAAAGATTATAAAGTCAAGGTATTTAATACAAGTGATACTAAATTCGCTCTTCTTTAGATCGGCTTGAAGACCAGCATCTCTTAAGCGTTGTAAGATCTTTTTCATATAGATCTGATATTCCAAAGGATCTGAAGAGTAAATCAAGATATTGTTCAAATAGACTGTACAGAAATTATTAAGGTAATCGAAGAGAATGTTATTTATATAACATTAATAGATAGTAGAACTATTAGTTAGATCAAAAAAAAGAATACGGCACTTGTAGGCTTTATAGTGTATATGGAAAGTTGTATATTCTTCGGATTGAGGGTCCATTCTAATTCGATGGAATGCTTGACAGATATCGAGTTTGGTGAAAATCTTAGTGTTAGTAAGGTAATCAAGGATTTTGTCAATCAAAGGAAGAGGGGTATCAATTCTTTCGGGTAAGTGAGTTCAGTATACGAAAATCGATACAGAGTCGAAGACTTCCATTTGCTTTTTTTACAAAAAGGATAGGGGCTGCAAACAGGGCTTGACTAGATTCAATAAAGCTTTTATGAAGGTTATCAATAATATACTTCTTGATTGTTTCGAGCTTTTTAAGAGATATTTTATAAAAAGAACTGTATTTAAAAGCTTTTTCATTATCATCTTCAAGGATAATCTTATAGTTGTATAATCGATATAATAATAGTATATCCGATTCGGCTTTCGAGAACATATCAGTATAATCTTTATATTCTGATGGAATAAAAGGTTCTACATCTAGTGCAGATAATAAGGCTAGTAATAATGTGTAGCTGTACAACATTACAATAAACTAGAACAAAGATCTTACAATATAATATTAACTAATTTGATTAATCTTTCCTCTTCAAAGTGTTAATCGATTAATTCGCTAATTTCATGGAAAAAGCTAATAAATAATTCATCGTTTTATTGGCGTATACAGATTAAATGGAATATAGAGCTTGTAATGAAAACAATTCAATTAAACGCTTTATAGCTATTTAAGGAATGTAAGGTAGAAAAGCATCTTTTACAAAATGTAGGTATAAATGAATTATCCTTTAAGACTTTGTATAATAGATCCTTTAGAATTTCGTTTATTTGCTTAATACTTCTGGTTATTGATTTCTTGAAAGTGTTGTTAGTAGTAGTCAGAATCGAGGATATCTTCTTTGAGGTCTTTTCAAAATTCTTTTTTAAAGATTTCAAGACTTTGGAGCTTTCTTGAAGAGGAACTTCTAATACTTGAATATCAGGGATATATTGGATTCTATTGAATTATTCGAAAAGGTGATTTCATAATCAGAATCAACTTGTGAAATTAGATTCGAAGAATAATGTATATTATTAAGAATAGGGGATTTTCGTTTTCTCTAATATTGATTTAACTTTCGATCTTTTTGTTCAGTGTCTAATTGCATTACTGAATCTAAAGGCTTAGGTTTAAGGTCTTTTCAAGAGAGAATACGATTAGAAATGAAAGAAAAAGTTGGAGGATAAGAACAGGGCTAAAGCAGTTTCTGCTTTTTGCAATTAAGAAGGAGGGAATGCTCAGCTAACCATTGTCGTCCTAGAATAATATTATTGTTCTAAAGAATAGTAATCAGAAAAGGAGTATATAATTGAATACGTTTATCAATTGTAAATATAAAACAAATGTAATGAATAATTTGTTTACCTGTAATATCATTATTGTGACACTTTGCCTTAGAAGAACTGCGAGAGCAGGGTACAATTTATCCTTAGAATCTATAACTACAGAATCGGGAGCAAAGTGCTCGTAGAGCACTCCTATATACTAGTTATGTACACGTGATCATGCACATGCACAAGCGCGCACGTGAGCGATCGCAGTTGCGATTGGATGCGATCCGTGACACTACCCCCCCTTTCGAAAAAGCTTGTCCTTAAGCTTTACAATTACCTAATCTGTAGACGTATTGGCGATCTTAATGAGGCATCGTTGTTTACATTATAGCATAACGTGATAAACAAGCGTGTACGCAAATTTTGCTTTTTTCGCGACGGGAAGGCATATGGGAAGCAAAGGAAACCGTCCTGTAGCCTAACAACAGCGCGAAGCCTTCAAAGCATATAGATTGCCCGAATTTCCCTTTCTCTTCCAAATCTTTTCCGGTCACTTACCTTCTTCGTATTTCTCGATCAATAATCAATATACCTTCCACACCATCAAGAAAATACAGTAGCAAGAGCAAGTTATCACTAGTACAGCTGAAGCAGCAAAAGGACACGCATGCGGCAATGAGTTGTTTATTTTTCTTTTATATTTGCTTTGCTGATATACTTCTTTACAGCTTACAGCGAAAAGAGCGTCTATCTCTTCTATTGCACGAGGCAAGCGTTCTGTTGAGGAAGAGAAGGAGTCGAGCCATAACAGGAGTGGCAGTAATCCTATCAGCAAAAAGGAAAATGATAAGGAAGATAGATTGAACAACGAAGATGCATGTAAATAAGGCTTTCTTTTGGTGTCTCCGGCTTGTAGTCGGCTTATCTAACAAATACGATTACAGATGCCAAAGGTAATATGCCTGAGAATAGGATCGATCTTCGATATGCTTATTGGATGTATCCGTTCTATCATCTTCCGAGACAAAATTCGAAGAAAGAATACAATCCCTTAATCAATTGTATTAACGATTACAAAAAGAAGTTCACTAACAAATTAACTATAATGATATATCATTTTCGTAATCTCGAAAATAATGGCAAGATAGTTGAGAAAGACATTCTGGAGGCCTTATATCAAAGTCAACCTGGTCGCAAATTCGATATGCTTTGTCACAAAGGCATTGGCTTTGTTAATATTAACAAATAGGGATCTCTAAGTAAAAGATCACTAAAAAAGATAGTATTATAGTGGGAACAATATATTCGGAAGAACAACTGGATTTGTGCCGGCTATATATATAATTGTGTTTCCGGCAAAGGAAATAGCATCTGCTATTGATTTCCTGGACAATTGTCTAGTCAATCTTACTGTCTGCTTTATCTGACTAGCAAATATAAATATGAGTACTTGCCTGACAGGGATACACACAAGATGTTTCTCCAATATCAATTGGCTGTTGCTGAATATGGTAATATGGTAGAGGTAAGTTACAACTTTGCTAGCTTTTAGTAAAGTTAATTTTTGAGATAGCTTGATATGCGAAAGGAGCTAAAGAGTTGTGTTTCGAAAGAAATGCTTTCTCTTACCCTTGCTTGAAAAGCCGCGGAGTATCGCATAATGGAGGTTGCAGCACGGGGAGACGAATTGAAGCAATAGTATTAGCTCGTTATAACTCAAATGGAAGCAAAGCTTTCAATAGCTTACAAACAGTTAAATACAACTGAGCGTCAACTCAGTCTTGTTATTGCACATACTATGACTAAAGGTTGTCTTATCTTTTGACTTATAGTTGTCCTGTGTGTGCTTGTCATCACTATTAACTGGGGACTCAGCTAATATTTCGATTTAAACCATCCAGTCTTTGCTATCATACCTCACCCGACCGTAACCATTGATACCTATAGAGGCTTTCTTTCTGGCTTAATTTAAGCCTATCAAGCAGGGAAAAAGACTTTCTTTATTGATATTTTATCTTTATCCAATTGCTTTCAGCCTCTTGTACAATTAGGATTTTCTTTATTATAATAATAAATTAAAGAAGTTCTTTCTATCTTTTTTATTTATATATTAATTGTTATCTGTAAAATCATAATTATCCTTTCCACTCTTATAAAAACGAATCCACTCCAGTAGGTATACAAAGAGTCCTGGCAAAATGGGATTTCGTAAATAAAAGTCACAGAGATAGTGCGGAGCAGTTTTTAAATTAGAGACAGGGTACCAGATGAGATTGTTATCAGTATTCAGCTATAATACTCTATACTTAAGCTATCAGCATACTTTCTTTATAACTAGAATACACTCCACTTCTTATTCAATATTACCAATAATATTTATTAAGAGCAGTGATTCGAGGATTTATCTAAGAAATAGATTGTCTGCCGCTTTACGGAACTTGCTAAATGGAAATACAGGGTGGACTTTTATAGTAAACGATAAGTCCAATCAGAAGGAATCTCCAACCCGACCAATAATCTTGAATCTACCTTAAATAAAGTAATCCAGTTTTTTGGATAGTTGTTGTATCGGAAAGTCCCTTATACTGAGCTATATATAGTCTCCCACATCAAAGTCAATTAAGCGATAATACAAATTAGCTAATCAAAACATCTTTTCTTACACACACAAAATATTTTCTTTTGCTCAATCGAATACTAGTTTATTGTATTTAGCATACTCTTTAACATCGATTATATTCAAATTGTCAATAGATATAGTGGAGTCGGGTTTCTAATCCCAGGGATTGTGGGGTAGGTAGCTATACAAAGTTTCGTATAGAGTTTGATTACCTAGTGATTTATAGGGAAGTGTGAGTTGAGCGTAGTCCATCATTAATAGGAATTCAGATCAATCATCTTGATAATAGCTTATAAAGGGTTGCAAGCGTTATTGGAGATATTAATTATAAATCTCAGTTTGATTGTTAGTTTATAGGTAATGAACAATAGATAACTTGATTTGTATTCCTAAAATATTATTGAATTCTTGCTAGAATTTGAATATAAATTGAGGACCACGATTAGAGATTATAGTCTCCGGGGCATTGTAGTATCTATATATATAATATAGGTACAAGCAGGCCTGATCTCTCGAATCGATTAATTTATAATAGGATATCGAAATAGCTTGTTTAATTAATCGGTTGATAATAACGAATATATTATCATAACCATATTTATCCTTATTGAAACTACAGTAATCCATGATGATATATTGCCATGCTTGTATAGAGATTGGGAGCAAATGAAGGAAACCGGAAGTACAATCTCTTGATATAGAGCTGTACTTGTATTTATAGCAATTCCGTATATATTAGTTGATTATATTATTTATATTCTTCCAATAGTATTGATTAGTCAAGAGAATATAGATCTTTTTAACATTAAAATATGTAATGGAGACTAAATCGTAAACTTCATGAATCAAATAGATTCATAGATTTTCGGTATTCGGTATATAAAGTCGATCGTTATAAAGCAAGAGTCCTTTCTCAAGTGTAAGATACTTATACAATTTAGTAGTCTGAATGCATAGAACTTTTAAACTTGAATAAGATCTATTTACTTCAATAATGCGATTTACAATATCGAAAAGCAATGTGATTGTGTGTATATCGATATTTGCAACTATATCCAGATCTTGTTATAAAGATTTGTATATAATCTTTATATCCATCTAATTATCTTTTATAAACTGCTAAAAACAATTCTTCTTCTTAATACTATTTTATTAATTCAACTTGTTAGTATAACATATAAGCATATTTGCAAGTAGATTGTTCTTTCTAGTATAGTATATAATAATAAAGTTATAATCAGTGAGTAGTTCTGCCCAACGCACTTATCGAGTATTTAACTGTTTAGTTGATATAAAGTACTCGAGTATTTTGTAATCGATATACACTTTAATCTAATACAAGGATCCAGTAAGTTCGGCTTTCCAGTAGCCTAGGGATTTGATAATCACAAGCATTTCTTTATCATGAACTTTATAGTTCAGCTTGGCAATAATCATTGTTTTCGAAAAGTAGGCAATTGATAATTATTCGTCGTTGTGCTTCTGAGATAGCATGCTAGCGACTACACTATCGGATACATTGGTTTCCAGTATACAGAGTAGTGTATAGTTGTAATACTACAGGAGAGAAGTGGAGATGAGTCTGTCTTTGAGTATATCAAATGCGATTTGATAGATTTCATCGAAATAGAATTTGACATTTGTTTTTATGAGTTCATAAAAAGGTTTTACTATTATATCATAATCCTTAATGAATTAGCAATAAAAATTACAAAAACCTAAGAATAATTGGACATTCTTTATAGTAATAGAATAAGTCCAAATAGCGACCACTTCAATCTTTTCTGAATCGACTTGTACACTGTCTGTAGAAATGATAAAACCTAAATACTTTATATGTTTGACGTTGAATTCGCACTTCTTGAGGTCTACCTAAAGGCCAGCGGACTCAAGTCGTTCGAGGACACGCTTAACATATTCCTCGTGTTCATCTTCATTTTCAGAATATATAAGAATATCATTGAGGTAAGTAGTACAGAAATCATCTAAATAGTCAAATAGGATATCATTCATATATTGTTAATAAATCGCAGAACTGTTTGTTAATCCAAAAGATAAAACTTTATATTTGTAGAAATCATATCGAATGTGAAAGGTAATGTATTCTTCGAAAACTGAATCCATGTGGATGTAATAAAATGTTTATCGAATATCTAATTTGGTATATACCTTTACACTAGTGAGTTGTATAAATATCTCGTTAATGAAAGGTAAAGAGTATCTGTTTTTGCGTGTTAAAGAATTGAATAATCGAAAGTCTATATAGAACCTTAAGCTTCTATTCAGCTTTTTTACAAAAAGAATCAACACTGCGAACAATACTTGACTAGATTCTATAAATCCTTTAGCAAGGTTCTCTATAATATATTCTTTAACAATTTTAAGCTGTTTAAGCAATATCTTATACAGGGAATTGTATTTGAGAGCTTTTTTACCTTTTCCTTCAAGTATAATCTTGTAATCGTATGACCAGAAGAGAGATAGGATATCAGACTCGTGCTTGAAGAACGCTCGGTAATATTGCTGATAAACTTTGGGGATCAGAGACTCCGTTTCAATATCTGCGATGATGCGATTGAGAGCAGCGATAGTTTCTGATTTAGAATTGTTTAAAGCAGCAACTGCGGTTGAGATTCGATAATTGTTGTTTTGACTAGATTTGTAAATCAAAATAATATCATCAATCTCTATATATATAACTATAAAGATCTCATAATCCTTGCTTCTCTTACAGATAAGTTGAAATTGAGTCGGCTTGAATGTATAAATATCGAATGTATCGGAAATACAAAGCGGAAGGGATTCATAAACAAATTGAATAGAGATTGAACCGAGAATAAATTTCTTCTTCAGATTAACTAAAACCTAAGCTTCGATTGCATCTGAGATTATTATATTAATCTCTTGGAAAGAGATAATAAGTATCTCAAGTACAATCGATACTATAGTCAGTTGTCTATTGTCAAGTCGGTAGTATATCTCTTCCAATCGGGCGTTCCAATCGTTAGCATCTTTCTGTCTCAAGTGACTGATTCTGGGTTATTGAAGACTATCTCTAATTAAAAGTATATTTTTTGATAAGGAAATAATAGAAGAATGCTCAGAAGGCCATTCAAGACATCGATTAAAATAATCGACTTTAACTCGAATCTCTACTAACTATTTGCGATCTAGGATTACACTATATAAACCCAAATCGGTAATAAGAAATAGCAAATAAAACTATTATCGAACATCAATTGTGAAATTAAGAAATATAAAATGAGTAATAGTTTCACCTCATATATCATTGTAGCTTTTGACTTTAATCGATGGTTCAAATAATATAAAACAGGATTTGAACATAAAGAATAATAATGAAAAGAATGTCTTATCAATAAAAGCAAAGCCATTCACTCCAAAATCTATAAGAGATTGAGTATTATATAAATATCCATTCTTCGAAAGTATACATAGTAGATTCATGGAATCACCTCCCATTAGTTTTGTCAAATCAAGGAATCTCATGTCCCGAATCGCGCTTAGAAGGGAACTTCTATCTAAACGTATTGATTTAAACATTGATCTTCAACAATGCAAGCAGATTCAACAGTTTCCGCTTACATTTTTTGGTTTACATTCTTCTCGGTATTCTCTTCTACATCGTAGAACTCTTCATCTTCTCCAATCTCTTGGATCTCGGCCATAGCACTTACATTACCTGTACGTAACGTGAAACTGCAATTCACTCCCGATACAGAGGCAATAGTACTACAATTGAAATTGTTTCCTGGAGATGGAGTGTTGTTTGGCTTGAAGATTTCTGTATAGCCAATAAAAGTGTAAGGAGGATATTGGATATGAAACTGAGTAGATAGGTTCGAATTACTTGATGAGCGGAAAGTGTTTCTAGGGGTAGTCGATGAATCGGTATTACTAGATGGCTTTCTAAAAGATGTCTCTTTAGTTATTCTATGATGATTGCATTCTCGAAACGTAATTTCGAGTTTGTTGATTTCAGTAAGCTTAATAGCCAGATTCTCAACAATATAGTATTCGTTAATATAAAGGCTAATAGCTTATTAAAGGAAATCGGATATTTTTCTTTTCAGATTATAAAGGAGAGTTATCGGATCGATGATTTCCGCCTATATAGCTAATAGTCTAAACCTACAATATTATATTAGAAAGTTTTCTTGTTAGATATTATTAGACATAACCCAGTATTTGTATTCAGTTTGTGTATAATCGGCTTCAACCAGATTCTTATAAATAGCTACAAGCTGATTGATCAATTACTATCCTATCAAACAGGGGATTTAAATATATAGCGAAAACACATATTCTTGTACCTCTCCTTCCATCTAATCTACTATATAAGATCGCTGTTGCACTTCCGAGATAAACGAATTTTTGTAAAGTTCGAGTCGCTCAATAACTAATAACTGCTAGAAACTTGCTTTTGGTTTTATATTATTTTTGAGTTTGGATGAAAGATTGATGGACTTCAGAATGTATGGACACTCTATTACAGTAATAGATAAACAAGAGTAGAGTGTTCGATGAATTTGTGGATTGCTTGACAGGATGACCGGGTTTGAGAGGAGTCTACTATTAGTATTCAAAAGGAATTATCGCAAAGACTGACTTTACAAATAGAGGTTTTTCTTGTTCTTCCTTTTCCTAATAATAGGAGATACCTTTTCAATAAAATCAATTAGAACATCAGGAGTTCGGACTCTGCGATTCGCAAGGAAATCTGTGTAATATTGCTATCAATATCTTGAAGATTGAAATGGATAAGCGGTACTAAGATTATACTATAACAATTCGTTTTTGAGTCTTACAATTTTGTTCCGCAAATTCTCAAAATCTTTAAGGATTAATATTTGTTCTTTTTGTAATAGAAGAGTATACATTAGCATATTATTCTTAAGAGTTAATACCTTAATCAAGAAGTCGTTTCCAGGCTGTTTACTTTTTTCATATCTACCAGTATTTACATTAGAATTGTAAGGACTGTAACCATCGCTTCGTTGAGATTGACTGTTATCGGCTGGGAGCGCTCGGCCGGTGAGAGGGGGAAAGCGATGGAGTCTCTTTGAGGTAAATAGGTTGGATATGATAGCGGTACTTATAACTCTGTATATTAGGGGTTTATTGTTTTCTATCGAGTAAATTTACTTGGAATTAGCCCTCTTTCTATAAGTGATATCGAACGTCCTTGATATACCCAAGAAGGTATTATGGTTATAAGATATTATTTGATTAGCCACCAGATGGCCGTGCGATTGTATAGTGAGTTGTAGATAATGTGACACTTTGCCTTAGAAGAACTGCGAGAGCAGGATACAATTTATCCTTAGAATCTACAACTACAGAATCGGGAGCAAAGCGCTCGTAGAGCGCTCCTATATACTAGTTATGTACACGTGATCGTGCACGTGCACAAACGCGCACGTGAGCGATCGCAGTTGCGATTGGGTGCGATCCGTGACAATTATATCCTTTAACAAATATTAAAGTGAGTAGTTTAATAATAAAAATAATAAATATCGAGGAGATTTATTATAAAAGAGCTTCATCAATAAATATATAGTTATTAGCTTCGGAGTTAATAAGGGCTTGAATTTGAAAAGCAATTCCTTATTTCGAAATTGTGCAAAAAATAGTCATATAAGAATCTCCTATTAGCTTTTATAGATTAAGGTATTTTATATCTTTCAAATACTCTAGAAGGGAGACTTTTCCTAAAGTTCGTTTTTTGGGGGCTTTGTATTTATTATTTCTTCTTTCTAAACGAAATCCATTAAATGTTGGGTATCGGAAGGGTTACTAGTAAGTTCGCCAAAAAGTTTATCAGTACTAATAATCTCTTGAATTCGGGAATCGGATTGAACTGAAATCGAATTTCTTATTGGATTATTAGATTTCCAAGATTGGGAATTATAATAAGGATTATTCGAAATGGAAACTGTATTAAATCAGTAATTCGATGGTAAACAAAATAAAACGGTATTCGCAGAATATTATAGAATCTCTTAACTAGTCTTAAACGTAGAGCATAACTATTGTGAAGCAGTCGTATGATTGCTAGCAGGGTTCGATTGGATGGCCGATGCGATTACATATTCTCTAACTTTAATAGATCAATAATTCACATTATGAATTTGAAGAAGAGCTATATAATCATTAATATTTCAAAAACTAGTAAACTCTATAATGTAAGTATATGCTAATCTAATATTAATTCGATTTCGAAGGTTATTGAGAAGAGTAGAGTTATTTTGAATTCCGGTAGTATTAATTAATTGTCGAAATTTTTAATAGAATTTCTAAAATGGCTGATTTGCGTCTTGTCTCAATATTTTATATTAATCTAATATTACTTATTACTTGGCCGAATCAGTAATAACTTGTACAGCAGTTTTAATTAATCCTTGTGTATCATATTCGGGAAATGAATCAAGGAGTAGGGGCTGTAAGTAATCATAAGCTATGCTTTCGGTATTAGTGATAATATAAATCCTATATTGCCTTTCGCTAGTAAAAGTATATGCATATTGTTCTAGGTTATATTCAATCAGATATTTCTATAGTTTAAACTTCAAGGCTTTGTTATCCGAAAGCTTTTCTATAAGGTAGGGGATCTTCTCTATTCTATAGGGAATGGAGAAAGTTATGCCTTACTTATCAAATATGGATTATCGAGGAGAGATCGAATTAGGAATAAGATGAGTATCCTTTTTGTACGAAAAGTATATAATGATTTCCGTAGGATTTACAAATTCAATTGTATTAAGAACTGATTGATATGGGGCTTCCCGGGGAGCAGGGGATTGATTCCGAGAATTATTCTTAGAAGGGTGAGAGGTACGAATATTGTTGATTTCCAATCTCAATTCAGCAATAGTAATATTTTGCTGAATGATAAGATTGAGAAGATTATTAGCTTAGACAAAAGGCTTTTCTTTATCTGGTTCTTTGCCTTTTTATAGTATGATTGTTTCAGGAGTGGGGGAATCCGAATCTTCTTTGTTATTGTTGAGAACAGTAAACTGATTTGAGATTAAAATGAAAAGGCTAGCTTTTGTTTGAGGAGGAGGAGTATGTGATAGTCCTTTGCTTTAAAAAACTATAATTGTACTAGATTCTTTGGAATTGTAAGAAGAAGCTTGGGTATATTTCTTTGCGACTCTTTTCGATCTTTTTGAAGAATTAGTATGAGGATTAGGGGATTGTTGTTGGTTAATTATTTTTCAGAAACGTTTCCTTATCTTTTGGTATAGGTTCTTTTAATTTATGTAATATCAATGCTTGGGTTTTCTAGAAAAAGGTAAGATATTATTTGGTATGCTGTTATCAGCAAAGACTTGTATAAATGAGTTTTAGATAATGTAAAGAACTGTCATAAAAGAATTCAATTCTATCTTAGAATCTAAAACTAAAAAAGAAAGAAAAGAATAAGAAGAAAACTATAAGGGCTCCGAACTATATATACCAATGAGTCACATGCTAGGCTAAGGTCCTAGAAGCTAAGTGACTGAGAAAGGAACCTGAAAGGGACTGAATCGTCACATAGACTTGATCTTATTATTATATATATTGCGACTAATAGTTATCTTATTTTTCGGCTTGTGATTGTTTTGTATATACTTGTTATTATCATTGACTAAGGATTTGATTGATATTTTAGTTTAAATCATTCAGTCTTTACTGTTATACCTTACCCGATCATAATTGTTGATGCTCATAAAGGCTTTCTTTCTAACTTGATTTAAGTCTATTGAATAGAGGAAAAGATTTTCTTTATTGTTTTTCTTGAAAATTCAGTTTTTATTCGATTTCTTTTAATTATTTGTAAGGATTTCTTTTAATTATTTATAAGATTATAATTTCCTTATTACTTTTATAAATAAAAGAAGTTTTTTCAATCTTTTTTATTTATACATTGATTATTATCTATAAAATTATAATTATCCTTTTCATTTTTATAAAGACAACATATAACAAATTTCGAAGGAAACTTTTTCTTCGAAATACGACCTTCTTACGATCGCTTTAGATTATAGTTATCAATACAATTCCATTGCAATTATCTTCAAGTGATTCTGGCTAGTAGTTGTTATGATACTACTGTCGATGCTTCGAAATATGAAACGCATGCGAAAAAATGCGTAAAAAACTTTGTTCTAAGATTTTAGAACAGATAATCTAATCTCAATATCAATATGGAACACTCCGATTGTATAGTTGTAGAGGTTCCAAATACTAATCTGAATATTCTTTCAGATATAGATATGAGAGAAGTTATTCCAGATCAATCTATAATACCAAATACCTATTCAGCAATCATTTCCAGCCTTCCTACAATCCCAAATTTGCTTACTTATTCTAAAAGAATCCCAATCGAATTATCAAGCCTTACTTTATTAATCAATCAAATAACTAGTCCTGAAATCAGAATACAAGATTTCAGTATATCTAGCGATCCTTTTATTATTCAAAAGCCAAATAACATTATTCAAATCTTCAATCAAAACAAAAAGCGAAACTTTATTATATTACTCACTAATCTAAACAAATAATTCAAAATCCAAAACGATTCAATCATTTCTAAAGAAGCTATTCTAAAAGCTAGAGATCTCATAGTTTTAGCTTCCACTCTCTCTCAATCACGTGATAAACAATCTAAGCTATTAGATCTTTTAGAAATCTTTAGAGAATACACTGAAAAAGGAAATCTCACTACAGCTTCCAAAATCATTACATCCCAAATCAATTACTTGAAAACAGCTACACGGAAAATCGAATCTCAAACCAAAGCTTTAACCAAATCGGCTTCCACCAATACCACAATATCAATATCAAAACCTTTTTATGTTAATATTATAAAAAAAGGAGAATAAAATCTAGTTACTAAAGGAAAAAGTAACAAATCTATTCCAATAGAGAAAAAGACTAGTATTATCCAAAAACGATTATTCTTAATCAAATTAGAAATCCCTAACTCCAAAACCTTCTCGCCTTTAACGATTCGAAACAAGATTAATAAAGCCTTTCAGGAAATTAAAATCAAAGAACCAATAGTTATTATAGCAATACTCTCTCTCAATAACAATATCATTATCATTACTAATAATCCCTTTACAATACAATTCCTAATTGAAAAGAAAGCCATCTGAAAAAATGTTATCAAATTCAAAAGGATTCAAAAAGACCAAGAATGGCATAGGGTTATTATTCACAATATCCCTATAAAAGAGTTCTCTGAGCCTAAAGGAATGGATTTGATTACAACTGAAATCAAAACCTTCAATACAGATTTCAAGCCAATAGGAACTCCCTTCTGGCTCACTCCAATAGCCAAAAAAGCCCACCAAAAAGACGACGCTATTGTTATAGCTTTTGTCTCAAAATCAGAAGCCGAACTAGCTATTCGAAAGCGGTTGTATATTATAAGTATTAATATCAAAATAAAACAATTCTACAAATCCAAATTTATTATATAATGCCAAAAATGTCAAGGCTTTAGGCATTAAAGTTTGTATTGCAAAAAAGATCCTTCTTGTGGATTGTGTGGAGGCAAATATATTACAGTAATACATTTTTATATAGTCTGCAATTTAAGAGGAAAACTCTGCTTTTATATTATCACCAAATACTCTAATTGTTAAGGAAATTATATAGTTAGCTTTAAAAGCTGTGAAATCTTTAAAGCTATTTAACAAAAAAGCCAATAGCACTAATCAATATATTACAATAATATCAGATTTCTTCAAATAAATCTCAACAAAAGCCCTCAAGCCATAGAAAACGTTCTATAGCTTACTCTTGAGCTCAATATTAATCTGATTTTAATTTAGAAACCTTAAATTCAAAAAAATGGAACCAATTTCTTTAATTGCAGATCGACTATACACTCCAATTTTATACAAATTCTCCCCAACTTTAATCCCAATCTCAAATCCCGAACCCTTTTATATATTTCCAAAAACCTTCGAGCTACAATTAATCTAGCCCCTCATTCGCTAATAGACCCGGATATATAGATAATAAACTACCAAAATAAAAGCGAAACCTTTCAAATTATCAATATATATAACAAAGCAAATCAAGCACAGAAAAAAGGATATACAATTAATCAATCTGTTATATGGATATATATATAGTAGTAAGCTATTAGGAAACAATCCCTGATACTGTGCCTTTTGGACAGATTGCGTGTGTGGCGTAGTGGTAAAGCTTACAACTCCTATTGTGTCCGCTTACGTAACACAATCCCTTTACAATTTATCGATTAATTAATAAATAATAATATTAGGCGATTTCAACTTCTATTATTTATTATAGAATCCCTTTTCAAATAAAAGCACTAATATTGATCAATTAGTAAAATAAATTGAAGATTAAAATCTAAGTTTATTGAATAAACCTAATACTACTACTTTCTTTCAAATTAATCTAATAAATCCAAATATACTCAACCTCATACTAGCTTCTCAAAGCATCTCTTCAAAAATACAAGATTGGCAAATACTTTTTAATATTGAATCCGATTATTTAGGGATTCTATTTAAATTAAAAGAAAAAGAGAATCCAAATATCCCTCATCAAAAACCAATAATCAGATATCATACAAAGCTAGCCAATTGAGAGCTATTCGAATCTATTCTACAATTCAAAGCTAAATACTTACTTACTCTAGCCGAACTAAATATATTTACAATAATTACACAAAATTCGATTGATTTTCTTCAAGAAAACAATATATATCATTCCAAATTGGATTATGCTGCTAGCAAACTTACAAGGATTATCCAAAAGGCAATAAAAAGCTGTACTCCGAAGATTATAACAAACAAAAGAGCTAAGCCATAATGGTCTCCTGAATTGAAAGCTCTTTGAAAAGAATTAGGAAAAGCAAAATAACAAGTTGAATCTAATCTCGAAAATACTAGTTTAAAAGAAGCTTATCGAATTATTAGAAACAGATACTTTCAAGCTATTAAAACAGCAAAGAAGAATCATTGGAACGATTTCCTAGAAAAAGAGAATACTCAAACTATTTTCAAAGCAATAGCCTATACAAAGGATTATCAAAATCAAAGGATTCCTGATATTGCTTTAGAAATCTCTTTTGAAGGAAAATGCTTTGCTTTTCGAACTATTCTGTTCCCTTAACCTTTTATTACAGCCGAATCTGAATGGGAAGGATATTAACAATCCAACGAATGGGAATAGTCTGATCTCTCTAAAAACGAACTAAAGAACGCCTATTCGGCTAAAATTCAAGGGAAAACTCCTGGTCCAGATGGTATTACTCAAGAAGTCATTATAAGAGCATATAAAGCTATTCCATAAACCTTCTTTATTTTATATAGTAAGCTTCTCAATATTGAATATCATTCATAATACTGGAAACAAGCCACTAGAGTAATCCTTAAAAAAGCTTCGAAATCAGATTATTCAATACTAAAAGCATATAGGATTATTACATTTCTCAATTACTTAGAAAAAGTAAGCAAAAGGATTCTAGTTCAACAATTAGGATATCTAGCGGAAACTATTTATCTCTTATATTATAACTAAATGGGAGGACAACAAAAGAAATCAGCAATTAATACAGCTTTCCTTTTGAATATAGAGATTGAAAGCAATAAGCGAGCTAATAATAAGACTTCGGTTTTATTTATGAATATAAAAAAAGCATTCAATCATATTTCAAAAAATCGATTATTGAATATCTACAAGAAGTTGAGATTATCAATCAATCTTATCTTTTGGATAGCTTCATTTCTTTAATAAAGACAATTAAAACTATCTTTTAATAATCAAATCGAATTTTTCAAGCCAATTTCGATCGGAATACCACAAGGCAGCCCTATCTTGCCAATCCTCTTCTTGATTTATATTAGAGATCTTTTCTAAAACAATTCAATCAAATTCCTTTTATATATTGACAATATCGCTTTTATCACTAATTTATCTACTTGGAGAAAGAATATTAATTTGTTAGAAAAAGCTATAAAACAATTATACGAATTCAGCTCAAAGAATGCAATCCAATTCGATTTAGTTAAAACAAAGCTAATACATTTTTCCTCTTTCAAATTAATAGCTCAATATTCTATTACTTTACCCAATTCGGAAACAGTAATACCCCAATCTCTAATTAGATAACTTAATATCTGGTTTAATCCAAATCTCAAATTCAATCAATATATCAATATCAGAGCAGCACAAGCGAAAAGAGCCTTTCAACAAATAACTCGCTTAGTTAATATAGAAAAAGGCCTTAGTCCTAAGGCTATAAGATAGCTATACATAGCTTGTATAACTAGTATTGCTGATTACAAATCAGAAGTTTGATAAAAAGGCCAGATCAAATTTAAGGATATACTTCAATCACTTCAAAATCTAGCTTTTCGAAAAATACTTAGAGTTTTCAAAACCGCCCCAATCCTTTTAATAGAAATTGAAGTAGGATTAAAGTTAGCAAAAATTTGTTTAAACTCAAATATAAAACAATATGTTTTTTGATTAGTGAAATTATTACCAAATTATCCAATCAATATCGAAAAAGAAATGTTATTTCAATACAAATCGGACCTAGAAGTAATAGCTATTTTTTAAAGAAAATAATATAAGTTACTTCAATTAAATAAAATAAGAGAATCTATAGAATAAGATTTCGATTTATCTACTCTCGAAAAGATTATTTATTTCAACTTCCCTTTCTGGAAAAGAGATATATCTTATAAAGTCAATATTAATAAAGCCTTGAAAGAAGATATAGTTATTCTTTACAATATTATATTTAAATATAGAGATCAAAATATAGTTTATATATATACTAATGTATCTTCTATCAAAAAGGAATTAGAATAGGAATAGAAATAATTGCAATACAATTAAATAGATCAATCTCTTATCAAAAACATTCGAATATTGATATTAATCAATTAATATATAATAAAGAATTATTAGGAGTTACAAAAACTATCAAATATGCTAGTACTGTAGTATATGAAGAACAGAAATTCAAGATCTATTTGGATAACCAAACTGGACTTTATCATCTAAAAACCCCCTCCGATCACTCCGGGCAAACCTACCAAATACAAGCAATCAAGGCAGTAGAGGATATTAGAGCAAAAGGAGCTGAAGTCTCTTTAAATTGGGTTCCAGGTTACACTTCGATATAAGGAAATGAAATGGCTGATAAATTAGCGAAAGAAGCAATTTCAATACAGGCCACTTCAAGCGAAACCAGTATAGGGCTACTTGGTATAATAGTAAAGGAATACGACTCTGATTAATGGCTAGAGACTTTTAATCAATACAAATCCAGATCAAATCAATCAGATACAATCTATTCGAAACTCTTCCCATGGAAAATCAGTTTCAAAATCAAGCTATCAGAAGGTACTAAGCGAAATACTGCTAGTGTCTTTTTTCAACTCAAAATCGGCCACGGTTATATTAAGTCTTATTTATATCGATTCAAACTTTCAAATAAGAAGTGTATCTATAACAATATCGAAACAGCTGTACATCTCCTTATTGGTTACCCAATATATAAAAAAGAAAGAAAGAAAATCTTCAAAGAAATATCAATCTCTAAAATCAACCTACAATTTCTGCTATATACGAAAATAGGTATCGAACTAGTAATCAAATTTATTAATACTACCAAAATCGCTATTCGAACTTGGCACCTATCAAGAGCCAAGATACAAAACGAAATTGTGGAAAAAAAAGAAACAATAAGAGAAGGAGAGAAAGCCATTTTGGAAATGGAAAGAGAAGGAGAAGGAGGAGAAAAAAGATAGAGAAGGGTTTAACCCTCTCTACTCTATATCTTACTATACACACTTCGTATAGTAAACGGGAATGAGTTCCTAGTATTAGTTTTCACTTATTCTATTATTAAAATTCCTAATTTTGTACTTTAAAAGTTATCCGTTAGACCATTTGGCCTAGCCGTCCTATATAGTCATAGACTGAAGGTGGACGTTAATTAAATCAATCAATCAATTATAAAGACAAATCTATTCAAGTAAATATATAGGGAGGCCTAGTAGAAAAGAATTTTGTAAATAAAAGTCGTAAAGGAAATATGGGGTAGTTTTTAAATTAGAAATAGAATATTAAATAAGATTGTTATTAATATTCAATTATAATATTCTATACTTAAATTATTAATATATTTTCTTTATAGCTAGAATATATTTTATTTATTTATTTATAGTAATTAACCTCCCTCGCGGGGTACTACACAGACTCATAGCGATGCGGACCGGACACGGTGACTTTGCAGCCTATCACATCAGATTCAATCATGAAAATAGCACGAACACCTGTACATGCGGGATTGAGAAAAGCCCACTGCATTTCTTTCAATGTTCAATCAATAATCAGACGCGCGGCGACTGGCCGCTTGCACCAATCGACTTCGATCCGAATGGGACGCGATAGCATATGTCAACCGCGTCCTGCGAACACAATATAGCTTTACTGACCTTCTCGCTAGATCCAGATTCTATACTAGGATATGCTCAAACTACGCGAAACTACGCGAATTCCAACCTGCTCCAATACCCCGAGGATGAGCTCTCCACCCCAATCAACCTAAGACCCGCACCGAACAGCCATAAGCGCTCCGAGCGCTCTCCCGATCGACAGCGATCGACCTGATCATCCGCCGACACCCGGATGGCATACGAAACAAGGCCCTCTGAAACAGGACCACAAACCCTTAGACAGAACAGCCGCAGGATCGCCATGAGCGGTACTGAGCGGGGGAATACCAGAGGCAACAAGCCCCTGATTAGCTAACATTACACTACTATGAGCGGCTGGAACGCTAGCGGCCCGTAGGCCCGCTCCTTAGTACGTCTAGAATACCCCTTGGGAGGTCAGATATTAGACGTTAATCACTATAAATAAATAAATAAATAAATATAGTAATTAACGTCTAATATCTAACCTCCCAAGGGGTATTCTAAACATACTAAGGAGCGGGCCTACAGGCCACTAGCATTCCAGCCGCTTATAGTAATATAATGTTAGCTAATCAGAGGTTTGTTACCTCTAGTGTTCCCCCGCTCAGTACTGTTTATAGCGATTTTGTAGCTATTCTGTCTAAGGGTTTGTGGTTCTATTCTAGAGGGCCTTGTTTTGTATATTGTTCGGGTGTTGGTGGATGATTGGATCGATTACTATTAATCGGGAGAGTACTCGGGGTGCTTATAGCTGGTTGGTATAGGTTTTAGATTGATTGGGGTAGTAAGCTTATCCTTGGGATACTAGAGTAGATTAGTATCTATATGATTATATATAGTTTAAGCATATCCTAATGTAGAATCTGAATCTGATAAGAAGGTTAATAAAGCTATATTGTAATCACAGGATGTGGTTGATATATACTATCGCATTTCATTCGGATTGTAATCGATTTGGTACAAGCAGCCAATTGCCGCACATCTGATTATTGATTGGATATCGAAAAAAGTATAATAAGCTTTTCTCAATTCTGTATGTACAAATATTTATACTATTTTCATAGTTGAATTTGATATGATAAACTGCAAAATTATTATATCCAATTCGCATTATTATAAGTTTGTATAATACTCCGCAAAAAGCTTAAGACTCCCCAACTCCGAAATGTTATATGCTGGTTTCTATATATTATATATTTCGAAAATCAAATCTCTTTTCATATTCCATTACTTACTCTCTGAATACTAATATTTGGCACGTAAAACAAAACGGGAGTTACTAACAATGGGGAGGCATGATGGGCCAAAATCAAATGATCCAGTCGTACCCTGATCGGCAAGGCGATCGACTGTCTCATTGCTTTCTATCTTGGTATGCCCAGGGGACCACTTGACTGCGACATTGTAATATCGCATTGCTTGATGGCATTTATAATAAGCCCATTGGGAGGAATCAGCAGCGCTCCCTCGCATTATAGCTAGAATATACTTCACTTCCTATTTGATATTACTAGTAATATTTATTAAAAGCAATAATTCGAGAATTTGTCCAAAAAGTAGATCATCTACTACTTTGCAGAGTTTGCTAGATAGAAATACAAGGTAGACTTTTATAATAAACAATAAGTCTAATTAGAAGGAATCTCTAGTCCGATTAATGATCTTAAATCTCCTTTATTATTATTATTATTATTATTAGTAATTTTCAACCGGGCCGTATAGGCGAGCCTCCCGGGGGGCATTACGGTTGGGCTAACTGTGGGGTGATCTTCTAATTTATATGATTCTCCTTTTCTAGGGATGGGGTCTCAATACCCTCAATAGCCTTCCAAGCGATGGCTAGTGTATTTGTATCTTTGTCTTTGATCCTCTGAACACCTCTATATACATTTTCCAATCTTTATATAATATTTATTTGAAAGTTGCTTTATTCTATAAAGATAACTTTTGTATATATTCTCTTGCAATATGGTATACCACATGCTTCAATTTTCTTTCATATAGTTTTTCTAGATCTATTCCCTTCTACTCTCTACTTATTTTCGCCTAAATCAATCAATCCCTTTCCTTTTCCCCTTTTATTCTTCTAATAACATTTTAGAATATATATTCCTATAGAAATCTGTTATAACAATAAATTTAGCGAATTTAACTGATATATATATTAGTTGTTTCAATAGTCGTTTTTGAACTACTTGATTACAAAGTGGATATTTAGACTTGATATTTAGGGACCAGATTTTATAGATCACAAGGACTTTGTGATAGTACATAATATGCTTAAGGGATTTGAATATATTGTATAAGTAGTGGATTATTGTTTTCTTATATTTAAATTGTTAATAATAGCTTTCGAAATCATTATGTACTAAGCGGATCACTAGTATATAATGAAAAGTTGCTTATAAGAGTTCTAGTTTCTTAGAATATTTATTTGTACTCTTTGAATCCCATTTCTAATATTGTTTGGAGATTGATTAATTGATTGATTTTATTAATGTCCATCTTCAGTTCAAGACTATATAGGACAGCTAGGCCCTAAGGGCCTAACAAGTAACTTTTAATTTACAATATTGGATATGATTTAATTGGAAAAATGAAAATAAATATTAAGAAATAATGTCTGTTTATTATATATATTATATATAATAAGAAAATTTTGAAAATCAAGAAATTGTGAGGAGATCAAACCCCTTTCTTATTTTCTTAATTACTTTTTCTTCATTCTTTTCTCCTCTTTTCTTTTTTATTATTACTCCTTCCTTTATTATTTCTTATTCAAGAATCCTTATTAGATGCTATACTCTTATAGTGATTTTAGTGATATTGATAAATTTAATAACTAATTCAATACCTATCTTTATATATAATAAGAATTATATAATGATTTTGAATAATAGGATTTTCTTAAAGATTTCTTTTCTTTCTGTTTTATATATAGAATAGTTGATAAGGAGGTATTGTAATACCTCAATGTTGCTATATATATATTTGTTATTGGTGAGTTTGAAACGATATAAATAGGGTTTGATATATCTGTGATCTAATTTGAGTTGAAAAAATGTGCTAACAGTATTTCGAATAGTTCTGCTTGATAGCTTGATCTTGGAATCTATTTTCTATAGAAATAGCTTTGAGTAAGTTGATGGGGATTGGTTTGATTTGAGTTTGTATTGATTGAGAATATCAAGCTATTGATCTGAAATATATTCTTTAATAATTATATCTAATAGTCTAAAGCTTGTTTTGTTTAAAATGGATTGTATTGTAATTGCTTCCTTGGCTAATTTATTTGCTAGCTCATTTTCTTTAGCTGAGGTATATCCAAAAATCCAATTTAACAAGATTTCAGCTTCTTTTGTTTTAATGATTTCTACTGCCTTGATTGCTCTTATCTGGTTAGCTTGTTCTGAATGATTTGAAGAAGTTTTTAAACAATATAGACCAGTTTGATTATCCAAATAGATTTTGAACTTTTGATTAGTATAAGCAATTGAATTAGTATATTCGATAGTTCTTATAACTCCAAAAAGCTCTTTATTATATATTAATTAATTAATACCAATATTGCTTTACTCTTAATATAGAATTCAATTATTTGATTGTATAATCATTATATTTATCCTAATATCAATTCCCTTTTCGATAAAGAAGGCATTAATATAAATATAGATAATATTCTTATCTCTATATTTGAAAACAATATTATAAAGAATAACAGTATCTTCTTTTAATGAATTACTAATATTAACTCGAAAAGAGATTTCTCTTTTCTATAAAAGGAAATTAAAATGAATGATCTTTTCGAATAAGGAGGGGTTAAAGTTCTGGTTTGTCGATTTCCTTATTCTATCTAGTTGAATAGGTTTATATCGTTTTTTCCGAGGAGTAGGGATTATATTTAAATTGGCTTGATATTGAATTAGTAATGCTTTTTCGATATTGATTGAATAGTTTGTTGCAAGTTTAGCTAAACGAAATGCATATTGTCTAATATTCGAATCTAATCGAATTTTTGAGGGTTTTAGGTCTGCTTCTATTTCTATTGGAAGAATTGGGGCAGTTTTGAAAACTCCTAATATCTTTCGAAGAGCTAGGTTTTGAAGTGATTGTATCATATTCTTGAACTGCGTTTGGCCTTTCTATCAAATCACTAATCCGTAATCGGCTATACTAGTCACATATACTATATATAGCTATCTAAAGGCTTTAGGACTAAGGCCCTTTTCGATATTAACTAATCAAGCTATTCAATAGAAGACTCCTTTGGCTTATATGATTCGAATATTAATATATTGATCGAATTGAGGTTCGGATCGAATCATATTCCCAATTATCTAATTAGAGATTGGGGTATAATTGTTTCCGAATTGGATAGTATGATTAAATAGTCTTTTGTTAAATTGAATAATAAAAAATATATTAACTCAGTTTTTGCTAAATCGAATTGAATAGTATTCTTTAAACTGAGTTTGTAGATTTATCTTATAGCTCTTTCTAAAGATTTGATATTCTTTTTCTATATAAAAGAATTAATAATTAAAGCGATATCATTAATATAAGAAAGGAATTTTATCAAATTGAATGAAAAAAGGTTTCTAATATATATAAGAAAAAGAATTGGAGAGATTGAACTGCCTTATAATATTTCAATCGAAATTAGCTTGAAAGATTTGGTTTGATTATTAAAAGATAGTTTTAGTTGTTTTTATTAAAGAAATGAGGCTATTCAGGCTATAAGATTTGTAAGTAGTTTTAGTTTCTTATAAATATCTAATAGTCGATTTTTCAAAATATAATCGAAGGCTCTCTTTATATCTATAAATAATATTGAGGTTTTCTTATTAGCTTGCTTGTTTCTTTCGATTTCTATAATTAATAAAAGTATAGCATCAATTACTGATTTCTTTTGTTAACCTCCCATTTGACTTTTATGTAGAAAGTAAATAGTTTCCGCTAAATATTCCAATCGCTAAGCTAAAATCCTTTCACTTATTTTTTTAAAACAATTTAATAATACAATGATTCTATATACTTTCGAAATTGAATAATCCGGTTTTAAAGTTTTCTTTAAAATGGCCCCAATAGCTTGTTTCCAATATTGAGAATAATATTTTAGGTTAATGAGTTTGCTGAAAAGAGTAAAGAAGGTTTGTAGAATAGCTTTATAAGCTTTTATAATAATCTCTTAAATGATTTTATTTAAACTAAAGGTTTTTCCTTATATCTTAATTAAGCAGGTATTATTTAATTCGATTTAAGAGAGATTAGGCTATTCTCATTTTTTGGATTATTTGTATTCTTCTTATTATGGTTTTGTAGTAATAGGAGAAAATGGAAATAGAATCGATCTAAAAGCAAAGTACTTTTCTTCAAACAAGCTTTTTGTTGAAATATTCGGTATCCTTTAATCTTAATAATTTTTGATATAGGCTATTGCTTTGAATATGATTTGTATATCTTCTTTTTCTAGAAATTCATTTCAATAATTCTTTTTTACTATTTTAATAGCTTGAAAATACTTATTTCTAATAATTCGATATTCTTCCTTAAAATTAGAGTTCTCTAGATTTGATTCAATTAATTGCTTTGCTTTTCCTAGCTCTTTTCAGAGATCTTTCAATTCGGATAACTACTATGGTTTAGCTTTTTTAATTAAAACAACTTTGAATATATACTTTTCTATTATCACGGGGCAGGCAGGCGGGATAGGGTTCTAATAACTTTGCCCTAATCTGGCAAAGTTATACTGATTCGGGTAATAGGTTCAGATTGAGGATTAAGATGTAGCTCAAAGAGCTATAATATAGGATCTTCCAAGTTGAAGATATACAGGATTTTGCTAAGCGAGCTAGTTCGATCGGGCTTTAGCTTATTTGCGTTTCGGCGTGAGCGCCTAATTCGGTTTTCTTCGAAAAGATTAATATATTATGTAATCTCATATTGTAATATTACTTTTTTTCTAAAAGCCGAGTTCTATTGAGGCGAAGGTATTATGATTCGATTATCTGGAGGCGGGCAGTATTCAATCAAGCGGGTTCTGGTTTATTAGAATATTTTCGATAGAAATTGTGAATCAGTTTTTGTATATTCTTTAAATAGCTTACAGGTTTTTCGGTTGGTATCTCGTAGCCGATCTAGTGAATAGTATACTTTAGGCGAGGTCCTTTACAACCTTTTCTTTTCCAACAGGAATCCAGAATCTCAATGGCTTTGAATTATTCTAAGCCATCGATTTCGACAAATAATGACGGCAGGTTGCATTGTTTAGGGATAGGATTATTATATACAGGGTATAATAGGTTGATATGAAAAACAGGGTGAATCCTTATTGAAGCAGGGAGTTTTAGTTTATAAGTATATAGGCCTATCGGGTTCAGGATTTTGAAGAATTCAAGATTCTTTTAATCAAGCTTTTTCTGTAGATACAGGATCTTGATGTTTCTGGTATTCAATCAGATCAGATCACCGGGCAGATATCTATAGATAGAGGAATAACAAACATTAGTATTCTTCAAGTATCGGGCTTGATTAACAATTAGTTCGGTTTATAGATATAAGGAGATAACTTTCATTTTAGCAACGAATTCTTTAGTATTTTGTACAATAGAACAATTACTTTGGAATAGTATAGGCTTAAAGCCCAGGCAGAAGTGAAATCTGTAGTTCAAGAAGAATAGGGTTATTTGGATACTTTCAGATTAGATATTATTGATAAAGAATTCAATGAGTAGAAGCTATTCTACTCAATCATCTTGCAGATAGACTATATACAACTAAAGGTATTATTTCAATATTATATTAGTCCTTTCAGTTTGTCCATCAATTTCAGAATAATAAACAATTAAAAGCTTAGTGGCTATACTCAAGTACTTATAGATATATTTCCAAAATTCAGAAACGAATTGAGCTCTACAATCAGATACAATAGTCAGAGGTAAGCTATAAAGTTTTCAGATATTCTTTTGGAACAGGCAGGCGACCTCTTTGAAGTTATAGATATTATAATAGGGCAAGAAATATTTCATTTTCATTAATCGATCAACTATTATTATAATAGTATTGAAACCAATATTTTTGAACAGGTATATAATGAAATCTATTGAGATATCTTGTCAAGCTCTCTACAAAATCAGGAGTGAATGGAGAACTTCCTCCTGGCTTTTGCGATTTGGAGCAGTGCAATGGCAATTATAGTAATTACAGATTCACTATATAATATAATTATAATATCCAGGCTAATAATAATTTCGGAATAGTAATTCGAAGGTTCAGGTATAGTATGGGTGACTGACGGTGGGCGATTTGTGGTATAGGCAAAGCAGATAGGTTTTTAGGGGATTGTGATTAGGAATATATAGTTTCCCTTAATAATACAATAGATTATTATTTTCGGTATACTTGGTAAAAGTGATTTTCGAGTGTTTTGGGAATCCCTTTCATAGGGATTTCAGGATAGATTTAGGTATAGAGTCGGCTTGATAGTCTTTGTGAAATAGGGTAAGCAGATTGGTAGAAAGGTTTAAAGGGGTTTCTAGGTTCTCTAATTGTATTGCAAGGTTGGGTATAGATATGGCATATGGGATTGCAGGCTTTATAACTTTGCTATTTTCTGATAAAGTTATGGTATTATCGGAATCCAAGTGATTAGTAGTATCAGTAGGGTCGGGGTTTCTTTGGCTACAGGTAATTATAGTGAAGTGTACTTTCTTAGCAATCTTGGGTTTGATTAGGGTAATAGTAGTGGGAAACAGATCGGAATCTAGATTCTCTTGTTTCAGGATAATATAGTTTTAGTATAGAAAGCGTTTATTCCCTTTCTTAAGGAAATCTTCTAATCTCCTAATCAGTATATCAGATTTGATATCTAGCTTTTCAAAGTGATAGATAATTCGGAAATTAAATCGAAACAGAAATTCGGACCAGCAAGCTTGACGGTGGTTTAATAGCTTTGTTGTAATGAAGTATTCCAGATTCCTATAATTGGTAATCATTTGAATTAATAATACAACACCTTTCAACTCAGAATGCTATTCTTTAAAACAATGAATAATAACTAGCAGTTCTTTATTATAAATCTTGTAATTGTATTCAACTGCTAAATGTTTTTTAGAGAAGAATGTAATAGGTCTAAATATTCTATTATCATTATATTGGGAAAGTACTCCAACGAATATGTAATCGGAGATATCGGTTTTTACAATTACTTTCTTTTCCCAATCGAAGGAAATTAGAATAGATGCTTCGGTAAATACTCATTTCAATTAATTGAATACTTCTTGATAGGCAGGGCTTTACAGGAATGGAATATTCTTTCTGATCAGGTTTATTATCGGGTTAATGATTTTCGAAAAATCTTTAATAAATTGTTAATAAAAGTTCGAAAACCTAATGAATATTTGGATATCGATTATGCTAGTAAACAGTTTCTAATCTATAATTGTTCGGATTTTCTCTGGGTCTATTCGGATATCATCGCTTCCTATAATAAGGTTTAGAAACTTAGTTTTGGATTTCAGGAATTTGTACTTTTCGAATTTAGCGAACAAGCCGACTTTCCTCAATACTTATAGAACCTTTTGGATATAATGGATATATTCCTTTCGAGTTCGGCTGTATATCAGAATGTTATCTAAATAAGCGGTGCAAAATATATTCAGATATTCTTATAGAGAATTATTAATAAACCTCTAAAAAATTGTAGGAATCTCTGTTAGTTCAAATAATATAACTAAGGATTCAAACAATCCGAATCGGATATAGAATGCAGTCAGGTATTTCTGCTTTTCTTTTATTCTTATATTATTAAAGACAAAAATAATATCGATCTTATTAAAATACTTCATTTCTTTTAGATTATTTAAAGATTCTTTTATTAATGGTAAGGGGTATTAATCCTTGATCGATAAATTATTTAAAATATAATAATCTATACAAAACCAAAGGCCTTTATTAACCTTCTTAATAAATAAGATAGGGAAAGCGGTGAGAAAAGAGTTTAGTTAGATAAACCCTTTTCTAAGATTCTTTTTTAGCTATTCTTTTAGAGTTTTTAATTTAAGATGGGATATAGAGTATAAGGTATTGAAAGGAGAAATAGCTTCTTCTTTGAGATAGATCTTATGGTTATACAGTCAATAAGGGGATAGCTTCTCTGTATTCTTTAAAGAAAAGATATCTTTCTAATTTCGGAATTCGGATAATAGGTTTTTGGGGTTAAATACTTTCTTCTTCTTATTTAGAATATTATTGATTTGCTTAATCGATATCTGGAATATTTCATATTTTCGGTGAGTATAAACTGAATAGACTTTTAGGGAGATTGTGGTTATATCCTTATTCTTTAATCTTTCAGAATGGGCAGGTAGATGTACAAGTTGGGCTTTTGAAGGAATATCTAGTAAAGCTTTTATACAGAACAAGTGGGATAAAGTATTACAAAATTCATAGTAAAATGAGCTA
The DNA here is from genome assembly GCF_014898435.1 of Botrytis sinoallii. Taxonomy (NCBI): domain Eukaryota; kingdom Fungi; phylum Ascomycota; class Leotiomycetes; order Helotiales; family Sclerotiniaceae; genus Botrytis; species Botrytis sinoallii. The sequence continues at coordinate 2,047,978 of NW_024066037.1, forward strand.
TTAAATTGAAATAAGTTTATTGCAAAGTCGATATAAGGGTTGTATTTCTTAAATCAAGCTATTTCTAATACAATAGAATAATGGGCTAGTTTGATTATATACAAAACAATCTTCTTCTCGATATAATTATTGATTTTGAGTTCTATTTAAATATAGAAGATAACTTGATTGTCGGATAAAGTGTTTCTATCGAATTCTATAATTTCGAATGCTGTAGATAGTTAATATATTGATATTTTCTAAGAAGATACCCAGCTTCAATCTGTAAAGGCAATTCCTTTATATCCATTATCAATCATAATATATATCAGGAGAATATCTTTTTCCAAAAGTAAAATAACAAATAGAATCATCAAATCCGTACAATTGTTTAATTCATTTTTCAAAAAAAGGCTATGAGTAATAACAGCAGATAAGCAAAGAGTATACGAAGGATTGTTCTGATTATGATTTAGATTAGATATATTCTGTTTCCCGAATTGATTAAACTAATTAACAAACAAGAAGGAAAACAAGGTAGGGAACGGATAAAGACTCGGCCCCTCGAAAGACTGTTTAGTATAAGACTGATTCTCGTAAAACTAGTTATAGTAATAATAACTCGGAATTAAATAGAATGGGTATCAAAATGCGGACAGTCTTGTATTAGATGGCTAATAAAGCTACAGCAATAGCATTCGCCACATTCCCACTACGAACCCAGGTTTCTAGTAGTATATTCCTTTTTTCCTAAGCTCAGGTCCATTGGGTCTCCAAAAGTAGACTTCAGGCTAGTAAATCGTAAAAACGGAATAGTAATTATTTTTTGAAATAAAGTTTTAAAAACAATAAAACAAATATAATAAACTTATTATTGGTATTAACAGAATTGATTATCGAATTGTTATAAGTAATTAGTATATTAACGAAATTCACAAGTCGAAACGGGGTTATATAATAATATATCTTGTAGTTTGTAAGAGATTTCTTGAAATAGAAGTGGGGTTAGAGTATTATCAAGCATCTCTCCTTCTAGAACAAGTCTCTGGAATTCTATAAAAAAGATACTAAAATCGAGATGTTTTTGTTTCAATATATATAGTTTATTCTATACATTTTGTATTCGATCAAAATCCCCAAAAGCGTTTTCGAGATATTCGAGGAGTATAATATAGTTAGTGAACTAAGGAATTCCATAAAAGATCTTAAATAATATAAACTTGTATTGTCACGGTGTGAGATCACGTGACATATTGGTCCCCTCGGAGGGGACCGAATTGGGCGCTCGCGCCGGAGCGCAAGTGAGCTAGGGCCCGATCGGGCTAGCTCGCTTAGCAAAATCCTGTATATCTTCAACTTGGAAGATCCTGTATCATAGCTCTTTGAGCTACGTCTTAATCCTCAATCTGAACCTATTACCCGAATCAGTATAACTTTGCCAGATTAGGGCAAAGTTATTAGAACCCTATCCCGCCCGCCTGCCCCGTGATATGTATACCTTTTCAGTAAGTCTTCCAGTAGTATAAGTTAAGTGAGCAAAAGTTGTCGGAAATCTATTATTATTTATATTCAATTTTCTATATATCTATTAAACAAATCTATATAGATTAAAGTGGATATTATCAAATTCTTTTGGATTGGGGATATGTTTATTCAATCAAATAGTTAGAATAAGTATAATGAATTCGGGGATAAAATCAATAGGAGTTTCAGGGAATACAGTTTCCAAACAAATAGGTATAGTAAATATAGATTTAATAAAGCAATTGAGTAAATAAACGTTTTGAATAGTAATCTGTTTGTACAAAATAGTTTGAATATATTTATAGATTAGGGATTCGGAAATTTCGTATTCAAGCGATCTATTAGTCTCCTCCAGCTTAGTATAATATACAGATACTGACTAAAGATATTAATATCAAACCTAGGGGTCCTCCAATACAGAAGCGCCAAATTCTGAGGAATCCCCAGGCCAGCCAGGCGAGTGCGGAGTAGTTATCGCGAAAGTAATATTTTATAATAACAGTATTTGCACTATCCCTGTGTATGGGAAAAAGTGTAAGATTAGTGAACGATCGAGCCGACATTGTTAAATGGAATAGAAAAGTAGGAATTGTATTCTTTATTATCAATTCCTGTATTATTCCTATGTATCGCTCTCAACTCATGTATACAATCGATGCAGAAGATATTACAGAAACCTGGGTGAATCTTTTAATATTCAATAATAATGTAAATCTTCAATACACTCAGAATCTTCGGCAACAGTTCATCTACAAGCAATTCGACTCTAAAACAAAAACGATTTAATTCTTTTTCAATCGACTCCTCGACTATCAATATAAATTATTTGTAATAACATAATCTCTATCTGAAATAAAGATTTATTCTTATCTTTTAAATATATTATTAGATACAAAAATCTGGTAAATATAGTGAAACTTTATTATATTATTAAATATAAATATATAAAATATACTATATATCTTATAATAAGCTAAAAGAATTCCTCAAGGTATAATAAGTCATTTAGTAATAGCTAATGCTATGTAAGGAAATATAAAAGGAAAAGGTAATAAGAGAGCTCAAAGAAAGAGCGAAAAAGAATATAAAGAATATTATGAAAATGAAAGAAAATATATGCCTGAAAAAGGCAACAATATTTTATCAAGTTCTAGTAAAGCTATCAAGACTGAATTTTATATTTATAAATTCTGTAAGAAGAAAGAATACTAATAAAATGCTTATTGAGAATATAATAAAGTTAAAGAAACCTAGTATTCAAATAAAAATATTAAGAATAATAGTTTTGCGTAAGTAGCTATAACAAACGAATATACTGATTTCCTATATCCTAATATTATAATATATATCAAAGTCCAAAATAATATATAGATTTTTGATTCAGAAGTCTCTCATTACTTTACTGATTCTATTGAAAATCTCTTTAATATCATATAATGGGATACTCTATAAAGAGTCAAAACTATGAATAATATATATTCTATAAGCACTATATACAGAACAGTTACTATTAGAAACTTTATATTAAAAGATATCTGATATATTAAAGACTTTCGGAATAATCAATTCATTTTAATTAAAACATTTATTAAAACAGGTCGAATTGATTGATTGATTGATTGATTGATTTAATTTAACGTCCCGCTTCAGTCCATAACTATATAAAACGGCTAGACCATAAGGGCGCTAGCGGATAACTTTTGAAATACACAATGGGAATGAAATAATGGGGGAGGTGAAAACAAATACTGGGGTATAGCGCCCACTATTGTATATAATCCATACAATAGATTTTGAAAGGGATTTTACCCCTCTCTTTCCTCTCTTTCGTTTCTTTCCTTTCTCTCCTCTTATATCTCTTCTTTTAGCTCTCTAATTACTCTCTCTCCTTTGCTTATTGAATCTTCCTCTTCAACTGTTTCGTTTTGAGTTTCGGCTTTGGCTAGATGCCAGATCCTTGTAGCAATTTTGATAGTATTAATGAACTTGGTTGCTAGTTCGATGCCTATTTTCGTATATAGCAGGAATTGTAGGTTGGTTTGGGATATTGATAGGTTCTTGAAAAATTTTTTCCTTTCTTTTCTGTATATCGGGCATCCAATCAGAAGATAAGCGGCAGTTTCGATATTGTTGTAAATACATTTATTATTAGAAAGCTTGAATCGATATAAATAGGACTTGATATATCCGTGGCCAATTTTGAGTTGAAAGAAGGCGCTAGCGGTATTTCGCTTGGTGCCTTCCGGTAGTTTGATTTTGGAGCCAATTTTCCATGGAAAGAGTTTCAAATAGGTTATATCGGATTGATTTGATCTGGATTTATATTGATTGAATATCTCTAGCTATTAATTGGAATTGTGTTCTTTTATTATTATACTAAATAGCCTTATACTGGTTTCGCTTAAAGTGGTTTGTATCAAAGTTGTCTTTTTTGTTAATTTATTCGTCATTTCGTTTCCTTATATTGAGGTATAGCCTGGAATCCAATTTAAGGAGACTTCGGCTCCTTTTGCTCTGATAATCTTTGCTGCTTTGATTGCTTTTATTTGATAGGCTTGTCCTGAATGATCAAAAGGGGTTTTGAGGCAATAAAGTTCGGCTTGATTGTTTGAATAGATTTTAAATTTCTAGTCTTTATATACTATAGTGCTAGTATATTTGATAGTTTTTGTAATTTTAAAGAGTTCTCCATTATAAACTAATTGATTTAAATCAATATTGATTTGTTTTCGATAAAAAGTTGATCTGTTTGATTATATTGCGACTATCCCCACTCCTATTCCAATTCCTTTTATAATAGAAGATACATCAGTATATATATAAACTGTATTGTTATCTCTATGTTTGAATATAATATTATGGAAAGTAGCTGTATCTTCTTTTGAGACTTTACTAATATTGATTTTGTAGAGAGTTTCTTTTTTCCAAGGGGGGAAGTTAAAGTGTATAATCTTTTTGAAAGTGGATGGATTGAAGTCTTGATTTATTGATTTTCTAATTTTATCTAATTAAAGTAACTTGTATCGTTTCCTTCGAGGAATGGCTATTGCTTCTGAATCCAATTTGTATTGAAATAGCAATTCTTTTTCGATATTAATTAGATGATTAGGAGAAAGTTTTATTAATCGAAAGGCATAACGTAGTTTAACACCGAGTGGGCCATATCACCGAGTGGGCCATCATTTTTACATACAAAATTCGTCTGTGCATAACCGTGCACTTTCTTTATTTATAAACAGAATTCTCTAAAAATTGAAACTGGAAAATTTAATCATATAAATAATATGAAAATCTAATTATTTATTGAAAATTCAATTTATTATAATAGTTATTATAGAAATGTTTCTTTTGTAACGAAAATCGTGACAATTTCTACTTATTTTTAGAAAATATAAGAAATTTTTATATCAAAAATAGATTTATAAAGAGCTAAATTCTCATTATTATTTTATATTAATTTTTTTTAAAAAATAATGATTGATTATTAAAATACAAATATTAAAAAAGCGTTAATTTTGGTGTATTTTGAAGTGGCCCATTCGGTGATATGGCCCACTCGGTGTTAAACTACGTTATCATTTTATATTTAAATCTAAATGGATTTTTACTGACTTTAAACCTGTTTTGATTTCTATTGGAAAGATTAAAGTAGTTTTGAAGATTCCAAATATCTTTTAAAGAGCTAGATTTTGAAGTGATTAAAAGATATTCTTGAATTTGGCCTGTCCTTTTCACCAGATCTCCGATCTGTAATCCATAATGCTTATTATACAAACTAAATATAGCTATCTTATAGCTTTAGAGCTAAGATCCTTTTTGTATTAGCTAATTGGGCCATTTGTTAAAAGGCTCCCTTCACTTGTACTGCTTTGATATTGACATATTGATCGAATTTGAGATTCAGATCGAATTAGATATCAAGCCATCTAATTAAAGATTAAGATATTACTATTTCTGAATTAGGCAGAGTGATTAAGTATTGGACTGTTAATTTAGACGATGAGAAATACATTAATTCTGTTTTAGCTAAATCAAATTGGATTGCATTCTTTAAGCTAAGTTTGTATAACTGTTTTGTAGCTCTTTCTAACAAATTGATATTCTTTCTTTAAGTATTTGAATTAATAATAAGTGTAATATTATTAATGTAAGAAAGGAATTTGATTGAATTATATTGGAAGAGATCTTGGATATATATCAAGAAGAGAATCGGCGAAATCGGACTACCTTGTGGTATACCCGTGAAGATCGGTTTGAAGGATTCGGTTTGATTATTGAAGGATAGTTTTAATTGTCTATATTATAGAAATAAGACTGTCCAAGCAATGAGATTTATAGGTAATTATAGTTTTTTACAAATCTCTAAAAGCCAATTTTTCGAAACATGATTGAAGGTATCTTTTATATTTATAAATAAGACTGAGGTCTTAATATTAGCTCGTTTATTACTTTCAATCTCTATATTCAAAAGGAAAACTGTATCGATTGCCGATTTCTTTTGTCGTCCTCCCATTTAACTATAATATAAGAGATGAGTAGTTTCCACTAGATATTCTAATCTTTAAGCTAAGATTCTTTTACTTACTTTTCCTAAACAATTAAGGAATACAATAACTCTATAAGCTTTTGATATTGAATAATCTGGTTTCGAAGCTTTTTTAAGGATTGTTCTAGTGGCTTGTTTCCAGCATTATGGGTAATATCCGATATTGAGAAGCTTGTTATATAGAATAAAGAAGATTTGTAAAATGGCTTTGTATACTTTTATAATGATTTTCTGAATAATACCATCTGGACTAGGGGTTTTCCTTTGAATCTTAGTCGAACAGGTATTCTTTAGCTCGTTTTGAGAGAGAGCAGGCTATTCCCATTCATTAGATTATTAATATCCTTCCCATTCTGATTCCAAGGTAATAAGGGGTTGAGGGAAAAGGATAGTTTGGAAAGCAGAGCATTTTTCTTTGAAAAAGGTTTTTGAAGTAATATCAGGGATCCTTTGATTTTGATAATTCTTTATATAGGCCATTGCTTTGAAAATGGTTTGAGTACTCTCTTTTTCTAGGAAATCGTTTCAATGATTCTTCTTTACTGTTTTAATAGCTTGAAAGTATTTGTTTCTAATGATTCGAAGGGCTTCTTTTGAATTATTGTTTTCGAGATCGGATTCAATTTGTTATTTTGCTTTTCCTAGCTCTTTTCGGAGAGCTTTTAGTTCTGGTAACCATCATGGCTTAGCTCTTTTATTTATTGTAATCTTTGGAGTACAGCTTTCTATTGCCTTTTGGATAATCCTTATAAGTTCGCTAGTAGCTTGATTCAATTTGGAATGATATATATCGTTTTCTTGAAGGAAATCAATCGAGTCTTGTATAGTTATTGTAAACATATTTAGTTTGGTTAGAGTAAACAAGTAGCTAGCTTTGAATTATAGAATGGATTCGAATAGCTCCCAGTTAACTAGCTTTATATAATATCTGATAATTGGTTCTTGGAAAGGAATATTTGGATTATCTTTTCCCTTAAGTTCAAATAGAATTCCTAAGTGATCGGATTCAATATTAGAAATTGTTTGCTAATCTTGTATTCTTAAAAAGATGTTTTCAGAAGCTAGTGTCAAATCGAGTATACTTGGATTTATCAAATTAGTTTAAAAGAAGGTATTAGCTCCTGGTTTATTCAATAGAATTAGATTTTGATTTTCAAATCACTCTACTAATTGATTGGTATTTATACTTTTGTTTGAAAAAGGGTCCCATAATGAATAATGGAAGTTGAAGTTGCCTAGTAAAATAGTATATTGGCTTAAGGAAGTATTGTATAAGAATCTTTTGATTATATATTCTTAAGCTTTTACTTGATCTACTTTATTATATATATTAATAATTTAAAAGATTTCACTTTCATTTTAAAGGTTTATTATCTATATATCCGGATTTATTGGCAAATAAAAAGCTAGGTTGACTATAGCTTGAAGATCTTTGGAGATATATAAAAGGGTTCGAGGTTTGAACTCGGAATTGAAATTAGGAAGGATTTGTATGAAATTGGAGTATATAATCGATCTATAATTAGAGAAATTAGTTCCATTCTTTTGAATCCAAGGTTCCTGAATTAGAATCAGATCGATATTAAGCTCAAAAGCAAGCTATAGAGTATTTTCTGTGGCTTGAAAGCTTTTGTTGAGGTTTATTTAGAGAAATCTAATCTTGTTATAATATATTAATTAGTGCTATTAGCTTTTTATTAAACTGCTTTAAAGATTTCACAATTTTTAGAACTGGCTGTATGATTTCCTTGATAATTGGAGCATTTGATAATGATATGGGAACAGGCTTTTCCTCTCAGATTGCAAACCATACAGAGGTATATTGCTGTAATGTATTTGCCTTCGCACAATCTACAAGAAGGATCTTTTTTGCAGTGCGAGCTTTAATACCCAAAGCCCTGGCATTTTTGGCATTGAGTGGTTGGTCTGGATTCGTAGAATTGCTCTATTTTAACACTAGTGCCTGTAATATACAGCCGCTTTCGGATAGCTAATTCAGCTTCTGATTTTGAGGCAAAGGCTATCACAATAGCACCATCTTTTTGGTGAGCTCTTTTAGTTAATAGAGTAAGCCAAAAGGGAGTTCCTATTAGCTTGAAGTCTATATTAAAGGTTTCGATTTCGGTTATAATCAAATCCATTCCTTTAGATCCGGAAAATTCTTTTATAGGGATATTGTGAATAATAACCCTATGTCATTCTTGATTCTTTTGGATTCTTTCGAATTTGATGATATTCTTTCAGATAGCTTTCTTTTTAATTAGGAATTGTGATATAAAGGGATCATTGGTGGTAATAATAATATTGTTATTAAGAGAGAGTATTATTACAGCAATTACTGGTCCTTTGATTTCGATTTCTTGAAAAGCCTCATTAATCTTGTTTCGTATTATAAAAGGCAAAAAGATTTTGAGATTGAAGATTTCTGATTTGATTAAGAAGAGTCTTTTTTGAGTGATTTTGGGCTTTTTATTTATTAGAATAGATTTGTTGTTTTTTCCTTTAGGAACTAGATTCCATTCTCCTTCTTTTGTGATATTGGCATAAAAGGATTTCGGGATTGGATTAGTATTAGTCGAAAAAAGTTTAATTAAAGCTTTTACTTGTGATTCAATCTTTCGAATTGCGAATTCAAAATGGGTAATCTGAAAAGTAATAATTTTGAAAGCTGTAGTGAAATTGCCTTTTTCAATATATTCTCAAAAGATTTCCAAAAGATCTAGTAGTTTAGATTGCTCTTTGTGAGTTTGAATAAGAATAAAGATTAAGAGAATAAGATCTCTTGTTTTTAGAATAGTTTCTTTTAGAGTAATAGATATAATTTGGGTTTGTAATTGTTTGCTTAGATTGTAAAGAGAATTCAAGGGGCCTCTTTTTTTGTTTTGAATGAATAAAGTTGATTTGATTAGGCTTTGAGTAATAAAAGGGTTGCTAAATAGATTGAGATCCTTTATTCTTACTGTAGAATTAAATGTAATTAGGGAACTAGGGATCGATATTGGTAGCTCTTTAAGGGGACGGGGGGGGTTTGCTGAAACAGGAATGCCTAGAATGATTGTAGGATAGGAGGATAATGGGTTAGAGGCTTTGGGAATAGCTCCTTCCATTTCTATCTCATTAGATACTACAGAATCGTTTGAGCGATTCATATTGATATCGTATCTCTAGAGTATGAGGTTTTTGGAGAAAATTTTTACGCGATTTTTCGTGTAACTTTCGTGTTTGGAACGCCGACGACAGTATCACAACAACTACTGGTTCGAATCAATTGGGGATAATTGCAATGGAATTGATTTGATAGCTATGATCTAAAACGATCGCGAAAGGGTCGTATTCCGAAGAAAATAATTCCTTCGAAATTTGTTGTGTGAAAACAGGTCGAAAAGTCATCTTCAAAGGGGATTCAGTATTATATTGGAAAAATGGTTAACTAGAAATAACTGTAAAATATATTAATAATAATTATATCATTCAACAATCATTTATTCAATAAATATATATAGTGAATACAGACTCAGAAACAAAAAAGATTAATGCGAATAACAATAAAACTGAGATTATATATTAATATTTAGATTATCTCAATTATAATCAGATAGATAAGTTAAAGAAAGCTTTAAATAGATTGTATTATATTAAAAAAAAAAGAAAAATGTTAATCAAAAAGCTTACGAGCTTTATTTTGCAGAAAGGATGAATAAGTATTTCAATAAATATATAGCTATTTGTATATCTACAAAACTATAATACTTATATATAGATCTATCAGAAATTCAAGAATCTTCTGAAAATGGAAATAGATATTTTATTATAGTTATTAATAATATAATAAAAGGAATTTAATTTAGATTCACAAAAGATAAATCTATAGAGACTATTGTATCTATACTAATAGATCTTATCAATTAGATTGAAAAAGAGTTTAATTACAAGATTGCTATTATTAGAGTAAATAACAGGAAAGGTGAATTTGGGATATTCTTTTAAATAAAGATTGAAAAGAGAGGATTGATATTCAAACCCTCACCCCCTAAAAGCATTTTATAAATAGAATAACCGAAAAGAAGATTCAAGATATTAGTATTACAGCGAGATTGCTGTTGAGCGAATTAGGCATCAAGCCTAGTATATAGAAACTCATTATCAAATATACTGTATATCTGAAGAACAGATCACCCATCAAAGTATTACCTTTTGGAAAGGTAAGAATGCTTTCTATATTGATAATATTATATAAAGCTATGTATAGCAGACAGCCTGATTTTAAAAAGCTTAGGATATTCGGTTGTAAAGTGTAAACCAGGAACCCCTAGTAACCAGATCTAATAACTAAGAAATTCAAGTTTAAAGTATTTAAAGGAAAGTATATTATAATTGGAATAAATAGAAATAAAATCTATCGCTTTCTTAATCTTTATATCAAAATTATTATTAGAATAATAGATACTGATTTTAATGAATACAGATATTCATTTAAAGAACTCAAAAAAAAGAGTATTCCAGAATTGTCTGGGATAAAGAGGAAAAGGAAATCTTATTTATATGATAAGTAAAAGGTTATAAAAAGAAGGGTATAATTGGTAGTATAAAAAGATGTATAAGAAAATGTATATATCAATAAGTAAGAGGAAATTCAGATCTAAAATAAACAAAAGAAAACTCGAATCTATCTTTTGTAAATGCTATAATAGTGATAACTATAGGGAACTAGATATCCAGTACAAAATATATAAGTATCTCTATTTTCAAAACAAAGAATACAAATAGTTATAGAGATTCCAAAAGCTAGGCCTATTCTAATAGCTGCTTTAGTCTGAGATATTCTAAATAAAAGTTATAAGAAATAGTTGAGAAAGATTTTTAGTAATCAGATTATTTAGTATATAGTTATATTATATACTATCTTTATACACTTTGAAAATCTTTTAGTTAGTGATTATAATTTAATATTTAAGGAATCAGTAGAGCTTGAAAACGTTATACAAGGAGACACCTAAGTATAAATAGAAGCAATCAGAAATGAATTGCAAAGTCTTAAGAATAATAATATCTTTGAAATCATAAATGAAATTGTATTCATAGATTGAAAGTTATTAAGTAATAAATACATTCTGAGAAATAAACTAAATCGCTTTAGCAAATTGATTAAAAGAAAAGCAAGACTAATAATTAAAGAGTATTTTCAAGAATATAAAATAAACTACTAAAAGACTTTCATTGATATAATAAGATACTCGATATTACGCATTTTATTGGCAAAAGTTGTAGCAAAAGATTTAGAGATTGATAATATAAATATTAATATTACTTTCTTGAATAATAAACTAATGAATATAGAAATCCTTATAGAAGTATTAGAATTTTTCGAAGAAATCTTTCTTGAGATCAAACTCAAAAGCAAACTATATCTCAAACTGAAAAAGTCACTTTATAGTCTAAAACAAACATTAAGAGTTTAATAAACTATAATTCGAAAATTCTTTAAAAAGATTAGATTTGAAGAATCGATAGCAGATCTGAATCTCTTTATAAGAAAGGAAATATATATCCTATTATATATAGATAATCTATTAATAATAGGAAATCGCATTAATATAAATTCAATAAAAAAGATAATCAGAAATCGATAGAAATGCAAAGACTTAAACGAAACCAATATGTTTCTAAATATTCAAATAAAACAATATCGATAAGATTGATTATTTAAAATATACTAATCGAATTATACAAAAAAGATTTTGCAAAGATTTAAAATCGACCTCATCGATATAAAAGATTTGCCCTTACCTTCTGATATAGCTATACAAAATGCAAACAAAAATGAACTTTTTTGTTAAAACAATATAATACTATATCTTTAGATTATTGATAACACTATTTATCTCTCGAACTACACTCGATCTGATATAACATATACCATTAGCCAGTTTGTTCGTGTTATATATACACTAAAGGAAAGTCATCTAATACTTACAAAACACTTACTTTAATATCTTATTGGCATATACTTAATAAATACAATTTATTCAAATCAACTAAATATACTTACATATGAATATCAAACTTATACAAATTCAACTTAAGGATCTACAGCCAATAGAAAATTTATTTAAGGAATAACTCTTATCAGATATAGAAAAGCTATAGTATAGTCTTCAACAAAATAGAAATCGATATCTTTCTATATAATGGAAACTGAAATTATAATAGTAAATAAAGATACAAAAGAATTAGCTTGGATAGAAAAGCTAGTGAAAGACTTAGAAGAATACTTTAAGGAAGAGCCCTTTATCCTAATTTTATATTACAACAACACTAATGAAATTGATTAGATATAAGAGAATAAGTTTTATAATAAAGCAAAGTATATCGATATTCGATGGCATTATATTCAAAAAGATATGATTAATACTAAAAGACTATATATTATATGGATTCCAGAAACTGAATAAACAGTTGATATCCTTATAAAACAGCTCACATACCCTGGCTTTATAACTCATAAAAAAGGTCTAGGATTGGATTTGGAATGCTGAATACAAATGTATTAAAGAGAATCAATAATTGTATTTGGTCAAATCAGTTATCTTGATCGATTTGATTGATTTAATTGATTGATTGATTGATTTAATTTAACGTCCCGCTTCAGTCCATGACTATATAAGACGGCTAGGCCATAAGAGCGCTAGCGGATAACTTTTGAAATATATAATGGGAATGAAATAATGGGGGAGGTGAAAACAAATACTGGGGTATAGCGCCCATTATTGTATGTAGTCTATATAATAGATTTTGAAAGGGATTTTATCCCTCTCTTTTCTTTCTTTTGTCTTTCTCCTTTCTCCCCTCTTGTATCTCTCCTTTTAGCTCTCTAATTACTCTTTCTCCTTTGCTTATTGAATCTTCCTTTTCAATTGTTTCGTTTTGAGTTTCGGCTTTGGCTAGATGCCAGGTCCTTGTAATAATTTTGGTAGTATTGATGAACTTGGTTGCTAGTTCGATGTCTATTTTCGTATGTAGCAGGAATTGTAGATTGGTTTGGGATATTGATAGATTCTTGAAAAATTTTTTCCTTTCTTTTCTGTATATCGGGTATCTAATCAGGAGATAAGCGGCAGTTTTGATATTATTGCAAATATATTTATTATTAGAAAGCTTGAATTGATATAAATAGGACTTGATATATCCGTGGCCAATTTTGAGTTGAAAGAAGGTGTTAGTGGTATTTCGCTTGGTGCCTTCCGATAGCTTGATTTTGGAGCCAATTTTCTATAAAAAGAGTTTCGAATAGATTATATCGGATTGATTCAATCTGGATTCATATTAATTGAGTATCTCTAGCTATTAATTAGAATCGTATTTCTTTATTATTATATCAAATAGCCCTATATTAGTTTCGCTTGAAGTAGCCTATATCGAAGTTGCCTCTTTTGCTAATTTATCTATTATTTCGTTTCCTTATATTGAGATATGATCTGGGATTCAATTTAAGGAGACTTCGGCTTCTTTTGCTCTAATAATCTCTACCACTTTGATTGCTCTTATTTGATAGACTTGCCCTAAATGATTAGAGAGGGTTTTGAGGCAATAAAGTCCAGCTTGATTGTTCGAATAGATCTTAAATTTCTAACCTTCATATATTATAATACTAATATATTCAATAGCTTTTGTAATTCCAAAGAGTTCTTCATTATAAACTAATTAATTTAAACTAATATTAATTTGTTTTCAATAAGAAGTTGATCTGTTTGATTGTATTATGACTATCCCCACTCCTATTCCAATTCCTTTTATAATAGAAGATGTATTGATATATATATAAACTGTATTATTATCTCTATATTTGAATATAATATTATAGAGAATAGCTGTATCTTCTTTTAAGACTTTACTAATATTGACTTTGTAGAGAGTTTCTCTTTTCCAAAAAGAAAAGTTGAAGTGTATAATCTTTTCGAGAGTGGATGGATTAAAGTCTTGATTTATTAATTTTCTAATTTTATTTAATTGAAGTGGTTTGTATTGTTTTCTTCAAGAAATAGCTATTGCTTTTGAATTCAATTTATATTGAGATAGCAATTCTTTTTTGATATTGATTGAATAATTAGAAGAAAGTTTTATTAATTAAAAAGCATATTGTCTTATATTTGAATTTAAATGGATTTTTGCTAACTTTAAATCTGCTTCGATTTCTATTAGAAAGATTAAAGCAGTTTTGAAGATTTCAAGTATCTTTCGAAGAGTTAGATTTTAAAATAATTAAAGGATATCCTTGAATTTAATCTGTCCTTTCCATCAGATCTCCGATTTGTAATCCGTAATACTTATTATACAGACTAAATATAGCTATCTTATAACTCTAGGGCTAAGATTTTTTTCTGTATTAACTAATCGGGCTATTTATTGAAAGGCTCCTTTTGCTTGTACTACTCTGATATTAACATATTAATCAAATTTGAAATTTGGATTGAATTAGATATCAAGTCATTTAATTAAAGATTAGGGTATTATTATTTCTGAATTAGACAGAGTGATTGGGTATTAGATTATTAATTTAAACAATAAGAAATATATTAACTTTGTTTTAACTAAATCGAATTAGATTACGTTTTTTAAGCTAAGTTTGTATAACTGTTTTATAGCTTTTTCTAACAAATTGATATTCTTTCTCCAAGTATTTGAACTAATAATAAGTACAATATTATTAATATAAGAAAGGAATTTGATTGAATTATATTGGAAGAGATTTCGAATATATATCAAGAAGAGAATCGGCGAAATCGGACTACCTTGTGGTATACTCGTAGAGATCAGTTTAAAGGATTTGGTTTGATTATTGAAGGATAATTTTAATTATCTATATTATAGAAATGAGGCTGTTTAAATAATAAGATTTGTAGATAATTGTAGTTTTTTATAAATCTCTAAAAGCTAATTTTTCGAAATATAATTAAAGGTATCTTTTATATCTATAAATAAGATTGAGATCTTAATATTAACTCGTTTATTATTTTCAATCTCTATATTCAAAAGGAGAACTATATCAATTGCCGATTTCTTTTGTTGTTTTTCTATTTAGTTATAATATAAGAGATGAGTAGTTTCTGTTAGATATTCTAATCTTTAAGCTAAGATTCTTTCACTTACTTTTTCTAAATAATTGAGAAATACAATAATTCTATAAGCTTTTGGTATTGAATAATCTGGTTTTGAAGCTTTTTTAAGGATTGCTTCAATAGCTTGTTTTTAGTATTATAGGTGATATTTGATATTGAGAAGCTTACTATATAGAATAAAGAAGGTTTGTGGAATAGTTTTATATACTTTTATAATGATTTTCTGAGTGATATTATCTGGATCAAGGGTTTTCCCTTGAATCTTAGTTGAACAGATATTCTTTAGCTCGTTTTGAAAAAAAGCAGATTATTCCTATTCATTAGATTATTGATATCCTTTCCATTCTGGTTCTAAGGTAATAGAGGGTTGAAGGAAAAGGGTAATTCGAAAAGCAGAGCATTTTCCTTCAAAAGAGATTTCTGAAGCAATATCAGGGATCCTTTGATTTTGATAATCCTTTATATAAACCATTACTTTGAAAATGATTTGAGTACTCTCTTTTTCTAGAAAATCATTCCAATGATTCTTCTTTACTATTTTAATAGCTTAAAAGTATTTATTTCTAATAATCCAAAAGACTTCTTTTGAATCATTGTTTTCAAGATCGGATTCAATTTGTTATTTTGCTTTTCCTAGCTCTTTTCAGAAAGCTTTTAGTTCCAATAACCACCATAACTTAGCTCTTTTATTTATTATAACCTTTAGAGTATAGCTTTCTATTGCCTTTTGAATAATCCTTATAAGTTCACTAATAGCTTAATCCAATTTGAAATGATATATATCGTTTTTTTAAAGGAAATCAATCAAATCTTGTATAATTGTTGTAAATATACTTAATTCGACTAAAGTAAACAAGTGGCTAGCTTTTGAATTATAGAATGGATTCGAATAGCTCCTAGTTGACTAGCTTTATATGATATCTGATAATTAGTTCTTAAAGAGAAATATTTGGATTATCTTTTCTTTTAAATTCGAATAGAATTTCTGAATGATCAAATCTAATATTAGAAATTATTTACCAATCTTATATCCTTAAAGAAATACTTTTAGAAATTAGTGTTAGATCGAATATACTTGGATTTGTCAAATTAATTCAAAAGAAGATATTAGCTTCTAATTTATTCAATAGAATTAGATTTTGATTTTCAAATCACTCTACTAGCTGATCAGCATTTATACTTTTGTTTGAAAAAGAATCCCATAATGAATAATAAAAATTGAAATTGCTTAATAAAATAGTATATTGACTTAAGGAAATATTATATAAGGATTTTTCGATTATATATTCTTAAGCTTTTGCTTGATCTGCTTTATTATATATATTAATAATTTGAAAGATTTTACTTCCATTTTGAAGATTTATTATCTATATATCCGGATCTATTAGCGAATAAAAGACTAGATTGATTATAGCTTGAAGATCTTTGAAGATATATAGAAAGATTCGAGGTTTGAACTCGGGATTAAAATTGGGGAGGATTTGTATGAAATTGAAGTATATAGTCAATCTACAATTAGAGAAATTGATTCCATTCTTTTGAATTCAAGATTCCTGAATTAGAATCAGATCGATATTAAGCTCAAAAGCAAGCTATAAAGTATTTTCTGTAGCTTGAGAGCTTTGTTGAGATTTATTTAGAGAAATCTGATCTTGTTGTAATATATTAATTAGTACTATTAGCTTTTTGTTGAATTGCTTTAAAGATTTTATAGTTTTTAAAACTGGCTATATGATTTCCTTAATAATTGAAGCATTTGATAATAATATAGGAATAGGCTTTTCCTTTCAGATTACAAACCATACAGAGATATATTGCTGTAATATGTTTGTCTCTATACAATCTACAAGAAGGATCTTTTTTGCAGTACAAGCTTTGATACCCAAAGCCCTAGCATTTTTGATATTAAATAGTATCACGGAGGTAATAGCTATGTCTAATGGTCACTTTGATCAGGAGATAGGTATATAGAGTGATAATAAACTAGATTGACTTGAGGTGTGATCATAAGGATCATACCTGCTTTATATACCCTGATCAGGCGATGGAGTCGCCTAATTAGGTATATAGGGTACACAAATGAACTGAGTGAAATAGTTTTAGTAATCATGGGAATGAGTACTCCGGAGGAGTACTAGGATTAACACCGTAGGGTTACACTATACGGTGAATTCCGTGACACACCCCCCAGATCGCTCGGTGCTTTGATGGTTACACTGAGGGATCTGCATAGCAAACAAAGGAAAATTTTTTCTGGCCGTGAGCGGCGTAAGCGTTGGTGAGCGCCTTGTTCGGGTAGTTGCTGTGATTTTACCTGCCGGGCAGGCTTATTCATCAGATAAAGGAGCGTGAGGCGTATAAAGCGTATGATTTTTCAAGAAAAGAAAAGAGTGAGTTGTATCGTTGATCAGGAAAGCCTGTGAGAAAGTGACGATATTCGAGTGAGGGAATTAATCCTTCGGATTGTTGCATATCAGGAGGCTTGAGTCATTTTGATTGTTATGCGGTTGAGTGTTTGTATCAATTGATTCGATCGATCCGCGCATACGACGCTCTGTGGCGGAGATGGAATTGAGTGGAATTCGATGGATTTTGAGAGAACTTAGTGGATCGATATGATTATAAGAGGGAGACAGTTCCCCTTCCTTAGATTCATATTCGATAATTCCAATACGTTCTTTCATCATGCCTTCTCCTGTCAGAGAGTCCCCGGCCTTTATTGATCTTGTTGATCGATATACAACCGCCTCCCCGCATACCTCACCGAAGGGTGACATTCAATCTGGTGGATCTAATGCTCAGCGTTCTCCTGGTCAGTTATTGCCTGCAGCTGAGGTTCGATCGCCCTCCAACAAACAGTTTTCACGGACAAGACCATCCTTTGGTGAACATCACCAAGATCTCGATGATAGCTTTCTGAAGAAGGTTGAAGCTGTTCGAGATCGCCGGGCTGATGCAAACAAAGGTCGTACAGTGATAACTCCCGCGGATCGTGGTAATCCTTTTGTCGATAGCGAGGAAGAATATCATCTTCCTGACCTTCCTCCCGACGGCGAGAGTTCCTCATTGGAGTCACCTTTCTCTTCTTCCACCAATCCCACCCCCGCTCCTAGGTCAAGTAAGAGCCGGACACCTACTCGCAAAGCTCGTGATGAGCGCAAGCGGAAGGGCCCAAAGCGTGATCTTAGGAATAAGGGTGCGCAAAACGCTGTTCCCTGTACGGAGTGTGTTCGTTCTCTTCTCTCTGGTCGTCATGAGGAACATGGCAAGTGTTTCAAGCGGAGAAATGCGTCTTCTCTTCGGTGCTGGAAGTGCACCACGCACACTTGTACACCTCTCCCGGTGTATTTGAGACCTTTGGGTGTTCGACTGTTGGAGCTTTGCGATCCTGAGTTCGTGGTACTTCCTGGAAAGGTATGTTCTGATCTTTTTTATCTCGTTGTGATCTGCTGACATACTCTTTAGAGGACTGTCCCGAACCAGAAATCGGCCCGTATTGCGATGACGGTTATGTTGGCGATGACTAAAGAGGATAGCGAGTTCATCGATCTTGACTCTCTCTCATCACCAACACAGGTTATGTCTCCTCCCCCTGCTCGATCGTCGCGATCATCCGTTCGTCCTTCCCCCGCCACGAGATCATTACCTCCCTCTCCGACTAGGAAACGGAGATCCTCTCCTGCTCCTCAATCTCCTGCGGTAAAGCGTTCGAAGGTTAATACGAGGGCTCCTGCGGCAAGTCCTAAGACTCGGTCACAGCCTGCTCGTGCTGCTTCGAAGGGTAAAGAGAAGAAGGTTGAGTTTGATATGTATGATGATAGTGATCTTGATGACGAGTATAATGCTGTTGGTGAAGGGGACGTGGTTGACTCTGGTGACGAGCTTGCTGAGAAGAAGCGGAAAGCTTGAATTGATGCAGCTCGAGATTGAATTCGCTACAAAGAAGCGTGCTCTTGAAGGAAAATATGTCGTTTGATCTTGTTGATCCTGGTGCTCACGTCTTGTAGGTTTAGGAGGGATATAAAGTGATTGAACTTTTGTCGTGATAAGTTCTTAGTTAATCCATCTGCTGTCATCTCTGCTGTGGGCAAATATGTGAGATGGAAACTCCCTTTTGAATATTCCTGACGTAGCCACATGTTCTGTATATCGACGTGTCTCAGCTTAGTAGTGATCCTTTCGTTCTCACCTACTACTAATCTGATCGTTTGCTGGTTGTCGCAGAAGATCGTGACTGGTTGCTTGACTACAAGATTGATCTCTTTGAGAAATCGAAGGGTAGCTAGTGTCTCTTTTGATGTGCGCTCGACACCAAGTAATTCGGCTTCGGTGGTGGAAGTAGTGATGGTATCTTGTCTTGAAGCTTTCCATACTACTGGTCCACCGAACAATGAGATCACGAAACCTTGAGATGATCTTCGTGATTCCTTGTCGTCGGCGAATGAGGCGTCTGAAAATGACAAAAGCTGTGGGATCTGTTCTCGACAGTATCCAATTGAGTAGTATCTCGTGTTCCAGAGATACCGAATACAGTGATCAACTGCTTTCATGTGATCCGGAGATGGGTTAGTTAGAAAGTGACTGAGTTGCGATGCTGCGAATGCGACATCTGCTCTAACTGTGATTGCGGTATATAGCACTGATCCTACCTTTTCTTGATAGATTCGTATGAATGTGATAGTAGCAGTTCCATCATATTTCACGAATTCCATGATTGGTAACGGTGTGCATGCGTTGCCATTATTGAGATTAAACTTCTGTGCAATCTTCTCAATGTAGGTATCATGTGCTAACCAAAGTTTTCCCATTTTCCGATCGCGAATGATCCGGATACCCAAAAACCACTCTGTATCGCCTAGATCTCTCAATTCATAGGCCGCCTTGATACCAGAGATGATACTATCAGCTGTTGATACATGCTTGCGATGATACACGATCTGTATATCGTCCACAAAGAATAGTACCAAAACAGTCTGATCTGGGTTTGTGAAAAGACAGGGTTCCTCCTTGCATTGGTTTAGACCTAGATTCTTTAGTGTCTTGCTAAAGTCCTTGAACCATAATGCAGGGGAATCTCGGAGACCATATAGTGCGCGATCAAGAACTACGCACTTATTTGGTTCCTTGAATCCATCCGGTAAGTAGCAAACTACAGGTACACCTGATGGATCCCTATGAGCATTGACAAATGCATTGACGACATCAAATTGCTTTGTTTCCAGATCGTATTTTGCTATCAGCGCCATTACGATCCTAAATGATCTTCCGGCGAGTGTCGCGGCGTAGGTTGATTCGATCGTGTCTTTAGCTTGAAGATCACCACGAACAACCAGCCTAGCTCGACATCGCGTTAAGAATCCCTGTTCATTGCATTTGTATGTGAATACCCATTGCAATGGTATAGGGGCAATTGGTGCGTCTTGTGCATTGATTTCATGCCATGTTTTGCGATCCTTCAGATTGTTGATCTCAATCTCACACTCGCGTTTAAACCATTTCCCCAAGAAGTGATCCTTGAGTTGGTGGTAACGCTGAGGTGGTTTGGGCAATCCTGATAGATGCAAGTTGGGTAGCTCCTCTAAGGCTCCATTTTCAGGTGCTTTAGGAGGGCTAGGTTTTGTTCGTACGGCGGAGGCGATCACGCTGTGTACGGTAACAAATGAGTGTTCTTCCCCCTGTATATTCATATTTGGGTGGCTAGGCCAAAATGTTGAATGGAAATCTTCGATACGGGAATCACCTTCGAGCGACAAGTTCGCAATAAGAGTGCCTATAAGCGTGTGGTCGCTTGTTGACGGATTGTTTTGCAGTCTCTTTTGTTGTCGAGTTTGATGGTGGTGATCCGTAGATGTGTTGATATCAGGAGTTGTATCATCAAAATCAAAGGATTGATACTCAGATGGATTGAGAGTTGGGCGAGGAATTTCGATCCTCATGATCCTTTGTCTTTTGGGTTCTCGATCAGGAAGAAATGAAAGTTGATCTTCCTTGAATTGATCGATTGTGCGTGTCGGAGGAGGTAATCTTTCCGGTGATGTTACTTCCTCTACGACGTAGGCGTCCATAGTATCAGTAGGATGAGTGTCTGGATCGCTCTCGTACTCCCCGCGTATGACTTGGGTAGCACTACCAGTGTGCTCATAATCCATACTTTCTGGTTGATTACTATGGTTGCTCGGTGATGTCGGAGTAGAACTTGTAGACTCCTGTGCCTGATCAGTGGTGGTTCGTTCTTGAATTCGGTCTTCTGCCTCTAGGGCCTCTTCAGAGTGCAGAACCTTGTGCGTACTACTACTTTCGGTATTCATGTGTGAGCTCCCACCCCCCAGAGACACCCCCGAGTCCTGCTCGTCTTGAGGTGTATCTGAAGTGCGCATGGTGGTGTCAACAGAACCAGTAGTAGTGTGTGTCGAAGCCATCACATCGTCACCTTGATCAACAATAGTACCATCGATATCGATTATTTGCTGAATATCGAGAGCTAGTGCAAATTGCTGTAGCTCTTGATCCGTGTGTATATCGATGGTTTTATCTGTTTGATCCATTTTGTATGTTCTTTCCTCAAAGAAAAGTAACGTTTCGAGTGACGATGACCCGCTTGAGCTTGGGTATCCAGATACGGTAGATTGGAGAACCTGGTACGTATCCGACGAGATATCCAATATTTGCTCTAGGGTTAGTTTGTAAATTCTCTTGTTTATACCTAGTTCTCTTTCCTTATCCAGAGGGTATGCCCTACACCCGTATCGATATATTCTACTCCAGTTTGGGCGGAGATCGACAGTTAAGTGATCCGCGACCGCTGGGGCAGATGATCGTAGGTATTCATGAAACCAAGTATCCAGCACCTCATTTGGGGATTTGAACGATCGAGCTTTAAGAGGACTAATGTTATATAGGTAGGTAGCAGCTTGCACTGCTTCAACCCATAAAGATCAGGTATGCCTGCGGAGATCCGCATCTGATCTGTTTGGTGATTATCTCTTGTCCTGCTCGTTCCGATCCTCCATTTGATTCGTGCGTATTTGGTGGAGATAACTCAAGTTCAATACCTTCGGTTTTGATCCAATTTTCGAATACGGTGTTTCCCATAATACCAATGACTGAAGTGTCGTTATCCTGCTTGATACAGACTACTGATAGACCTGTACTTTCTGAGCACCCAAGCGAGGAAGTTCTGGATTGTGTCAAATACTTCGAAATGAGTCTTTTGGTATAATGGAAAGCTAAAGATCTTTCCACTAAACATGTCCTTGATTACCAGGAGCCAGGATGCTCGGTATATGCGCGTGGAAAGTCGAATAAATCCCATTGAATTTTGTAGAAAGGACGTGGTGATCGGGATTCACTAGGAGCTCGTGATATTATTTGCTTAGCATGTGTGCGTGAGCAATCAATACACTCAATCCTAGTGAGTCCTTTTATCCTCACGTTCCTTGCTGAGAAGACGAGATGTTCGAGTGCTTCTTTACCCAAATGTCCTGATCGTTCATGCCAGAGTTCTGCGGAATCCTCTCGAGGTTTAGGTGGGTCCCTCGATCGGCGAAATGGTCGTTTGACGTTGGTATTGATCGTGGGACACATCAGAAGGTTTGGATTCACAGGTATCGTGCTTAGGTTGATCAAGCAGGAGGAAAGTGGTTTGTATTCTAGGAACAAGAGGTTATCTTTACGAGTACAATGAGCGACAATATGACTGTTCTCAAGATTGCCCTTCCGTAATGTAGAGTCCATCCCTAAAAAACCATATTCCTGCACCTAAGAGCTTTGTTTCCGAGACGATATTGACGTGAAATCCAGGAATATATGCGACATTTGAGAGAACCAGATCACCTTTTGAACCTTGAGGTCTTTGGAGGATATTCTTGATCGTGCGAGTGCCTCGTCCGACGACCTGAATTTTGTTGTTCCTGCCTCAACGTAATCTGATGCTGGTGAAGGTGTATATTCATGTCCGTCAAGAAGATCGATATTGTTAACGAGGTGCATGGCGCCACCGCTGTCAAGTATAGTACTGTCAGAGAGTTGATGGAGTGGATCAGAAGTAGTAGTATAAATCCCATGACTCGTAGAGCCTTGGATAAGACAGGCAACTGTTCTTGATCCAGGGTCTCTTGAATCATATGATTGAGAGGTACTACCTCTTGAGTTGATCCATCCCTTCTGCTCCCAGGCTTTGCGTATATTCGACCATCGATCTTCCTTGATCCTTCCTCGTATGTCATTGCATTCCTTCTCTGTCAATGAGATTGAATTCCGGGAGTCGCATTTTCCGGTGAGTGCGAACTCAACTAACCAGCATGTCTTGGGATAGTGACTACCACTGCCTTTCCATTCTTCCAATCAGATTCCGACTTACAAGGGCATTCATATCGACCAGTTGCCTTTTTGGGCCTCCTCTCCGAGCATTGCCTTGCTTTCCTTGCGGATTACCAGGGTTATGCTTAGGTTCAGAGTTGATTGTCGAGAATATACCCTTGCCCTTGGGTGCTAGAGAGTCCTGATAGACTAAGCCACCAAAGATATCTCCGAATTGCTTCAAAGAGTAATTGGGAAATTCCAAGTTGATTGTTGGTCTCGATCTGAATGAGCATGGTGCTTGCCCAAGTGGGGAGCATACGTGCTCCCACAGCCTGTAGGAAGTTGATGATTGCTAAGTCATCCTCTACTTCGACATGATATGATTTTGGCGGTAGTATAAGCTTTAGTCCATTCGTTATGCCACTTGATCGGATCAGTTCGACCTACGGTTGCTTGCTGAAGAACGTTTCGATATTCTTGAGCAATAGCAGATTTGCTGTTGTGATGGTAGGTGCGAGCTTATCCTGTAGCTTCTGAATGATCGTTTTGAGTGGTAAAGCTTTTCCATCACTGTTGTCAAGAGTAAGTTCCATAGGTGGGATGAGTCCACTGTTTTCCGTAATCCATTCGTAGACATCCTGATACATTTATGCATGATATTGTACTTGTCCCTCTGGTAGCGGTACTCTCCTTGAAGTGCGGAGTGTTCTGCTGAGATATCTTGAAAGGTACTTGCTTTAGGCCTCACAGGCTTAAGCATTGGCTCTTTAGAGGATTGTGATGGAGTCATCTTAGTGTCTCCTTCTGAGTCCTTCTGTTGAGATTGTTCATAAGCATCGAGATCAGCGAGGTACTTTGCATTATTGTTCAAATCGTATTTTCTCATGAGATCGATGATCGTAATGAGCTCAGGTGGGTCCTTGGTGAGCCAGTCTTCTTCGTCGGTGGGGATCAACTGGTGAAGAGTTTTTCCATCTTCCGAGGATTCTCCGGAACTGATCGGAGTGATCGGAATGGTCTTGGAATCAGATGGTTTGACGTCCTTCCAGATACCTTTCGATATACAGAGGTGTTGTAGATTCAGGAACCATCTTGATCAGTGTCCACGGGTAACGAGTCTGGTGACTTCTGAGGAATTGGATTTAGACATGACGAGTTTGTAAAGATGAATAGGAGAGAGTATATATGAATCAGAGTGATCAAAAGACGTATATGAATAATGAGGGCGCAGTATGAGTGCCAACCGGGCTCATAACTATCACGGAGGTAATAGCTATGTCTAATGTCACTTGATCAGGAGATAGGTATATAGAGTGATAATAAACTAGATTGACTTGAGGTGTGATCATAAGGATCATACCTGCTTATATACCCTGATCAGGCGATGGAGTCGCCTAATTAGGTATATAGGGTACACAAATGAACTGAGTGAAATAGTTTTAGTAATCATGGGAATGAGTACTCCGGAGGAGTACTAGGATTAACACCGTAGGGTTACACTATACGGTGAATTCCGTGACAAATAGTTAATCTGGATTCATAGAATTGCTTTATTTTAATACTAATGCCTACAATATATAACCACTTTCGGATAGCTAATTCAGCTTCTAATTTCGAGATAAAGGCTATCACAATAGCACCATCTTTTTGATGAGCTCTTTTAGCTAATAGAGTAAGTCAAAAGGGAGTTCCTATTAGCTTGAAGTTATATTGAAGATTTCGATTTCGGTTGTAATCAAATCCATTCCTTTAGGTCCGGAAAATTCTTTTATAGTAATATTGTGAATAATAACCCTATGCCATTCTTGATCCTTTTGGATTCTTCGAATTTGATAATATTCTTCTAGATAGCTTTCTTTTCAATTAGGAATTGTAATATAAAGGGATCATTGATGGTAATAATAATATTATTATTAAGAGAGAATATTATTACAACAACTATTAGTCCTTTGATTCCGATTTCTTGAAAAGCCTCATTAATCTTGTTTTATATTATAAGAAACAAAAAGGTTTTGAGATTGAAGATTTCTGGTTTGATTAAGAAGAGTCTTTTTGAGTAATTTTGGGCTTTTTATTTATTGAAATAGATTTATTGTTTTTTCCTTTAGAAACTAGATTCCATTCTCCTTCTTTTGTAATATTGATATAAGAAAGTTTTGGGATTGAATTAATATTAATCGAAAAAGATTTAATTAAAGCTTTTGCTTGTAATTCGATCTTTTGAGTTGTAAATTCAAATGGGTAATTTGAGAAGTGATGATTTTGAAAGCTGTAGTGAGATTGCTTTTTTGATATATTCTCGAAAGATTTTCAAAAGATCTAGTAGTTTAGATTACTCTTTGTGAGTTTGAATAAGAATAGAGACTAAGAGAATAAGATCTCTTGCTTTTAGAATAATTTCTTTTGGAATAATAGATATAGTTTGGATTCGTAATTGTTTGCTTGGATTATAAAGGGGATTCAAAGGGCCTCTTTTTTTGTTTTGAGTAAATAGAGTTAATTGATTAAGCTTTGAGTAATAAAAGGGTCGCTAGATAGATTGAGATCCTCTATTCTTATTATAGAATTGAATGTAATTGGGGAACTAGGGATCGATATTAATAGCTCTTTAAGGGAACAAGGGGGGTTTGCTGAAACAGGAATGTCTAGAATGATTGTAGGATAGGAGGATAATGGGTTAGAGGCTTTGGGAATAGCTTTTCCATTTCTATCTCATTAGATATTACAGAATCGTTTGAGCGATTTATATTAATATTGTATTTCTAGAGTATAAGGTTTTTGGAGAAAATTTTTACGCGATTTTTTCGTGTAACTTTCGTGTTTGGAACACCGACGACAGTATTACAACAACTACTGGTTCGAATCAATTGGGGATAATTGCAATGGAATTGATTTGATAGCTATGATCTAAAACGATCGCGAAAGGGTCGTATTCCGAAGAAAATAATTCCTTCGAAATTTGTTGTGTGTGTGTGATTGATTTAATTCAAATTGATCAAATTGATCAAATTGATCAAATTGACTAAATTGACCAAATTGATCAAATTGATAAAAATCACTAAATATATTTATTTCAACAATTTCATTAGGTTTATCAGATTTACTATATTCACCAGATCTATCGAATTTATCAAAATTATCCAAATTAGTTAAATTGGTTAATTTATTATGAATTAATCAAATTGACCAAATTGATCATTTTAAGAAAACCATGTGGGGTAATAGATAAGCTGGAGATCTGTTCACATGAGATTGGATTTGGGTTGTTTATTATACTAAAAAGGTAATTCTACAATCCGAAGATAACGAATTCGAAGTAATTTGTTGGTATATATACAAAAAAGATTTTACAAAAACAGATTGATATTCGAACTACTAATGGATTGAATTCAATTTGATATAAACAGGGAAAATAGGATTCAAATAAAGAGTACTTTTATACTGCGATACAATATTAAATCGTAGGGTTATCGAACTTTATTGAAGATATAGATATTATAGGCAACTCTGGAATGTTGATATTGTTATAAAAATTAATAAGACTCTTTATAAATATGTATATATAGAGAGTTTGTATGATTTAGATAGTAGATTCCTACTATAAGGGGGATGTTGGAAATTATATGTATAGTATATATATAGTATGTGTATACTACTATAAAACTCCTTCTTCGAACTTTCTGGATATATAGATCTGATATACATATTTCAATATATCACTCCTTATGCGTAACTTGCTGTCTATTTCTGATAAATATAACCTTTGGATAAAATTGATATGATCAATATTACATCCAGCTTACAAAGCTAAAGAGTATACAGTACTATCTTATATCCAGTTTGTAGAGTTGAAAAGTGCGTAATACTATTTTACAATCAGTATATAATATTATAATCGATTATTACTATTAATTTGCAAAATTGAAAAGTATATAATATTATCTATACTTATATATTTATAATCACAAATCTGCAACAACGGATACTAGCTATATTATAACAAATCATATTGAAGGAATCTTACAATACCATGATACCGTCAATGTGCGGTCGTGAGTGATCTGTCGCGCCGCCGAGTGCGTCGGGTTGCAACCCAATCGCTCCAATGACGATGACAATGATTATATCGATAACTGAAGTGAGTGAAGATGACGATATATAGTTTATCTATAAAGCAATAACTAATTAATTCTATAAGGAGAATAGAAAGCGATAAATAATCCTAAAGATTGCGAGCACGATCGATGTGTGTATTAAAACCCTGAGCAAGACGGAATTGAACCACGCCGACACGCTAAGATCTGTGTGCATCAATGGTATGATCAAGACTATAAGACAAGCCGGGCTTATATAGAGAATCCCTATATCAATCACAAAAGCAATCCCAAAGGGAATTGCTAAATCCTATATTGATATACTCAAGACTGAAAGGGCGCCTCAGGTACCGAAGGGCGTCAAGGCGAGCATGCCCAAAACGACGGAGACGATACAAGAGCGCAAACGATGGGAGCGAAACAGCTGCACAATCCTTATAAAGATGGAAGTGGGTAATAGATGATTGCCAATAATCCTTTCGAACTGTGACTAAAGATTATAGAAGCAGTTCCTGGATTAAGGCTCGAACTGATCCCCTCGTTCTATTGTAACAGGACGGGGTGGACCCTGAGATGCAAGATGCTAGAGGAATGCAAGAATCTTTTGTAAGATGAAAATTGTATATAGCTGATTATCGCACTTGATACGGATAATACTCAAACCATGGAGACCTGGTACAACTATATTATGCCTCAAGTCCCTCACAACACGCTGAGCGTGCTTACAACACTCCCAGACACAATTATCCGAAAAGAGATTAAGGTGTAGGCAGGAGAGGAACCAATGTAATACAGAGTCTCTAAGTATAGGGTGAACCTTTTTATAGGAAGGGCCAACTGGATTGTTAGTTTCAAAAAGATAATAAAACCATTCCGGCTATTTAATGTTAGTAAATACTCGAAGCCCCTTGATAGGTCGCGACGCTTTTAACCACAACAGTACTTCAATGGGTGCTAGCTATATTGTAACTTGTATATGTGTTATCGCCCAGCTCGTTGTTTTAGGTGCAGCGAACTGATTACTAAACACACCAACGGAAAGATTTATAAATAATACTAAAACGATACTCAATATGTAGGATGTCTAGGACCCTTCCGATTCGTGTACAGCAATTGCCTTGTGGCACCACAATCAGTTAATGGAAAACTGATCAGACTTATCTACTGACAAATAAAAAAAGTCAGGATCGCTGGCTGAAGGGAGATTCAGAAAGTATGTAAGAGAACGGCACCTACTCCAACACTAGCCAAACAGCCTCAAGTGGTTATCCCCAGACCCCTTGTACCGGAAGCCTGTATCACTGTCTATGAGAATGAATGGCAACTAATAAACCGATCATCCAAACAGGCTCAATTAGGGGAAGGCCCCTCTAACAATCCGATTCACACTCTAGGCTGTAATTCTTTGTACTGTGCTAACAAAGGGGTAAACTATAATGTAATAGCTATAGCTGAAAAAGTCTTCTCATCTCCTGACTCTGAAATGAGCGAGGGGAGTGAGTTAAATGCCGACAAAGCTGTTACCACCTCTATATAAGTTGTACAACCAGTGTGAACTCAATAGGGGAAAGGGGGCTCACGATCACATAAGCGAATGTGAGGCGCAAACACTCCAATCATATTACCTTCCTACAGATTGCTGGAGAAACTGATATGGATATTATCTGTATTTAAGAACCCTGATTGTACGATAACTCGACAACCCAAAATCATGCTGTATATAACTGATACCAGCCGATCGACATTTAAGGAGCAGCTAATGGCCTTGAGTATAGGCTACGAGTAATTACCTATATACAAAAAAAAGGCAATTTGAAGATCAGACAAATAAGGCAGACTGGAAGCAGGGATCTACTTTGAATCAATGTTAACGGATACTCGATTTTTAATGCCTACCGTGCCTTACTTGATTCGCTAACAATAGAATACATATTCGGACTAGAGATCGTCCTAGGGACTGGTATGGTTATTGGAGGTGACTTCAATACTAAGTATGATCTGTGGGAACCCGGAGTAGCAATTATTAACCAAGGTGATACGCTTGTACAATGAACTGCCGAATAGGGAATAGAATATATTGGGACTCCTGGTGTCTCTATACATACAAAAGGATACATTCTGGACCTAACCTTTTCTAATCTAATCACTGCTACAACAATGATCGATGACATCTGCATAGCGGCTCCGATCACGCTACTCAAATCATTACTATCTCAGATAAAGGAACCTCTGAATACGAGTAAGTGTACATCTGGATATGCAATTCAGATTTACTCTATCTGGTAGGCATAATGGCCAATTGCTTAGCGAACCTCCAGAACCCGGATTTTCGATTTACCTACAATATCGATAGACTGATTGTTAGACTCATAAGTGCACTGAACGCTTCTGTAATAGCTGTGGGGCAGAAAGGCCGCAAACTCTATCGATCATTTTTGTAATAAACCGACAAGTATAAGGAGGCACACTGAACATATACACAAACCAGGAGAACTAGAACTACTAACGGAATAGCAACTGTTCAGTAGGACCTATAAAGGGTTGTGCGAGTATCGAAACGAGTCTATTGGACTAAACGCTTGGACGATGTACAGGATGATCAGGAATTATACAAAGTCATGAACTGGTACAAGCTGACCCCAGAAGCAGGCCTCAAGGCCCCTTCTTGGTAATCGAAGATCAGGAGATTATTGATATCAGGAAAAAAGCCGAAGCACTTTTTATAATGATACTCGACCGTTTTTAAAGCATCAAACGATCTATAGCACGACTCTCTACAGGAACAGGGCTGCTAGACGATCTTACCATGGAAAAGAACGATCATTGCGGAGGAAGTGGAAAAACATGTAATAGGAGTCAGGAGCATGTCACCTGGAGTCGATCGGGTAACCATTCGTTTCCTCAAGGTATACTGGCCTAGTATGAAGAGTATAATACATGAGATTTTCGCAGTTTGCCTCAGGCTCAGTTACTACCCTAATAAGTGGAAACTTGCTGAAGTAGTTATGCTGTCTAAGGTTGGTAAGAAGGATAGGATGTCCCCGAGATCGTGGAGGCCGATTGCATTGATATTGTGTATTGGAAAAGGACTAGAAAGGTATATCGCTAGTCAAATTGCATGGACAGCCATAAGATACAATGTTATCAGCCCTCAGCATTGCGGAGCGTTGCCGAAAAGAGCCGGTATTGATCTCACAGCTGTCTTCACTTATAATGCTGAGCTTGCTTTAGTAGCTGGCAAAGTGGTTATACTAATAATAATGGATGTACAAAACGCCTATGATGTATTCCTTAAAAAACGGCTCCTACAATATATAAAAAAACAGGATTGGCTTATAGCGTTCTTACGACTTGTTGATTCATTCCTGACTGAGAGATATGTATATATAAGGCTTGAGGGGATCACAATACAGGATTTCCCGGTCGTATACGGTACTCCCCAGGGATCGTCACTCTCCCCTATTCTGTATATCCTCTATCTTGCTAAGCTTCTCAATCAAAATAGAGCACAGCGCTTCGGATATACTAACGATATAGCTATATATCACACATCTAAGAACCTATCCACGAATACACGTATGCTCCACCGAACCGTTCGATGTATTCTACGATGGGGAGATCAGAATAAAGTCTTTTTCGCTCCGGAAAAGTTTGAGCTACTTCACATATCGAGGAAACATGAAATTGCAAACCCGGCTATGAGGATAAGTCAGGACCTAGTCATCACGCCAACCCCTTTAGGGCTCACCAACAGAGCACAACCGACCTTATATTGACTTAGCGTTTTTTTTGATTGATGCCTAACATTCCTATAGTATATCAAAATACGCACTACAAAAACTATGCGTGTTGCATCCTATATCCAATCAATAGCTCATACAGCCTACGGATTATCTGCAGCTTGTTTGCGAAAAGCGATTATTACCTGTATACTCCCTATCGTCCTTTTCGGCTTCAAAGTATGGTTCGATGGGCTATACAAACAATGCCCAAATGCAGACTATATTTCGATCAGCACCGGGATTAAGAAATACGTCGATCTAATCAACAAAACGATTTACAATGCAGTATAGGGAGCTTTATCTGTTTATAAGATGATCTTGATAACCACATTCCTTGTAGAAGCTGGTCTCCCAACTGGAATTGTTGTATTAGAGCAAGCCAGATTGAGGTTTGCGTTTCGGCTTCAGACAGTGGATGTACAATACCTACTTATAAACCGATTGAAGTTGTACATCAGGAAGAGAGGACAAAGCATAGGTATTCTGAAAGGTTCCAATACAAAACTGCAAAGAATGGGATGAGCAATCCCTATCATCAAGTACCTTAGATTCTTACAGTCTCATTTCTTTCCTAAATGCCACACCGATTTAACAAATAGTATAAATAAAGAGAATGCTGTGAAAGCATTCAGAAATGGTAAAACTTAATTCTTCAGAAGATTACTCTGTGTTTTCAGACGGATCTGAACAATACAACGAATATGGTTATCATATAAAGTATAGTTTTACAATCTATTGTGATAAGTAATAGATCAATAATGACTATAGCCGTGTACACGAATAATCGCATATTTTTGATGTTGAGGCAATCGGCGTATAACAAGGACTAGAATGCCTCCTGAGTATTATTGATTGTCCCTACTAGGAACAAATATAGTTATGCATTGATAGCACCTCAGTAATCTAGGGAATGCGAGGAAGCACTGCTGCCTCCTTTTAATAGGTATATCACAAATACTATCAAGTAATACAATACTACAATATTGTAATTAAGTGGTCCTCTAGGTATACTGAGATTAAAAACAACAAGGTAGCCAATCGCCTTGCTAATCAGGGCATAGCTGGGCTGCTTGACCCTGGCCTATCCTGCCTCCCCACAATCAACAGCTCCCGCTTTGTCCTACATGCCAATGTCGGTGTTTTGAGAACAGATAATGAAAGGAAAAAAGGGGCCTGATCTCCAAAACATATAATACATGGAAACCGGTATATAATACCTCGAAACCGGAAAACCTCAAGCTCCCTCGCGGGGTACTATACAGACTTATAGCAATGCAGATTGAATATAGTGACTTTATAGCCTATTATATCAGATTCAATTACGAAAATAGCACAAACACCTATACATACAGGATTGAGAAAAGCTTACTATATTTCTTTCAATATTCAATCAATAATCAAATACACAGCAACTGGCCGCTTACACCAAATCGATTTCGATCTGAATAGAATGCAATAGTATATATCAACCGCATCCTGTGAATACAATATAACTTTATTGATTTTCTCATTAGATCCAAATTCTATATTAGAATATGCTCAAACTACACGAAACTACACGAATTCCAATCTGCTCCAATACCCCGAGGATAAGCTCTCCACCCCAATCAATCTAAGACCCACACCGAACAGCTATAAGCGCTCTGAGCACTCTCCCGATCGACAGCGATCGACCTGATCATCCGTCGACACCCGGATGATATACAAAATAAGGCCCTCTGAAACAGGACTACAAACCCTTAGACAAAACAATCACAGGATCGCCATAAGCAATACTGAGCAGAGGAATATCAAAGGCAACAAGCCTCTGATTAGCTAACATTACACTACTATAAGCAGCTGGAACGCTAGCGGCCCATAGGCCCGCTTCTTAATACATCTAGAATACCCCTTGAGAGGTCAGATATTAGATGTTAATCACTATAAATAAATAAATAAATAATCACAAATCTGTATAATATTGTTTATACAGAAAAAGGGGAGGAAAAGGAAAAACTCTGCAAATTCTCTATATAGACATCAAAATGGATAATATCAAAGAGTAAGCCAAGTATATCCCAACTCTTATTTAAAAGATTTATGAAAAATAATTCTGGCAAATGAAAATATAATTGAGAGGAAAGAATTGGTTTTATACAATTGAATTTACACTTCAGGATTATACGAGGATTGGAGAATTTGGGATGGAGATTGATAGTATTGAGGTTTTTTTGATTACTGAAAGTATTACAACAATATATATTAGATTCAATATTGAGAAGAAAATTGTATATTTAAAGGATGAAGCTAGTGCACTTTTATATATATATAGATTGCTTAGCGATAACGATGAAGTGCTAGCTAACGAATACGATATAGTATATATATTATAGAATTATCTGAAATCCAAATACTTGAGAACAAGTGATATTATAACAAACTTATATTTGATGATGATTTAGATATTTACTTTCAAACCCTCAAATCAATTGGAGATGACTATTATTGAAGCCTAAAATAAGTTTAAGGAATATCGATACAATGTGACGATCCTGTCATATTAGTGGATCGGCTAGGTCCTCACGTGATCCACAATCCTGTATATTGATTGATTGATTGATTGATTGAATTTTCGTCCACCTTCAGTCTAAGACTATATAGGACGACTAGGCCTTAAGGGCCTAGTAGATAACTTTTTATTTTACAATAATAGGAATAAACAATTTGGGGAAGTGCAAACGAACATTGGGGACCTAAGCCCACTTACTATACGTATAACATATAGTAAGACAATAAGGAAATCTACTCTGTGGAGTATTCTTCCTCTCTTTCTCTTTCTCTTTCTTCAATCTCTCTCTCTTTTTCTCTTTCTTCTTCTATTTGAGCCCTTAATAAATGCCAGGCTCTTGTAGCAATTTTAGTTGTATTGATGAATTTGATAATTAATTCGATTCCTATTTTCATATAAAGTAGAAATTATAGAGTGATTTTAGAAAATGGTATATTCTGGAATATCTCTTTTCTTTCCGCTTTGTATACTAGGCAACTGATTAAAAGGTATTGAGGTACCTCAATATTATCACATATACATTTATTATTAAAATGATTAAAACAATATAAGTATAATTTAATATAACCATGATCTAGTTTCAATTAAAAGAAAGCGCTAGCTGTATTTCGCCTTGTTTTAATTAGTAGCTTGATTTTCGATCCAATTTTCCATGGAAATAGCTTCGAATAGGTTAATGCTGTTTGGTTTGATCTGAGTTTATATTGATTGAGAGTCGAGCTTCATTAATCAAAAAAGGATTCTTTGATTATCATTCCTAATAATCCGAAACTAGTTTCATTCGAAGTAGATCGTATTGTAGTTGCTTTCTTTACTAGCTTATCTGCTAGCTCGTTTTCCTTTACTGAAGTATATCCTGATATTCAATTCAAGGATATTTCCGCTTCTTTAGTTATAATAGCTTTGGCTACTTTGATTGCTCGAATTTGATAAGCTTGATCAGGATAATCCGAAGGTGTTTTTAGTTGTAGTAGGCCTACTTGATTGTCTAAATAAACCTTGAATTTCTTTTCATTACTAATAATTGAACTAATATATTCAATAGCTTGAGTGACTCCATATAGCTCTCCATTATAAACCAATTGATTACTTCCAATATTTACTTATTCTTGATATAAAACTTAATCATTCGATTATATTGTTACTATCCCTATATCAATACCTATTCCTTTTTCTGTAGAAGAGGCATTTGTATAGATATAGATAATATCTTGATCTCTATATTTGAAAATAATATTATGAAGTATTGCTGCATTTTCTTTTGAAGCCTTATTAATATTGATTTTGAAAGGGATTTCCTTTTTCCATAATGAAAAGTAGAAATGAGTAATCTTTTCGAAAAAGAACGAATCGAATTTTTTATTAATTGATTCTCTTATTCTATCAAGTTAGATTGATTTATATAACTTTCTTTAAGGAGTATTGATTGGTTCTCGATTAGCATATTAATATGCTAAAATAGCTTTTTCGATATTGATTGGATATTTGGGTAAGAGTTTTGTTAATCGAAAGGTATACTGCTTGATATTTGAATCTAATCGAATGTTTACTGGTTTTAATCCTACTTCGATTTCTATTAGAAGAATTAGAATGGTTTTGAAAACTTCTAGTATCTTTCGAAGAACTAGGTTTTGAAAAGCTTGCATTTTATTCCTGAAGTAGGCTTGTCCTCTCCACCAAATCACTAATCCATAATCTGCTATACTAGTTACACAAGCTATATATAACTATCGAAAGGCTTTCGGGCTTAGATCTTTTTCTGTATTGGCTAGTCGAGTCATTCGATAAAAGGCTCCTTTTGCTTGTATGATTCGAATATTAATGTATTAATTGAATTTAAGATTTGAATCAAACCATATACCTAGCCATCTAATCAGGGATTGGGGTGTAATAACATCGAAATTAAATAGTTTGATTAAGTAATCCTTAATTAACTTGGAAGCTGAAAAGTAC
Source organism: Botrytis sinoallii (assembly GCF_014898435.1). NCBI lineage: Eukaryota > Fungi > Ascomycota > Leotiomycetes > Helotiales > Sclerotiniaceae > Botrytis > Botrytis sinoallii. The sequence continues at coordinate 2,083,821 of NW_024066037.1, forward strand.
ATTAACTCTATTTTTGCTAAATCAAATTGAATAACGTTTTTCGAGCTAAGTTCGTAAATTTGCTTTGTAGCTTTCTCAAGAGATATAATATTCTTCTTCCAAGAAAATGAGTTTGTAATCAAAGCAATATCGTTAATATAGGAAAGGAATTTGATTGATTTTGAAAGGAATAAATCTCTGATGTATATTAAAAATAGGATTGGAGAAATAGGACTGCCTTGTGGTATTCCAATCGAAATAGATTTGAAAGATTCGATTTGATTATTGAAGAACAATTTGAGTTGTCTTTGTTGAAGAAATAAGGCTATCCAAGCAATCAGATTTGTTGATAGTTTTAGTTTCTTACAAATTTCCAATAATCGATTTCTTGAAACATGATCAAAGGCTCCCTTTATATCCATAAATAGAATTGAAGTCTTTTTATGAATTTGCTTGTTTCTTTCGATTTCTGTAATTAGAAGAAAAGCTACATCAATTACTGATTTCTTTTGTCAGCCTCCAATTTGACTCTTATGTAATAGGCTAATAGTTTCTGCTAAATAGTCTAATCTTTGAGCTAATATCCTTTCGCTAATCTTTCTAAAACAATTTAGAAATGCAATAACTCTATATGCTTTCGAAACGGAATAATCAGATTTTAAGGCTTTCTTCAAAATCGCTCCAGTGGCTTGTTTCCAGTATTATGGGTAATATCCAAGATTAATTAGATTACTAAATAAATTGAAGAAGATCTATAGAATTGCTTTATATACTTTTGTAATAATCTCCTGAGTGATTCTATTTGGGCTAGGGGTCTTTCCTTGGATTTTGGCTGAATAGATATTATTTAATTCGATTTGTGAAAGGTTAGGCTATTCCCATTTCTTGGATTGCTTGTATCCTTCCCATTGTGGTTTTGAAGTGACTGGAAGGGATAGGAATAGAATCGATCTGAAAACAGAGCATTTTCCTTCAAAAGAGTTTTCAGTTGAAATATCCAATATCCTTTAATCTTGATAGTCTTTTGTATAAACTATTACTTTGAATATTATCTATATATCCTCCTTTTCTAGGAATTCATTCCAATAATTCTTCTTTGCTGTTTTAATAGCCTGAAAGTATTTGTTTCTAGCAATTCGATATTCCTCTTTGAAATTTGAATTCTCCAAATCGGATTCGATTAGTTATTTTGCTCTTTCTAATACTTTTCGAAGCTCTTTTAGTTCGAATATCCATTATAGTTTTTCCCTTTTTTCCGAACTGACTTTAGATATAGATTTTTCAATAGCTTTCTGAATAATTCTTGTAAGTTCGCTTGCTGCTTGATCCAGATTAGAATAATCATTTCTTTTTTTCAGATTATTAAGCGAATTCTCTTCAAATGAAATTGTTAATATCAAAGTAGAGAGAATAGGAGAGAATAAGGTTTCTGATTTCAGTATCGATTTGAATTTATTTCAATTGGCTAGCTTAATATTATATCTAGCTAGCGATATTGTATTACAGGGATTTGATTCTTCTTTTCCTTTGAGTTCGAATAGTATTCCTGTATAATCGGATTCTGTATTTAACAGTGTTTGTCAGTTTTGGATTTGAGAAGCAATTCCTTTTGAAGCTAATGTGAGATTGATAACGCTTGGATTGAGGAGATTATTGCAATAGAAGGTATTAAGACTAGGCTTGTTTAGAAAAGTGAGATTCTGATCTTCCAGTTATTCGGCTAATTGATCAGTGTTTTCGCTTTTCTTCGAAAAAGGATCCCATTATGGGTGATGGGAATTGAAGTCATCTACAAGAATAGTTTTTTGTGTGATTGATGAATTGTATAAATGTCTTTCAAATGTATAATCCTTTTCTTTAGCTTGATCAACTTCATTATAAATATTAACGATTTGAAAGGCTTTATTTCCATTTTGATAATCGAAGATCTGAATATCAGGATCTCTTAGAGAATCAGGAGAAAGGTTGATTGTAAATTGAAGGGTTTTTGAGGTGTATAATAATATTCGTGGTTGATATTTGGAATCGAATCTCGGAAGTGTTTATATAAAATTAGGGTATATAATCAATCTAGCATTTAAATAATCATTTCCGTTTTTAATAATCCAAGGCTCTTAAATAATAATAAAATCGATATTGAGTTCTATTGCAATCTATAAAATGTTTTCTGTAGCTTATGAATTTCGATTAAGATTTATTTGAAGAATTCGAATATTAGTATGATTCATTAAAGAGTATTATTCGATTTTTGTTAAATAATCTGATAGATTTTACATGTTTTCGAATTTGCTATATGATTCCCTTAACAATTCGAGCATTTCGCTGCTAAATGTTAACAGAATTTTCCTCTAATATTGTATATTATATATAAGTGTACTAATGTAATATACTTACCTCCATATAAACCACAAAAAGGGTTTCTTCTACAGTAAGCATTCTGGTATTCAAACCCTTAACACTTCTGGTATTGTATAGTTGGTTTTGATTTGTAGAACTTTTCTATTCTCATATTACTTCCAGCAATATATAATTATTTTCGGATAGCTAATTCCGTTTCTAATTTGATAGCAAAAGCAATAATTACAGCTCCTTCTTGTTGATAAACTCTTTTCGAAATAGGAGTGAACCAGAAAGAGGTTCCTATAGGCTTGAAGTCAGGATTGAAGGTTTTGATTTTGTTTAAGATAAGATTTATTCCCTTTGCTCCTGAGAATTCTTTAATAGGGACTCTATAAATAATAACTTTATACCATTCTTGATTCTTTTGAATCCTTTCGAATTTAATAATGTTACTCCAAATAGCTTTCTTTTCTATTAAGAATTGTAATGTAAAAGGATTGTTTGTTATAATAATGATATTATTATTGAAGGATAAAGTAGCTGTTGTAATAACTAATCCTTTAATTCCAGTCTTTTGAAAAGCTTCATTTATTTTGTTTCGAATAATTAAAGAGGAGAAGGAAGTAGGGTTTGAGATTTCTGGTTTGATTAGAATAAGTCGTTTTTGGATTGAATCTATCTTTTCCTTTATAGGGATTGATTTGATGCTTTTTTTAGAAACTAGGTTCTATTTTTTTTCTGAAACTTTTGTATATGTTGATTTTGATATTGGGATAGTAGTGGATATAGGAGTTGTATTTAGGGCTTTAGCTTGGGATTCGATTTTTCGAATAGCTGATTCGAAATGGGTGATTTGAGAGGTAATGATTTTGAAGGTTATAGTAAGGTTTCCCTTTTCAATATATTCTCTAAAGATTTCTAGAAGATCTAAAAGCTTGGATTGTTCGTTATATGATTAAGTAAGTGTTGAAACTAATACTATAAGATCTCTTACTTTCAGAATAGCTTCTTTTGAAGAAAAGAGATTGTCTTGAACTCTGGGTTATTTGTTTTGATTACCGAGAGGTATTGTAGGGCTGCGTTTCTTATTTTGATTAAAGATATAGATAATATTATTTGTATTTTGAATAAGAAAAGGATCACTAAATAAATTGATTTCTTCATTTCTTCTTTCGAAATTGATTGGTAGAGTTGGGCTGGAGATTTCGAATATAGAGGTTTCAGAAAGTAGATGGGGACTTGATGCAGAAGTACCTAATATGATTGTAGGATAGGTATTAGGTATAATAGGGACTTCGGGAGAAACTTCTATCATATTAGTATCCTTCAATATATTTGAGGAACTCATTTTGGGGATTGTGTTTCTGTTCTGGAGATCAGAATGAAGAGTTTTCTACACGAATTTTCGTATGTATTTCGCGTTTTGGGATGTCGACAACAATATCACAATAACTACTGGTTCAAATCAATTGGAAGGAATTGCAATGGATTTGGTTTAGTAACTATGATCTATAGCGATCGCGAAACGGTCGTATTTCGAAGAAAAAGTTTCCTTCGAAATTTGTTGTGCTGAGCAAATCTGAATCCTGTATATTACCACTTCCTTCCGAAGAGCTCTTCTAGCTCTTCACCTTAGTATTCTAAATGATGCAATCGTCACATACAAGCTCGATACAACCAATCCTGTATTCAAAGATTTATATAAAGATCAAGCTCTCTTTTTAATTTTTACAAAAAGTCTATTAATTGATTATTAAACAATAATCGATGCTATAAGCATTCAAAGTATATTAATAGTTAAAAACAAAATCAAGTATTTTATAATTAAAGAACTTAATATCAAAGAAACAGAATAAGTTTATATTGCTAATGGAAAGTATGTAATCCTGGATTGATAAAAAGAATATAAAGGATTAAGTTTATTTGAAAAGCAAAAATAAAATGATAATATAAAATCCTTTGTTTATTATTTATATAAATAAAAAGAATACTTTTTATATAATTACAAAAATCTTTTACTCGTATAAGTTTTGATTTATAAATATTATAGAGCCCAATAATGAAGAGTAATACTTAAAAAGATAATTAAAGTATTATTTTCTAAGAAGAATAATCAAGTTCATTTTATAAACAGCAAGAGTTTTCTAGTTGATCTTGATTTATTAGAAAGTGAAGAAGAATTTGATAATAAAGAATATTGTATATCCAAAGAGCTTATTTATAAGATTACCCCTTTTTATTGGTATACAGATACTAATATTTCCTTATATATGTTTGATTAATTTTCTCTTTTTAAAAATATCAAGAAGATAAAGAGAAAGATGATAAAAGTTGGTAGGGAAGTTATATACTATAATCAGATAGGTATTGCTGTAATGGAGCTGGAAAATGGGGGTATAGTTTGTGACGATTCAGTCCCTTTCAGGTTCCTTTCTCAGTCACTTAGCTTCTAGGACCTTAGCCTAGCACGTGACTCATTGATGTATATAGTCCGGAGCCCTTACAGTTCTCTTCTTATTCTTTTTTTTTCTTCTTTAGTTTTAGATTCTAAGGTAGAATTGAATCCTTTTATGACAGTCCTTTACATTATCTAAAACTCATTTATACAAGTCTCTGTCAGTAACGGTATATCAAATAATATCTCACCTTTTCTTAGGCCATTCAAGCATCGATATTGCATGGATTAGAAGAATCTATACCAGAAGATAAGGAAACATTTCTAAAGAATAATTAACCAACAACAATCCCCTAATCCTTATATCAATTCTTCAAGAAAATCGAAAAGAGTTGTAAAGAAGTGTATTTAAGCTTTTCCTCATGATTCCGAAGAATCCAGTATGATCATAGTCTTTTAAAGTAAAGAATTATTGTATATTCCTTTTCCTCAAGCAGAAGCTGGCCCTTCCATTTCAACCTCAAATCAGTTTGCTGTTCTCAACAATAACGAAGAAGATTCGGATTCCCTTATTTCTGGAACGATCATGCTACAAAAAGACAAAGAACCAGATAAAGAAGAGCCTCCTGTTTGGGCCAATAATCTTCTCAATCTTATCATTTAGCAAAATACTATTATTGCTAAATTGAGATTGGAAATCAACAATATTTGTACCTCTCACCCTTCTAAGAATAACTCTCGGAATTGATTCTCTGCTCTTTAGGAAACCCTATATCAGTTAGTCCTTGATACGATTGAACTTATAAATCCTATAAAAGCTATTATACACTTTTTACACAAAAAGAATACTTATCTTGTTTCTGATTCGATCTTTTCTCGATAATTTATATTTGATAAGTAAGGTATAACTTTTTTTATTCTCTATAGAATAGAAAAGATCCCCTACCTTACAGAAAAGCTTTCGGATAGTAAAGCCTTGAAGCCTAAACTATAGAAATATCTGATTGAATATAACCTAGAATAATATACATATACTTTTACTAACAAAAAGCAATGTAGGATTTATATTATTGCTAATACCAAAGGTATAGCTTATGATCACTTGTAGCCCCTGCTCCTTAATCCATTTCCCGAATATGACGCACAAGGATTAATTGAAGCCGCTGTACAAGTTACTACTAATCCGGCCGAGCAACAAATAACATTAGATCAATATGAAACATTGAGACAAGGCGCAAATCAGCCATTTTGGGAATTCTATCAAAAATTTCGACAATTAGCTAATACTGCCGGAATTCAAGATAGCTCTACTCTTCTCAATGGCCTTTGGAACCGAATTAATACCAGATTAGCATATACTTGCGTTACGGAGTTCGCTAGTTTTCGAAGTGTTAATGATTATGTAGCTCTCCTTCAAATTCATGATGTGAATTACCGATCTATTAAAGCTAGGGAATATGCAACCGTATTGGCCACCCAATCAAATCCTGCTAGCAACTGTACAACTACTTTACAACAGTTATGCTCTACGCCTAAGACTAATCAAGAGATCCCATAATATTCTGTGAATACTATTCCACTCTGCTTATCATCGAATTATCAATCCAATACAGTTTCCATCTCGAATAATCCTTATCATAATTCCCAATCTTGAAAATCTAATAGTTCAGCGAGAAATTCGATTCCAGCTCAATCCGATTCCCGAATTCAAGAGATTATCAGTATTAATGAACTTTTTGGCGAATCTACTAGTAACCCTTCCGATACCCAATAGTTAATGGATTTCATCTAGATTGATTGATTGATTGATTGATTTAATTAATGTCCTTTTCTCAGTCCAAGACTATTTAGGACGGCTAGGCTTTAAGAACCTAATAATTGCTAGTGGATATCTAAAGTAGATATATTCAATTTGGGGGAGTAAAAACGAATGCTGGGGTGTTATGCCCGATCTCTATTTGGAGTGTAAATAGAGATTAAATAGTCTTTATTCTTTGAGATACTTTCTTTTTTACTTTTCCTCTACCTCTAATCCAATTAAAGCATCCCAATATCTAATTTCTCTTTTTAAAATCCTAAATCCAATTTGCTATCCTTTCCTTTCTATAAAAGGCAAGAGTTATCCCCTCCCGAGTTGCCTTCATATAGTAAAGGGTCCTCTTGCTAGTGAGGGTAGTAGAAGAAGGCACCACTCTTCTCTATCTTTATCTCTTTTAAACTAGCCCTTTGTATATCTTCATAAGCTTGATATCCTCCAGCTCTTATTAGATGTGTATAGTCGAAACTGTTGAAAATAGTGGGGCAGGGCCCGAATCCTAAGCCTTATTGCTTACACACAAATCAATTCGAAAAATTCGAAAATTCGAAAATTAAAATTAAAAATTAAAAGAAAAACGTTGTATTGTATCGATGCCCAGAGCATGGTATTAATTTGAAGGCGATGGCATTCTCTGTATTGTGTCGTCGTAGTATTCGAGTGGCTAAAAAGCCAAAGGGTATAAAAAAGGGTTGTAATACGAGTAGAGCGGCGGCAAGCTCTATATCGAAAAGAGTCTTCTAAAAGAAAAGACCCTACTGTATATCATATTTCTATATTTGAAATAGTAATCGATGGTAGATGTTGAATCTAACCAGGGCTTCTGTAACCTTCATATCCACATCTAAAGCTGATATTCAACTCTTCGTAGATATTGCTGTCATAAAATCGTAATATAATCCTTCGCTATATCTCTAAACCTCTCTCCTTCCAATTCTTCCAATTCCATCTGCGACTCAATCTTAGCTCTGCAGACTCTCAAGAGAGAGCTGGAGGTTTGTAGGATGCACTGCGTACAGGTGTTGAGTCTTCGCATCCCGATTTCATCTAGAAAAAAGAAGTAATAAATACAAAGCCCCAAAAAACGAATTTTAGGAAAAGTCTTTTTTCTAGAATATCTAAGAGATATGAGATATCTTGATTTATGAAAGCTAATGGGAGGTCCTTATATAACTATTCCTTACACGATTTCGAAGCAAGAAACTGCTTTTCAAGTTCAAGCCCTTATTAACTCCAAAGCTAATGGCTATGCATTTATTGATAAAGCCTTTTTATAACAAATCTCCTCAGTATTCACTATCTTTGTTGTTAAACTACCCGCTCCAATATCTGTTAAAGGGTATAATGGTATTACAAATAAACAAATTACTTATTATACTTATTTTACATTTATGATTGATAAATGTATTCAATTATATACTCCTTTTCTAATTACTACTCTTCAGAACAATAATGTTATTCTAGAACGACAATGGCTAGCTAAGCATTCCCTCTTTTTTGATTGTAAAAAACAGAAACTACTTTAGCCCCATTCTTATCCTCCAACTCTTTCTTTCACTTCCAATCGTATTCTCTCTTGAAAAGATCTCAAACCTAAGCCTCTAGATTCAGTGATGCAATTAAACACTGAGCGAAGAGATCGAAAGTTAGATCAATATTGAAGAAGACGAAAATCCTTTATTCTTAATAATATATATTATTCTTCGAATCTAATTTCACAAGTTAATTCTGATTATAAAATTACCCTTTCAGATAATTCAACAGAATCCAATATATCCCTGATATCCAAGCATTAGAACTTCCTTCTCAAAAAAGCTTCAAAGTCTTGAAACCTTTAAAAGAGAACTTCGAAAAGACTTCAAAGGAGATATTCTCGATTCTGACTACTATTGGCAATACTTTAAGAAATCAATAACTAGAAGCATAAGTGAATAAATAAAATTCTGAAGGATCTATCATACAAAATCTTAAAGGATAATTCACCTATACCTATACCTCATAAAAACGCTTTTTTACCCCGCATCCTCAGATAGCTTCAAAGCGCCTAATCGAATTGCTCTTATTACAGGCCCTGTATTCTATTTGACCTGTATACGCCGACAAAAACGATGAATTATTCATTAGCTCTTTCCACGAAATTAGTGAATTAATCGATCAACGCTCTGAAGAAAAAGTATCAACCAAATTAATTGATACTGTATTACAAGACCTTTGTTCTAGCCTATTATAACACCGTACAGCTGCACACTCGTTACTAGCCTCATTATCTACACTGGACGCAGAACCTTCCATTCCACAGAATATGAAGACTATGCCGACGTATTCTCGAAAGCCGAATCGGATATACTATCACCATATCGATTATACGATCATAAGATTACCTTTAAAGGGTCTTACTATATGTTATACGTATAGTAAGTGGGCTTAGGTCCCCAATGTTCGTTTGCACTTCCCCAAATTGTTTATTCCTATTATTGTAAAATAAAAAGTTATCTACTAGGCCCTTAAGGCCTAGTCGTCCTATATAGTCTTAGACTGAAGGTGGACGTAAATTCAATCAATCAATCAATCAATCAATTACCTTTAAAGGTGATAGTGAAAAAGCTCTCAAATACAGCCCTCTTTATAAGATATCTCTTGAAGAGCTCGAAACAGTCAAGAAGTATATTATTGATAATCTTTATAAAGGCTTTATTGAATCTAATCAAACTCCGTTTGCAGTCTCTATCCTTTTTGTGAGAAAAGCAAATGGAAATCTTCGATTCTATATCAATTTTCGTATACTGAACTCATTTATCTGAAAGGATCGATATTCTTTTCTTTGATTGATAAAATCCTTAGCTGCCTTATTGACACTAAGATTTTTCATCAAACTTGATATTTGTTAAGCATTTCATCGAATTAGAATGGACCCTTAATTCGAAGAATATACGATTTTCCGTATACACTATAGAGCCTACAAGTACTGTGTTCTTTTTTTTAGCCTAACCAATAATCCTGCTATCTATTAATATTATATAAATAACATTCTTTTCGATTATTTCAATAACTTTTGTACAGCCTATTTAAAACAATATTTTGATTTATTTTTCAAATCCTTTGGAATATTAGATCTATGTGAAAAAGGTCTTATAATGTTTAAAAGACGCTGATCTTTAAGCCAATCTAAAGAAAAGCGAATTTAGTATTACTCATACTAATACCTTAGCTTTATAATCTCTACAGAAGGAGTTGAAGTAGATCCTGAGAAAATTGCTGTTATATGCAATTAGGCGTATTCGATTATAGTTAAAGGAATCCAGTTCTTTTTAGGATTTGTAATTTCTATTACCGATTCATATATAACTTTAGTATATTAGCCAACCTTTAATCAATTTAATTAAAAATAATATCCCCTTTTGATTCGATAATAACTGTATATATGTTTTTAATACTCTTAAGAACTCTTTTTACCTCCTCTCCTGTTCTACAGTACTATCAATAAGACCTTAAATGTATATTGGAAACAAATGCTTTAGATAGAATAATGACAAATATTCTCTTGCAAAAGTATGGTGAAGACTAACTACTCATAGAATTCTATTCGAAAACTATAGCTCTTGTTAAACTTAATTATGAAGTCCACGATAAAGAGATGCTTTTTATTATAAAGTTCTTTGGATATGGGTGTACTGAATTTATTAGTATATTATACCAGATTTTGTATTTATATCGATCACAAAGTACTAATCTATTTTATGATTACAAAGCCTTAAACTCCTGGCAAGCATGATAGGCCAAACTCCTGGCGGACTATAATTTTGTAATATGCTATTGTCCAGGAAAAGACAATTCATTAATCGACACTCTTATTTACTGTATCGACAAACTCGATGATCAAAATTAAAAGAAAAAGTTGTAATATTACTAGCAATTCCTGAAAGACAATCAAATCGATTCTTTTATTCTAGTTTGCAAGCTTTGATCAGATCTTTTCGAAGAAGCTTTTATCCGAATCCTAGATCTAATTCTGATTTTCCTAGTTTTATGGATTATCGATTATATTCTATTTGCTAATCACTATATTCCTTCTTTGAAAGCCTTACGAAAACAAGTGTAGAAAGACAATAATCATTTTAGCCTCGAAAATGGACTATTATTATATAAAGACAAACTAGTGGTTTCTGATATAAATAATCTTTGTATTCTCTTAATTCGAGAAGCCCATGATAATATCTCTATTGTATATCTAGGCATTTGAAAAACTCTAAAGTTATTAACCGATCGTTATTATTAATAAGAAATCTCTCAAATAATAGCTCAATACTATTGAAATTACAATACTTATCACAGAATAAATATTCCTTGAGACAAAACCCCTGGCTTGCTATATCCATTACAATACCAAGCCGACCCTGGGAATATATTACTATGGATTATTATAGTTTTAATAAAGACAAATATGGATATAACAATATATTTATTATTATCAATTGATTTAGTAAATAAGCTATCTCTATTCCTTGTAAAAAGATAATTGATTTAATTACAGCAGTTAAATTATATATTTATTATATTTATTACTATTTCGATTCTTCTCTTTTCATAATATCCAATTGTGGATCCCAATTTATATTAAGTTTTTAGAAAGAATTTCAAAAGATTCTAGATATTAATACTAGCTATTCAACTACAGATTATCCTCAAACTGATAAACAAATTAAGATCTATAATCAATATCTTCAAAAGAGACTCCGATTTTTTATTTCCTATTATCAAGATAATTGGTTAGAGCTCTTATTGATAATAGATTATGTATAGCTTATCTTACCTCACAATTCTCTTGGTGATATTTCTCCATTTGAAGTTGTATACAGCTATTCCCTATAAACCTTTTGGGATTAAAAGTTCCATAATACCAAAACCAAGGACAAGCTTAGTGTAGACAAAGCCCGCATTATAGCTCAATGATATTACAACGTATGGAAACTCGTCACAAAACATCTTACAAATATTCAAGAAAGAGCCCAACTAAGATTAATGTGTATCAATAACTTGTCGATTTTAAAATAGGCGATTTTGTGTAGCTTGATATGTGATATTACTGAATCGAGTGTTTTTCAAGAAAGCTAGATTTTCTAATAAATAGTAAGTTCTTTATTGTCGAAAAGATAAAGCATTTCTTTAAACTAGCACTACCAGATACAATGAAAATTTTCGATATATTTTTAGCTGAAAAGCTATGAAAAGCTGCAAATAATCCTTTTCTTAATCAAATAAACGATTCTAACCCTTCATCAATATTACTGGTAAAAAAGAATAAGAAATCGAACAAATTATAGTTTTGAAGAGTATTTGTAATAATATTTATTATCGAGTATAATAACATAATTATAATATTGACCTTACCTGGTATACTACTGATGACTTCAAATACTTTTCTCACAAACTTAAAGAATATCACCTGGCTAATTAAAAACCTTCCCGGCCCGCCTAAGGCATTATTTCAATAGCTGAAATACTATGAAGATGGTAATAATGAATATAATAATATTATTGGAGATAAGGAAATGAATAAGTACTCAAGGACAAGCTTTTTTCAGACGGAAAGGTAATATAACGATTTAATCCTTTTCAGATTCCTTTCTCAGTTACTTAGCTTCTAGGACCTTAGCCTAGCACGTGACTCATTAATGTATATAGTCCGGAGCCCTTACAATTCTCTTCTTATTCTTTTCTTCCTTCTTTAGTTTTAGATTCTAAGGTAGAATTGAATCCTTTTATGACAGTCCTTTCACATAGTTTTATTTTCAAAAATATTGTATATATTGGGATTAGAAATTAATCTTTTTTTTGATAAGAAGATCTGTAAAGCTAAACTCAAGGGCAGGTTTAATTCAGATTATATATATTTTTGAAAGAATAGAATAAATATCATTAAAGCAAAAAATAGATAGAGGAATTTATATAATCTCAAATATTACAAAAGAATATAAAAGATATTACTTTATCGAGTATAAAGATTATTAATGATATTAAGCTAAATAAAACTATTTTAGATATCTTCTTAAACAAAATCAAAAAGGATCTAGAAACTTATCTATTATAGCATAAATGATTTAATTATTTTGATTTAAAGAAAATACAAAATCTTTATAAAGTTATTATATTAAAAAAACCAATCAAAATCCTATTCAAGATCTCTATATACAAAGTTTATATACTCACCAAAATAAAGAATCTAATCTTAAAACAATTCAGTTTTTACAAAATAAAAAAACTAAAGCTTATTCGCTTTAATATTGCTAACTTATTCCAAAATCATTATAAAGAAACCACTATTTCCTATTGATTATAAATAATTGAATAAAAATGAATTGGATTTTAATCCTAAAAATAAAAGATAAAGCCATATTAAGATTAAAGAAATAGAAAACCGAATTGGAATTTGATATTGATAATAAAATAATAGCTGTTCGGATTGATAATATATTAGAACTAATCCAAATTGTTAAAAAATAGAACTCTAGAATCCAATCAGAATTAATAATTATAGTATCATCTTATCAGAACGGAGTTGCCGAGAGAAATATTTAGTATTGCCAAAGCCGATATAAGAGTTATACTAAAGGAGTCTGGATTGCTATTGGAATTTTGGGACGAAGCTATTGAATATAATGTATATTATAAAAATAGAATGAATATTGGATCGATTATTGATGATAATGTAATCAACCTGATCAAAGTGTTTACAGGATCAACCCTGGATATTAGCTATTATAGAATATAGGGAAGCAAGTGCTATTTATATATCAATTCAAAGATAATCCCAAAGAATCAACGATATGATAAGCTACAAGATATAGCTCGAAAAGGCATCTTTATAGGATATTCGGTTATAATTAATAAATATATCAAAATATATTTACCGGAATTAGATTATATTATATAAACAAGCCGAATGATTATAGATAAATCCAAAAAGGGAGGAGAATTGGATTTGAGGATAAGGAATTCTATATTAAAACCCTAAGGTATAGAAAATTGTCACGGAATTCACCGTATAGTGTAACCCTACGGTATTAATCCTAGTACTCCTCCGGAGTACTCATTCCCATGATTACTAAAACTATTTCACTCAGTTCATTTGTGTACCCTATATACCTAATTAGGCGACTCCATCGCCTGATCAGGGTATATAAAGCAGGTATGATCCTTATGATCACACCTCAAGTCAATCTAGTTTATTATCACTCTATATACCTATCTCCTGATCAAAGTGACCATTAGACATAGCTATTACCTCCGTGATAAAAATGTTATTCCTAATAGAAAACCTAGGGGTAGACTTTATAAGGTATAAGAAAAGCTAGAATACTTATTTGATTTCTTATAAGATACGGTTATTCCTAAACTCCTGAAAATAATAATCCCTAATACACCTAAAGTAAACAATATCCAGAAATTCGATAAAGATAATAAAAAGAATATTACTGAAATCAATTTGCTTAAATATTCAATATATCTTTGAAAACAAATGAGATAGAGATATTAAACATTATGTTTGCAAATGATCAATCCTCTATTAGAACCCTGATTATATTTATAAATATAAATATCTTTGAAAGATATTCTTTCCGAAATACAAGCGAGATGATAGTGAGCCAGATGAGTATGTTCAAAAACTGATAAGAGTAATGATAGTAATACTCTCAGAAAACCCAAATGGAAATGCTATTGAATATGTCATGATCTCCATACTCCTTACACTAAAGATTGATTCGAGTATTAATCTTTCCTCTTCAAAACATTGATCGATTAATTCGCTAATTTCGTAGAAAGAGCTAATAAATAATTCATCGTTTTGTTAATATATATAAATCAAATAGAATACAAAGCCTATAATAAAAGCAATTCGATTAAACGCTTTAAAGCTATCTAAGAAATACAAAATAGAAAAGTGCTTTTTACAAGATATAGATATAAATAAATTATCCTTTAAGATTTCGTATAATAAATCCTTCAGAATTTCATTCATTCGCTTGATATTTCTGGTTATTGATTTCTTGAAAGTGTTATCAGTAGTAATTAGAATCGAGGATATCTCCTTTGAAATCTTTTCAAAGTTCTTTTTTAAAAGTTTCAAGACTTTAAAGCTTTCTTGAAAGGAACTTCTAATACTTGAATATTAAAGAATATATTGGATTCTGTTGAATTATCCAAAAAGTAATTTTATAATCAAATTAACTTGTGAAATTAGATTCAAAAAATAATATATATTATTAAGAATAAGAGATTTTCGTCTTCTCCAATATTAATCTAACTTTTGATCTCTTCGTTCAGTATCTAATTGCATCACTGAATCTAGAGACTTAGATTTGAGATCTTCCCAAGAGAAAATACAATTAGAAGCAAAAAAAAGAATTGGAGGATAAGAATAGGATCAAAGCAGTTTCTGCTTCTTGTAATCAAAAAGAAGGGAATATTCAGCTAGCTATTGTTGTTCTAGAATAATATTATTGTTCTGAAAAGTAGTAATCAAAACGAAGTATATGATTGAATACGTTTATTATTGTAAATATAAAACGAGTATAATGAGTAATTTGTTTATTTACCAATATTATTATATCCTTTGACAAATATCGAAACAAATAGTTTAGTAATAAAAATAATGAATACTAAGGAGATTTGTTGTAGAAGGGCTTTGTCAATAATGTATAGTTATTAGCTCCGGAGTCAATAAGGGCTTGAACTTGAAAAGCAGTTTTTTGCTTCGAAATTGTATAAGGAATAGTTATATAAAGACTTTCCATTAGTTTTTGTAGATCAAGGTATCTTATATCTTTTAGATATTTTAGACGGGAGATTTTTTCTAGAATTCGTTTTTTAAGACTTGTATTTATTATTTCTTCTTTCTGGATGAAATTTACTAAATATTGGGTATCGGCAGGGTTACTGATAAATTTACCAAAAAGTTTATCAACATCAATAATCTCTTGAATTCGGAAATCGGATTGAGTTGGAATTGAATTTCTTATTGGACCATTAGATTTCCAAGATGGGAATTAAGATAAGGATTATTCGAGATGGAAATTGTATTGGATCGGTGATTCGATGGTAAATGGGGTGAAATAGTATTCGCGGAATGTTATAGGATTTCTTGATTAGTCTTAGATGTAGAGTGTGACTATTGTGAAGTAGTTGTATGGTTGCTAGCAGGGTTCGATTGGGTAGCCAATATAGTTGTATATTCCTTAGCTTTAATAGATTAATAATTTATATTATGAATTTGAAGAAGAGCTGCATAATCATTAACACTTCGAAAACTAGCGAACTCTGTAATGCAAGTATATGCTAATCTAGTATTAATTCGGTTTCGAAGGCTATTGAGAAGAGTAGAGCTATCTTGAATTCCGGTAGTATTAATTAATTATCGAAATTTTTGATAGAATTCCCAAAATAACTGATTTGCACCTTATCTCAATGTTTCATATTGATCTAATATTATTTGTTGCTCAGTCGGATCAGTAGTAACTTGTACAGCAGCTTCAATTAATCCTTATACATTATATTCAGGAAATAGATCAAGAAACAGGGACTGCAAATAATCACAAGCTATACCTTTAGTATTAACAATAATATAAATCCTGCATTACCTTTTACTAATAAAAGTATATACATATTGTTCTAGATTATATTCAATCAGATATTTTCATAATTTGAGCTTCAAGGTTTTGCTATCCGAAAGCTTTTCTATAAGGTAGGGGATCTTCTCTATTCTATAGAGAGTAGAGAAAGTTATATCTTACTTATCAAATATAGATTGTTAAGAAGAGATCGAATCAGAAACAAGATAAGTATTCTTTTTGTACGAAAGGTATATAATAGCTTCCATAGAATCCATAGATTCAATCGTATCAAGGACTGACTGATATAAGGCTTCCCGAAAAGCAGGAGATCGATTTCAAGAGTTATTTTTAGAAGGATAAGAGATACGAATATTGTTGATTTCCAATCTCAATTCAATAATAATAGTATTTTGCTGAATGATAAGATTAAGAAAATTATTGATTTAGACAGGGGGCTTTTCTTTATTTGATTCTTTGCCTTTTTATAGTATAATCGTTTCAGGAATAGGGGAATCCGAATCTTCTTTATTATTATCGAGAATAGCAAACTGATTTGAGGTTGAAATGGAAGGGCCAGCTTCTGCTTGAGGAAAAGGAGTATGTAATAATTCTTTGCTTTGAAAGACTATAATCATACTGGATTCTTTGGAATTGTAAGGAGAAGCTTGGATATACTTCTTTGCGACT
Source organism: Botrytis sinoallii (assembly GCF_014898435.1). Classification (NCBI taxonomy): domain Eukaryota; kingdom Fungi; phylum Ascomycota; class Leotiomycetes; order Helotiales; family Sclerotiniaceae; genus Botrytis; species Botrytis sinoallii. The sequence continues at coordinate 2,100,646 of NW_024066037.1, forward strand.
CTTTTCAATCTTTTTGAAGAATTAGTATAAGGATTAGGGGATTGTTATTGATTAATTATCCTTCAGAGATATTTCCTTGTCTTCTGATATAGGTTCTTCTAGTCCTCGCAATATCGATGCTTGGGTAACCTAGGAAAAAATGAGATATTATTTAATATGCCATTACTGATAGAAATTTATATAAATAAGTTTTAAATAATATAAAGGACTGTCATAAAAGGATTCAATTCTACCTTAGAATCTAAAACTAAAAAAGGAAGAAAAGAATAAGAAGAGAACTGTAAGGGCTCCGGACTATATACACCAATGAGTCACATGCTAGGCTAAGGTCCTAGAAGCTAAGTGACTGAGAAAGGAACCTGAAAGGGACTGAATCGTCACATAGAATATATAATAAGTAATAGTTTTGCCTTTTGTATTATTATAGCTTTTGACTTCAATAGAAATGTTAAACGGCAAAAAGCGGAATTTAAATATAGGAAATAATAATATAAGGAATATCTTATCGATAAAAGCAAAGCTATTCGCTTCGGAATTTATAAGAGATTGAGTATCATATGAATATCTATTCTTCGAAAGTGTATAGAATAGATTTATAGAATTATTTTCTATTAGTTTTGTCAAATCGAGGAATCTTATATTCCGGATTGCATTTAGATGGGAACTTCGATCTAAATACTTTGATTTAAATATTAATCTTCAGCAATACAAGTGGATTTGATAGTTTTCGCTTATACCTTTAGATTTATATCCTTCTTAGTATTCTTTTCTATATTATAAAACTCTTTATCTTTTTTAATCTCTTGGATTTCGGCTATAGCTCTTATATTCTCTGTATATAGAGTAGAATTACAATTCGCTTTTGATACAGGGATAATAGCATTACAGCTAAAGTTGTTTCCTGAAGATAGAGTACTATTTGGCTTGAAAGTTCCTGTATAGCTAGTAAGAATGCAAGGGGGATATTGGGTATAAGACTGAATAGGTGGGTTCGAATTATTCGGTAGGTGGAAAGTGCTTCTAGAAGTAGTTAACAAATTGGTTGTACTAAATAGCTTTCTAAGAAATATCTCTTTAGTTATTCTGTAGTGATTGTATTCTCGAAGTATAACTTCAAGTTCGTTGATCTTAATAAGCTTGGTAGTCAGATTTTTAATAGTATAATATTTGTTGATATAGAGGCTAATAGCTTGTTAAAGGAAATCGGATATTTTTCTTTTCAGATTGTAAAGAAGAGTTGTTGGATTAATGATTTCTATTTGTATAGTTAATAATCTAAACCTGTAATATTATATTAGGAAGTTTTTTTGTTAAATGTTATTAGATATAACCTAGTGTTTGTATTCAGTTTATGTATAATTGGCTTCAGCCAGATTCTTGTAAATGGCTGTGAGCTGATCGATTAATTGCTATCCTGTCAAGTGAGGGATTTGGGTATATAATGAGAATACATATTCTTAAGCCTTTTCTTTTATCTGATTTACCATATAAAATCATTATTATATTTCCAAAATAAGTGAGTTTTTATAAAGCTTGAGTTATTTGATAACTAATAACTATTAGAGGCTTACTTTCGATTCCATACTATCTTTGAGTTTGAATGAAAGATTGGTGGGCTTCAGAATATACGAATGCTTTACTACAATAATAAGTGAACAAAAGTAAGATATTCGATGAATTTGTGAGTTGTTTGGTAGGGCAACCAGGTTTGAGAAGGGTTTGCTATCAATACTTGAAGGGGATTATCGTAAAGATTGATTTCGCAAATAGGGGTTTTTCTTGCTTTTCCTTTTTCTGATAGTAGGAAATACTCTTTTAATAAAATCGACTAGAATATTAGGAATTCGGACTCCGCGATTTTCTGAGGAATTTATATAATATTACTATCGCTATCTAAAAGATTAAAATAAATAAATAGTATTAAGACTACACTATAGCAATTTGTCTTTGAATCTTATAATTTTGTTTTATAAGTTCTTAAAGTCTTTAAGGATTAATATTTATTCTTTTTATAACGAAAAAGTGTATATCGGTATATTATTTTCGAAAGTTAATATCTCGATTGAGGAATCGTTTCTAAACTGTTTATCCTTTTTATATTTATTAGTATTTATATTAGAACTATAAGGGCTGTAATCATTGCTCTGTTGAGATTAACTATTGTTGGTTGAAAGAGCTTGGCTGATTAAAGGAAAAGAGCGGGGAAGTCTTTTTGAAATAAATGGATTGGATATAATAGTAATACTTGTAACTCTATATGTTTAAGGGAAATATCTTTGTTGAATCTTAGTTGGAATAGATTTTCTTTCTATAAATGATATCGATATATAATTTATCCAAGAAGATATTATAATTATAAGATATTATTTGGATAATTATCAGATAGCCGTGTGATTGTATAACGAGTCATTGTATTGAAACAAGGCCCACGAGCTTATAACAACCATATCTACGGATATCCCGAAATCATATTATACAATACATACCAGCGCGATCGTTGTAGCGCTCCGAGCTGCTTGGCTCGAGAATGCTGTTGCAGCAGAATTAGAGAGGGCCGGCGAGCCAGCCGTCACCTACAGGGACAGCAGGCTCCCCGATCGATCTCAATGATCGCTTCTCAATCACCACTCCGAAAAGAGTGTGGATTAGCAACAAAAGCACTGATCCCCTCTCAAGCTTGTTCGAGAGCGGTCAGAACACCATTGAAACAGCTGTGAAGATAGCTATTCAGAAGAAAATCGATACACAACGGAAGCGCATTGCAGACAAAGCTCTAGTACTCACCAGCTTCGAGACGATCCTTGTACAGTTCGCAATGTAATTTGCGGAACAAGATCTGAGCCGACTGGTAGGAGAACTGATATGCAGAGTACTAACAGCCATCACAGACAATACAAAAGGGACCTTCAACTCGAAGCTAGCAATAAAAAGTATAAAGCCAACTATACAAACATATACGGGAATACTTCGAATCCCCAAAATTGCAACCGCTACTCCCTTCGGTTCAATTGTGGAAGTAGGGGCTACAAACGGGCCCAAACAAGTGATTAGTGGAGTATCGAGATTAGAACGTACAAATGAAAGACTCTTCCTCCGATTCGACAAACGAATCAAGATGGAGTCATCCTCATAGAGGATCAAACAGACGCTAGTAAAGGCAGTCCCAGAGATTGCTACTCTAGGAGCTAAAGCTATTACAACAATAACATCCACCCGAACTAGATGGATAGTCACAGCTTCCCCAAAAGCCTATATAGTTCTTTTTGTAAACAAATAATAGGCTATAGTAGCTATTAAAGCTATAGATTTTGCGATCAATAAGTCATAATATACATATATAGCATCAGGAGTTCCAATAATCATTACCGATCTTCTGAGAATGCCCACAGAGATTGAGGAAAAACAAATGAGAAAAGAAATCTGATATCAAACAGGACTATATCCAATATGAATAGTAAAATCCAAGCTCGGAGCAAATAAACAGAATCGGATCATCTGGATATTATCCTTCCAGAAGTAGTTATCTCGTTGTAATCTATTCAACAAGATTCGAATGTTTTTAGCAAGTAGAAGACGAGCCTTGAGAAGATACAATTCAGGGTATCAGTAATATTGTGAAAGCTGGAAATGCAAAAAAGAAACAATATACAGAAAGTATGCATACCCGCTATCTACTTATAAGTCAATCAGGGATTGTAATCACTTAACACAATATGTAGAATGCTGTGGGCCCTTCCCAGCGGACCATAACAACTGCCCCACCAAGCTCCAGCGAGTGAACAATAAGACAATACACCTGAATCGAAAGCAGATCCAGATTATTCAACAAGCAAGGAAGATCAGTACTATTATCGCCTCAGTACTAGCAATAACAATTCAAATACCAATAATAGTACAAGGAAGAAAAAGGAAATCTAAAATAAATGCAGTCTCCCGATATAAAGATAATAGCAACTCGGAAAGTGATATTAAAAGAGAATAAGCAAACAATATCTCGAGAAGCTCAATAGATAAAGAGTAGAATATACAAGGTCAATATATCACCCATAGTAAAGCAGCAAAGATCAATAAGAATCTCAATCTTGAAGCTCTGAGTAATCAGACTATAACTAGGGAACATGATACAACAATGGAAGATCTATATAAATAGATCGAATCCGTTATCTATTACCTAGATAAACACACAGAAAAGCCTTACACCGCATGCAACAGCATTGCAGCGAGTGTTTGAGGAAAAGATCGATATAATATGTATACAAAAGCCCTGGATATCCAATACATATACTCAAACATATAACAGATACCAATGCCTGTCCCCAGTGACCTCCTGGAGAGAAAGCGGAATATACGAGAAAAGGCAGGGACACCCACGAGTAATAACATATATCAGAACTGAGACTAAACTACAAATACTACAATTAGCAGAAAAGGAGCATAGAGATTATATATAGCTTTCTATAAACAGAATTAAACTACTAAACCTATATAGGGAACCGAATACCTCAGGAGTCCTAAAGATGATCCTTGACCTAATACCAACTGGGAACACGATCATTGGAGGAGACTTCAATACTCACCACACACTATTCGAGCCAGATATAAATACAGTGTATAATAGCAATCGGCTCACGGAATAGTCCAGCAACAGAGGCCTCAAGTTTACAAACATCCCAGGTCAAGTAATACACAGAGCAGGATACATAATTAATCTAATCTTTTCCAATATCCCAAAAATATATATAGAAATAAGGATTGATATATATTACGGATCCGATTACAATACCCTCCTCATTATTATATAAAAAGCAAGCTCAGCACTGAGATCCCAATATACATATCACATTAGGGAAAAAGATCTACCTTTATTTCAAAGAATAGTATCAGCTAATATAGTGGGAATCAAACAGGAGATACAAATAACAATTACAAGCATAGCCTTAAATCGAGCTATCGAAAATATACAGAAAATACTACAATAAGCAATCAGAACAACAGGAAAACCGAATCGGAAGATAGGAAAATCAGCCCCCTAGTAAACATCCAACTACACAATCGCTCGAGATATATATCTCCGAAGCTGCATAACCAATAGCAATTACTCTACAGAATACAGAGCATTCTTATTATATATATGATAGGCCAAAAGAGGGTACTGAAGGAAATTCCTTAATGAGATGAAATCAGATCGAGATCTATATAGAATAATCGGATAGCACGATCTGAATTCTATATATCGCTTTTCACCGATTATAATAAACAAATACATTGCTATATCGGATAAAGAAAAGATCAAACTACTATACTCAGAGATTCTACAATACTTCAAAACCACCAACAATCTTCTGAACTCCGGATATAATCAAAATAAGAAAAAACTACCCTGGGGGGAGCCCATCTTTATAAAAAAAGTGAAACATAACACTATAGAAATCTCGAGTATATCCCTAAGGACAAATCGGATTACAATAAAACTACTAAAGACTATCTAAATGGAAATAGACCCAATTCTACATACCATTTTCAACAAGTATCTATAACTTAATCACTTCCCTACAGCATGGAAGTAAGCAAAGATAATTATACTACCAAAAGTAGGGAAGACAGATTAAACATCCCCACGATCATAGCGGCCTATCACCCTCCTCTCCTGTATTGGGAAGAGCCTAAAAAGGATCATAGCAAGACATCTAGTATGGATAGCTTTAATACAAGAAATACTCAGCTTACAATACTGTAATACTCTTCCAAAACAATTGGCTATAGACTTAATAACATTGTTCATTCATGATGTAGAAGTAGCACTTAACAAAGGCTACGAGATCATAATAGTTATACTAGATATACAAAGAGCATTTGATACTCTACTTAAAAACAGATTCCTGAAATGAATAAGAGGATAGGGATTCCCATAGAATCTGATCGCTCTGATCGACTCCTTCTTAACCCAAAAGCAACTCAGGGTTAGACTTAACAAAGCAATAATTGGTTACAGCATAATGGAATGCAATACCCCATAAGGCTCACCCCTCTTGCCAGTTCTGTATATACTTTATCTCGTAGAGCTACTCCAGTAAGACCCTAAACTCTGATTCGGGTATACAGACGACATCTGTCTATACCGATCATCAGTAAGCATTCAACAAAACGTCGCAATACTAGCAAGAAATGTGAAAAGCATATTCTACTAGGAAGCTAAGAACAAAATAATCTTCGCATTCGAAAAAATAAAGATAATCTATATAATACAACACAAGCATTCCATCAATCCGATATACGAAATAAACTGTGATTGCATTATCTCTCTGATTGTATCAGGATCGGCTCTATGATAGCTAAGCATATGATTTGATCACAAGCTTATATTCAAACAGTATATCGAAATGCGAGCAGCCAAAGACCGGAAATTGGCTTATCACATCCAAGGGCTAGCCCGGATCACAAACGGACCCCTAGCAGTATCTTTATGGAAAACAGTGATTACTTATTTATATCCAGCTCTATTCTATAGAGCAAAGATATGGTATACAGGACAAACAAAAACCACTGGATAGTACCGAGATGGGATACTAGTAGTAGTGAGTATCTGATTAGGAGAAGCGATTCTAGCTATCAACAAGGTTCTACGAATAGCGATTAGAGGAATCCTCCCAGTCTAGCGAACAACCCCGAATACAGTGATAATGAGGGATAGTGCTCTTCTACCAGCAGAAATAGCACTAGAACAAATAAAATGGAAAGCAGTCCTTTGTGCCCAAACTATTAATCCAAAACACCCTCTTTATCATTAAGGGATAAAAGCCATCTACTCCTTCGGCAATAAGAAAGGCCAATTGTAGTTAGTCAGAACAAAGGTCCAGGTAATCAGCTAGTGCCTTCCCCAAATCAAGGAGACGATTTTAATAGGGCCTCATTACACACCAGGGTGTCAAACGGATTCTATTAGAGGCCTTACAAAAGAGATAGCGGCAGAGCAGTTTCAGAAATGGTGGAATAAGCATACATACAATCAGATCACCATATTTTCTGATGGATCGGAACAGACCGACAAGGATAGTAGGCAAGTAGGATATGGATATATCGTATATAGAGGACAAACGATAGTATACAAAGGAAATAATGGATTGTATTACAATTCTTATATATTCGATACAAAAGCGATTGGGGTATACCAAGGCCTTCAAGCAGTGATCAGAAATATTATTGGTATAAAACAAATGGAAATCTGTATATATATTAATAGTATATTAGTGATATAGGAAATAAAAGGTATAGCCTCTATTATATCGCAATGGGCTTTCCTTAAATATCACAAATTGATACAAACACACTCGATTCAGATCAAATGGTCACCAGACTACACAAGGATTGAAGGGAATGAGCGTGCGGATGCACTCGCTAATAAAAGGACAAGAAAATCAGTCTCAGGGCATACGAATCGATCTACAATAAGTGGTATCCGCTTTATAGCAAAAACTGCTATGGAATCGGCAATACAAACATAGTGAATCAAACAGAAACCAATGTTTTCCAAACAGTACCAGAAATGGAATTCAAGGAGCACAAATAAATGCTCTAATGAACTAGAACTCTTACAAGCTATTCTTTACTATATACTAGCGATTTGCTTAGTATATAGCAATTTCGAAAACTATTACTGATGATTTAAACACGAGGAAGCAACGATCCATTACTTATATAACACATACAAATCCCTTAAGCATATTGTGTATTGTTGCAAAGTCCTTGTGATCTATGAAACCTGGCCCCCAGATATCAGGCCCAAATACCCACCCCGCAACCGGGCGGCTCAAGAACGATTACTGAAACAGCTAATGCATATATCAGCTAAGTTTGCTGAATTTATTGTTATAATAAACTTCTACAAGAGTATATACCCTAGAACGCTATTAGAAGAATAAAAAGAGGAAATGGAAATGGATTGATCGATTCGGGTAAACATAAATACAGAATAGGAGGCGATCGATATAGCAAGGCTATAAAGAACAAAATCGATATATGTAATACTCTGCGCTGCACTAGAATATATATAAAAGCTATTCTTACAGGATAAAGCAGTTCTCAATTAAAACATTATATAAAAGATCGGAAAGCGTGTATGGAGGCGCTCAGAGGATCGGAGACAAAAGCGCAAGCGCGCTAGCTATCGCTTGGAGGCTACTGAGGGTATTGAGACCTCATTTTTAGGAGAGGGGGATCATGTAAATTAGAGATTATCCCGCAGTTAGCCCAATCGTAATGCCCTCTGGGAGGCTCGCCTATACGGCCCGGTTGAAAATTACTAATAATAATAATAATAATAATAATAATTGTATAACGAGTTGTAAATAATGTAACACTTTGCCTTAAAAGAACTACAAGAGTAGGATACAATTTATCCTTAGAATCTACAATTACAGAATCAGGAGCAAAGTGCTTGTAGAGTGCTTCTATATATTAGCTATATATATATAATTATACATATGCACAAGCGTGTATGTGAGCGATTGCAGCTGCGATTGAATGCGATCCGTGACAATATGTAATCGAATAATAAAGAAGCTCGAATACTCTTAGCTATCGAGGCTATTTGATAAAACAAAAAACTATTATTTAAAAGAGCTATCAAGATATATAATATCATTTATACAATATTTATTCGAAAAATGAATGAAATACTTCCCACAGCCGAAATTCAACCAATGCAATAGAAACTTACTAAATTAAAAAAGGATATTATTATTTGATATATAATTGATATAAATAATAAAGAATTTAGTTCTAAAATCAAAGAAATAAAAAATATAATAAATCATATTCTTGATTCTCGAAATACAAAAGAATTGAAAAGCTTTAGCCTTATCGATTCATAAAACGTTATTTAAAACTAAAAACACATTTTAAATATATTTATAACTTCCAAAGAGCTCTTTGCGAAAATCCTAAGCTTATAGGAAACTAGTTTCGGCTTATATCGAATATACGAGCGAAATTTGGTATTCTCGATTATGATTTATAGAATTTCAATGAAACAGGCTTTATAATGGATATTACAAGTGCCGGTATGGTTGTTACTGATACTAAGAGACACAGCAGAAACAAAGCTATACAGCCAGACAATCGAGAATAGGCGACAACAATCGTATATAACAATGGTAAAAGGGATACTATACCTTCATTTCTAATCATTCAAGAACAAATTCATCTTTCCAATTAGTATACCGAAATTAATCTTTCTACAGATTGAATTATTAAACCTCTTCGCAGGGAGCCGCAACGACTCTACAGGAGGTGTGAAGAAAGAAGCAGCCGTGCTTGAATTCACACAATGGTGGAACTGTTTGCCTGATAATTATATCACAGTCTTCTCGGACGGTATTGAATAATATTATCGAGAGCAAAAGATAGTCGGCTATGGCTACGCGATCTACTAGGAACAATTTCCAGTAGTATCCGGTTATAAAACGATCAACCCACTTTCACACATCTTCAATACCAAGATAGTAAGTACTCTAAAAGGTTTGGAGTGCGTTGTCCGATTAAAGCCGGCTGGGTAGATTATTATGTGTATCAATAGTATCTCAGTTATTTAATATATCAGGGGTAATGTTTTCGATTCATTTTGATAAGCATTTTTGTATTATTATAAGATTATAAGGAACAGGCAAATAGCGATCCGATAATCACCTAGATATACTAAAATCCTTGGAAACAAAAAGGCCAATTAGCTTGCCGATCTGGATGCTCGTAGTAATCATATCGAAAACGATAACTCATTACTCCTCATTATCAATAGGATAAGCTCAATAACCAGAATCTTCAGACAAGAGGCAAAATAGAGATAGTAGAAGCGAAATGAGATTACCTTTACCGGCCGATACTATCACTGGCATCTCAATTATCAAGTCAAGGAATCTGAGGAACTTATTCTCCTTTACTTTATTTTTTAGCAACTAATAATATTCAAAACCGGACACAGGGATTTTGCATTTTATTATTAACACTTTCAATACAACAATGCCACCTCAGAATATTTCTGTAAATACAATAAAGAGCCTGAGTACTTGATACTCTACCGACACTTTCGCACCCAATTCGACAATTGGTCGAACAAATCCGGCTCAATTCCGCAAGATATAAAGAGTACAATCGATTATCTCTCTCTTCTTCTGAAAACCCCAATAAACTTTGCAATCTTTTTAACAATCATTAATCACTTCGAGCAACTACACTCAATCTCTCCGGAAATCCTCTAATCTCTCACTTTCATATTACTAACCAGGACTATATCCTCTCTAGAGCCGCTTTCCTTTCTCTATTGCTATATACAAACTATATCAAACAAAAACTGATAATATAAGGCCCTTTAGCTAACCACAAACCTAAACTACCCAGTATAAAGTGGGTTGAACAGTACCAACATTGCAAGCAGAAAACAAACAGCAGGAATACGTATAGCATTCCTAGCTGCTTCTCTCCCGGCTTGCATTACAATTATAGAAGAATGGAACGTGTAGCTATACCAGCACCCCCGCTAGCATAATCCATCCCTAATACCCCCTGGGAGGTCGTGGCGAGCCCCTACGGCTTGCCCTCTGGATGTAAATTAAAATAAATAAATAAATAAATAAATAAATTATTAAACCTACAAGTAATAAATAAACAAATAATAAAACAGAATTAGAATAATTGAAATACTTTAATAAATATATAAGAAATCGAACTAAGAGCAAATATCGAATACTAATACTAAATAAATATGAAAGTCATAAATCAATATTATTTTAGAATTATTATAAGAAGAATAATATCAAATATATACATTTACTAGCATATTCAAGCTATTTAACTCAGCCTCTTGATATAGATTATTTTAATATTTTAAAATGAAAATATAATATACAAATTGAGGGATTTATAAAAATATATATCAATCATATCTCAAAGGTTGAATTCTTTATAGCATTTAAAACTATATATCAATAATCGATTACAAATCAGAATATGAAATCAGGGTTTCGAGAAGTAGAACTAGTTCCATTTGATCCTGAAGTTGTACTTTCCAAATTAGATATTCAAATCCATATATCTATTCCTTCTCCTCCTCTTAATTTAAATCCCTAGATCTCTCAAATATCTTATAACCCTATAGAAGCTCTCTCTCAATCAATATTAATTAAATCTCGAATAACTTATCATCAATCAAGCTTCCTTATATCTTTATTTGAGATTATATTGGTTTTAGCTAAAGATATAGAGAGATTAGCATATAAAAATATACTTTTAAGTATAGAAAACTATACATTTTGGAAAGCAAATGAGGTATTAAGTAAGTATCGATATACAAAAAAGACTTAAATACATTAAAGAGAAGTATTTACTGAACAAAAGGCTCTTGATATATTATTTTAGCAAGAAATTGATACTCAGATTCAACATAACGAATATCAAAAAGAGAGGAATTCTAATAGAAAAGTATCTTCTAATCGATATTATAATAAATATGGAAAGACAAATCATAATACAAGAACCTGTCAAAATGATATAATAGATTCTATATTACTAGATTCTTAATAGTTTTAATCAATTAATTCAATGATTGTTGAATAATATGAATTTAAATGTGTCAATTGAGGCAAAAGTGGTGCACGTACTGATATGGTGCATGTACTGATAAATCACGTTAAAAGATATCAAAATTCGAATTTTTTGGGGGAATGGTTGAATATCTAGTAAAATTAGTAAAAACAGCATTGGAATTTCGTAAAACAATAACTTTATTAAAAATGGGGCTTACACGACTTATCCCATCAACCTCCGTAAATCGCACGGAAATGTTTCAAGGACAGTAACCTTAGCTGGTCAAAATCCAAAAATGTTTCTCGGAATGATCTACAATCACGTCAAAATAACCGCACCATTGCCTGGAGCTGTCTTAGCGATGAGAATACCATTGAGAACGGAAGCTCGGATACTGTGATTCTTTCGTTGTGAGAAATGATTGCAATTAATCTACGCGCACAATCGCTCACACGATTTTCAATGATGAACTTTGGACAATTCTGTTTTCGTTCAGTGGCAGAACAACTTACTATCTTTCATGTATCCCTATTCTTGGACGTCAACTCGGATCTTCATCCTTCGCAGCCTCAAATGGAAATCCTGGAAACGACGACATTTAAGAGATGGCTGTAGAATCTCTGTGGAGATGATCCACCCCGCGTTGTCATGTCAAGTATCAAACGCAGTTACGGCGAGAAAGGTAGAATAAGGATTGTGAAAGCCATTTATTAAACCACTCTGAACAAATTAAGATCATCTCTAGCGACGTGTCATTAGGATGACACACGTTAAAGGCTGCGATAATACATTTGAGCTTCTCATAGGTCGACGATAGAAACAGTCATGATGGCGTGGTGGCGTGATCGTCTTGCTGACTAAAACTGTTTAGTAATCTAGCTTCTAACCATGAATGTCAAAAATCCTTTCAATAGGCTTGAGCGGCGTGAGTATTCCTTGTTCGTTCAATTAACTTTACACTTTATTTTGATACTCATAGATATATTTTTCGCGTTAACGTGATAACTTACTTTATAATAATGTTGATACCTTTACGTTCTATCCCTAGGGCTCAATTTGCTCGGACTTCTCGAGGTTTTGCGACTGTATCACCTGTGGTTGGCCACAACCGGAATCACAAAATTGTCGTAGTAGGTGGAGGCTCCGCTGGCCTTGCTATCAGTCATCAGCTCCTTAGGCAGGCGAATCTTCATCAAGACGACATTGCTATTGTTGACCCAGCCACCTGGCATCACTATCAACCTGGATGGACTCTCGTTGGAGGTGGTCTTAAGACAAAGGAGAGTCTCCGAAAACCTTTGAAGGATTTGATTGATTCGAAACTCAAGTTTTACAATATCGGTGTGGAGGGGTTTTCCCCAGATGAAAACTTCATTACATTGAAAAACGGGGACATTGTTAATTATGACCAACTCGTTGTTGCTCCAGGTATTACGGTTGATGTTGGAAGTGTGAAGGGATTATCCGAAGCACTTGGAAACCCGGACTCTCTTGTGTCCTCTATATACAATTACGACACTTGTGATAAGGTCTTTGGTACAATACAAAAACTTCAAAAGGGAAAAGCCATTTTCACTCAACCAGCCGGTGTTATCAAGTGTGCTGGTGCTCCGCAGAAGATTATGTGGCTAGCATTGGACCATTGGAAACGTGCTGGTCTATATGACATCAAGGACCCTTCCAATTCCGCGATAAAAATTTCTTTTGTCACTGGTCTCCCAACAATGTTTGGTGTTCCTAAATATAGTGCCAAGCTCGAGGAATTGAGAAAAGAAAGGTTGGTGGAAGGGTTGTTCCAGCATGACCTTACCGCAATCGATGGGAACAAGGCGACTTTTACTCGTCCAGATGGTAAAGGTCAGGTCACGAAAGACTTTGATCTTTTGCATGTGGTACCAAAGAACAAACCACATGATTTTGTCAAGAACAGCGTGCTCGCAAATGATGCTGGGTATGTCAACGTCGACGAAGGGACTACCCGTCATATCAAATACCATAATATCTGGTCTGCCGGAGACGCTTCAAGTCTGCCAACTTCAAAAACGATTGCAGCAATCACCGCAGAGGCACCAGTTCTGGTTCGAAATTTGCTCTTGGCTATTGATGGTCGGGAACCGGAAGAAATTTACGATGGTTATACGTCGTGTCCTCTCTTGACTGAATATGGAAAGGTACTTCTTGCAGAATTCAAGTACGGCGGAGTACCAAAGGAGACATTCAACAAATGGTTCGGCATTGATCAAGCTATTCCGCGAACTGAATTTTATTATTTGAAAAAGAATTTCTTTCCATGGGTGTACGGGAAGTACATGGTGAAGGGTACTTGGGGTGGACCAAAGGGTTGGATCAAATAATCAGAGCACCTTTCAGATCAACCCAATCGTATCAATAATGACAATTTTAGTAAATGAACCTCCTTAGTTTTGCTTTACAGACCCTTTGAAAGTTTACTGTTAATCAAAATTTTCAACATAAGTATGAGAGAATAATTATGCAGGTCCACCAGTGTGTAGATGAGCGAATGGAACACTTCTTGGCTTTCTATTACTAACTATTATTCTACGAACTTTTTTGGTGGTCAGCACCGGTGGTGACCACAACCCTAAGGGGAGTGGTGACCCAGCAAAAAAGTCGCCATTTGGTCACCACTCCTGTACGCTTCAATTTTAGGCTTTTCGAAAATCTGAAAAAAGGAATAGATAAAGATTCAATTGAATTATTCATATCTGACGTTACTTTTTTGATATCTCTTATATTGATCGATCTGTATAGTTAACCCTAAAGCTTAAGATTAAAGAGGTCAAAAGAAAGCTATGATAATTTTCGAAAACAGGGTAGTGGTGACCCGCGAAAAACTATCAAAACTCTCCAATTGGTCACCACTTCTCCTGGTATCAATTTAAGACTTTTCAAAAATCTAAAAAAAGAAATCAATAGAGATTCGATTGAATTATTTATATATGAAATTAATTTTTTCGATATGCTTTAAATTGATGCTTCAATATCGAATTGAAATAACCCTAAGTTTGATGAGATTGAAAATGTTGAAAAAGCTATGGTAATTTTCGAAAAGCAGGGGGGAGTGGTGACCTGCAAAATGAACCAATTTGGCCACCACTCTAAATCCAATTTATAATAAGAAATTTATATTTATCTTATAATAAACTAAGGCTTATTTTTACTTATTTACTGAATTCTGAAAACGGATTTGAATTATCTCTTGAATTGATCGATTTGTACTAGTTTTATAAAAGCTTGAATTTGTAGGTACAGGGGGAGTGGTGACCAGTCAAAAAAAGTGACAGGGGGGAATGGTGACCAGCCAAAAAAAGTGACAGGGGGGGAGTGGTGACCAGCAAAAAGTGATGTGGGGTAGTTGAATCACATGATCAATAATATCAATAATATTAACGTAATTTATCAGTACGTGCACCATATCAGTACGTATACCACTTTTGCTTCAATTCTCATTATTCAACTATTGATTGATTGATTGATTTAATTTAACGTCCCGCTTCAGTCCATGACTATATAAGACGGCTAGGCCATAAGGGCGCTAGCGGATAACTTTTGAAATACACAATGGGAATGAAATAATGGGGGAGGTAAAAACAAATACTGGGGTATAGCGCCCATTATTGTATATAGTCTATATAATAAGTTTTGAAAGGGATTTTACTCCTCTCTTTCCTCTCTTTCATCTTTCTTCTCTTTCCCCTCTCGTATCTCTCCTTTTAGCTCTCTGATTACTCTCTCTCCTTTACTTATTGAATCTTCCTCTTCAACTATTTCGTTTTGAGTTTTGGCTCTAGCTAGATGTTAGGTTCTTATAGCAATTTTGATAGTATTGATGAACTTGATTGCTAGTTCGATGTCTATTTTCGTATATAGCAGGAATTGTAGGTTGATTTGGGATATTGGTAGGTTCTTGAAAATTTCTTTCCTTTCTTTTCTATATATTGGGCATTTAATCAGGAGATGAGTGGCAGTTTCGATATTGTTGTAAATATATTTATTATTAGAAAGCTTGAATTGATATAAATAGGACTTGATATATTTGTGGTCAATTTTGAGTTGAAAGAAGGTGCTAGTGGTATTTCGCTTGGTGCCTTTCGGTAGCTTGATTTTGGAGTCAATTTTCTATGGAAAGAGTTTCGAATAAATTATATTGGATTAATTCGATCTGGATTTGTATTGATTGAGTATCTCTAGTTATTGATTGGAATCGTGTTCCTTTATTATTATACCAAGTAGCCTTATATTGGTTTCGCTTGAAGTGACTTGTATTGAAGTTGCCTCTTTTGTTAATTTATCCGCTATTTCGTTTTCTTATATTAAGGTATAATCTGGAATCTAATTTAAGGAGACTTCGACTCCTTTTGCTCTGATAATCTCTGTCGCTTTGATTGTTCTTATTTGATAGGCTTGTTCTGAATGATTAGAGGGGGTTTTGAGGCAATAAAGTCTAGCTTGATTGTTCGAATAGATCTTAAATTTCTGGTTTTCATATACTATAGTGCTAGTATATTTGATAGTTTTTGTAATTCCAAAGAGTTCTCCATTATAAACTAATTGATTTAAATCAATATTGATTTGTTTTCGATAAGAAATTGATCCATTTAATTGTATGCGATTATCCCCATTCTTATTTCAATTCCTTTTATAGTAGAAGATGTATCGGTATATATATAAACTATATTGTTATCTCTGTGTTTGAATATAATATTATGGAGAGTAGCTGTATCTTCTTTTGAGACTTTACTAATATTGACTTTGTAGAGAATTTCTCTTTTCCAAAAGAGAAAGTTAAAATGTATAATCTTTTCGAGAATGAATAGATTAAAGTCTTGATCTATTGATTCTCTAATTTTATCTAATTGGAGTGACTTATATTGTTTTCTTCGAGGAATAGTTATTACTTCTGAATCCAATTTGTATTGAGATAGTAATTCTTTTTCAATATTGATTGAATAATTAGGAGAAAGTTTTACTAATTGGAAGGCATATCGTCTTATATTTGAATCTAAATGGATTTTTGCTAGCTTTAAATCTGCTTCGATTTTTATTAGAAAGATTGGAGTAGTTTTGAAGATTTCAAGTATTTTTCGAAAAGCTAGGTTTTGAAGTGATTAAAGGATATCCTTGAATTTGGCCTGTCCTTTTCACCAAATCTCTGATCCATAATCCGCAATACTTGTTATACAGGCTAAATATAGCTGTTTTATAGCTCTAGAACTAAGACCCTTTTTTGTATTAGCTAATCAAACCATTTATTAAAAAGCTCCCTTCGCTTGTACTACTCTGATATTAACATGTTAATCGAATTTGAGATTCGGATCAAACCAGATATCAAGCCATCTAATTAAAGATTGGGATATTACTATTTCTGAATTAAACAGAGTGATTAGGTATTAAACTATTAATTTAGATGATGAGAAATGTATTAACTCTATTTTAACTAAATCGAATTGGATTACATTCTTTAAGCTAAGTTCATATAACTGTTTTATAGCTTTTTCTAACAAATTGATATTCTTTCTTTAAGTATTTGAACTAGTAATAAGTGCAATATCATCAATGTAAAAAAGGAATTTAATTGAATTATATTGGAAGAAATCTCAGATATATATCAAGAAAAAAATCAACGAAATCGAACTACCTTGTAATATACTTGTAGAAATCGGTTTGAAGGATTCGATTTGATTATTAAAGAATAATTTTAATTATTTATATTATAGAAATAAGGCTGTCCAAGTAATGAGATTTATAGATAATTGTAGTTTTTTATAAATCTCTAAAAGCTAATTTTTCGAAACATAATCAAAGACACCTTTTATATCCATAAATAAGATTGAAATCTTAATATTAGCTCGTTTATTACTTTCAATCTTTATATTCAAAAAAAAAGCTATATCGATTACCGATTTCTTTTATCATCCTCCCATTTAGCTATAATATAAGAGATAAATAATTTCCGCTAGATATCCTAATCTTTAAACTAAGATCCTTTCACTTACTTTTCCTAAACAATTGAGGAATATAATAACTCTATAAGCTTTTGATATCGAATAATCTGATTTCGAAGCTTTTTTAAGGATTACTCCAATAACTTGTTTCTAGTATTGTAAATAATATCCAATATTAAGAAGCTTACTATATAAAGTAAAGAAGGTTTGTAGAATGGCTTTATATACTTTTATAATGATTTCCTGAATAATACCATTTGGACCAGGGGTTTTCCCTTGAATCTTAGCCGAACAGATATTCTTTAGCTCGTTTTGAGAAAGAACAGGCCACTCCCATTCGTTAGATTATCAATATCCTTCCTATTCTGATTTCAAGGTAATAAGGAGTTAAGGGAAAAGAGTAGTTCGAAAAACAAAGCATTTTCCTTCGAAAAAGATTTCTAAAGCAATATCAGGAATCCTTTGATTTTGATAATCCTTTGTATAAGCTATTGCTTTGAAAATGGTTTGAGTATTCTCTTTTTCTAGGAAATCGTTTCAATAATTCTTCTTTACTGTTTTAATAACTTAAAAGTATTTGTTTCTAGTGATTCGAAGGGCTTCTTTTGAATTATTGTTTTCGAGATCGGATTCAATTTGTTATTTTGCTTTTCCTAACTCTTTTCGGAGAGCTTTTAGTTCCGGTGATCACTATAACTTAGCTCTTTTATTTATTATAATCTTTAGAGTATAGCTTTTCATTGCCTTTTGGATAATCCTTGTAAGTTCGCTAGTAGCTTAATCCAATTTGGAACGATATATATCGTTTTCTTGAAGAAAATCAATCGAGTCTTGTGTAATTGTTATAAACGTACTTAGTTCGGCTAGAGTAAACGAGTGGCTAGCTTTGAATTGTAGAATGGATTCGAATAGCTCCCAGTTGGCTAGCTTTATATGATATCTGATGATTGGTTCTTAGAGAGGAATATTTGGATTGTCTTTTCCCTTAAGTTCAAATAGAATTCCTGAGTGATCGAATTCAATATTAGAAATTGTTTGTTAATCTTATATCCTTGAAGAGATGCTTTTAAAAGCTAGTATCAGATCGAGTATACTTGGATTTGTCAAATTAATTCGAAAGAAAATACTAGCTCCTGGTTCATTCAATAGAATTAGATTTTGATTTTCAAATCACTCTGCTAGCTAATCGATATTTATACTTTGTTTAAAAAAGGATCCTATAATGAATAATAGAAATTGAAATTGCCTAGTAAAATAGTATGTTGGCTTAAGGAAGTATTGTATAAGGATCTTTTGATTGTATGTTCTTGAGCTTTTGCTTGATCTGCTTTGTTGTATATATTAATGATTTGAAAGATTTCACTTCCATTTTAGAGGTTTATTATCTGTATATCCGGATCTATTAGTGAATGAGAGGCTAGATTGATTGTAGCTTGAAGATCTTTGGAGATATATAGAAGGGTTTGAGGTTTGAATTCGGGATTGAAATTGGGGAGGATTTATATAAAATTGGAGTGTATAGTCGATTTACAATTGGAGAAATTGGTTTCATTCTTTTGAATTCAAGGTTCCTGAATTAGAATCAGATCGATATTGAGTTCAAGAGCAAGTTGTAGAGTATTTTCTGTGGCTTGAGAGCTTTTGTTGAGGTTTATTTGGAGAAATCTGATTTTGTTGTAATATATTAATTAGTGCTATTAGCTTTTTGTTGAATTACTTTAAAGATTTCACAGTTTTTAGAATTGGCTGTATGATTTCCTTGACAATTGGAGCATTTGGTAATGATATGGGAACAGGCTTTTCCTCTCAGATTGCAAACTATATAGAGGTATATTGCTGTAATGTATTTGCCTCCGCACAATCCACAAGAAGGATCTTTTTTGCAATGCAAGCTTTGATGCCCAAAGCCCTGACATTTTTGGCATTAAGTGATTAGTCTGGATTCGTAGAATTGCTCTACTCTAATACTAGTGCCTGCAATATACAGCCGCTTTCGGATAGCTAATTCAGCTTCTGATTTCGAGGCAAAGGCTATCACAATAGCACCATCTTTTTGGTGAGCTCTTTTAGCTAATGGTAGAAATGAATTATATTATAACTACTTTCTAGAATATATTATAATATAAAATAGGTTCGCTATACCTACAGATGCTTTCCCGGCTCACTTGTGATAAAGCCACTAGTACTAGGCTTCTGTAGAATCTTCTGACTATGTTAAACTACCTATTGTATAATTACCTTCGGAAGTTTTGGTCAAGACTAAAACTATTCCTTTACGCCTTTATTCCTGTTTGCTCCTTAAGCCTATCTGATACCTCCATCATGCCCTCTGCCCTATAGTATCCGATTATAGATCAATACACATATTCATTTTCTCAAGCCATATAGACAATATTGCTGTCGCTGTCATTATATGCTATACCTCGCGGCTAATAACCGTTTCGCATTATCTTGCCAGATTTTTCCTGCACAATAAGGCTGACTATATCTTGCAGGCTTACTATTTCAAATCTCTAGCCAGGCAGCCCTTCTATAGTATTTCCAACCCACTAACTAAAGCTCTGCTTATAAAATCTATTTTCCCAATATATAGTTTGTAGTCGAAAATAGAATACTAGGAGCGTATTGTATATATATATCGTAGGATTAGCCTCTACCTGAGATCCTCCACCGCTATAATACCAATCGAGCATTATCGAGTATAGCTTGCTAAAAGCGTCCTTCCTATACCGGAGCTCCTCCGCCGCTATGCCGCTCCCGCGCACTCGGAGATAAGGTACTAAAAACGTCCCTCCTCCTACTCTATATATGCTCCCGCCAGCCCCAATAGACACTATCCTAGCCTTTGTATACTTCCTACTACTCCCCTCACTATTTGTAAATATCCGATCCAGTATACCCGCAGATTGTACGTATTGTTGGATTGTGAAAACTCTGCACACTAACACCCCAAAGGTATTCTGTCGATTTTCGTTCGTCAAGTTAAGGATATCGGCCCTGCTCCTAACATAGGCTTCAGTCAGACTCAGCTATATTATAGAAGCTTCATTATCCACTGTTTCAAGGGCTAGTTCCGCTTCGCAGACGCTCTGCCGCAATATGCTCTGGCTCTGCTCCCCACACAGATTCGTAAGGTATGGTTTTGCATCAATCCCGCTCTCATCTCCCTTCCACCATCGAATGGTTTTCATCTCCGTTTTGCTGGTAGTCCTCTGTTCCGAGTATCTTCGCAATCACCCTCTAATGATCAGCTGCGCGTACCTTTGCTCCCAGTACGGCCTCCGATTAGTGTACAACCACCACCCGGCTCCAGCTGACTCTACTTAGCTCTCCGATCGCACGATCGAAGGTTCGTAGGATACACCACGTACAGGTGAGAGTCATCGTATCCCAGTGCCTGTAATATATAACCACTTTCAAATAGCTAATTTAGTTTTCTGATTTCGAGGTAAAGGCTATCACAATAGCATCATCTTTTTGGTAAGCTCTTTTAGCTAATGGAGTAAGCCAAAAGGGAGTTCCTATTAGCTTGAAGTCTGTATTGAAGGTTTCGATTTTGGTTATAATCAAATCCATTTCTTTAGGTTTAGAAAATTCTTTTATAAGGATATTGTGAATAATAACCCTATACCATTCTTGATCCTTTTGGATTCTTTCGAATTTGATGATATTCTTTCAGATAGCTTTCTTTTCAATTAGGAATTGTAATATAAAGGGATCATTGGTGATAATAATAATATTGTTATTAAAGAAGAATATTATTATAGCAATTATTGGTTCTTTGATTTCGATTTCTTAAAAAGCCTCATTAATCTTATTTCGTATTATAAAAGACAAAAAGATTTTGAGATTGAAGATTTCTGGTTTAATTAAAAAGAGTCTTTTTTGAGTAATTTTGGGTTTTTTATTTATTAGAATAGATTTGTTGTTTTTTCCTTTAGGAACTAGATTCTATTCTTCTTCTTTATAATATTGGTATAAGAGAGTTTCGGGATTAGATTAGTATTAGTTGAAGAGGGTTTAATTAAAGCTTTTGCTTGTAATTCGATTTTTCGAGTTACGAATTCAAAATGGGTAATCTGAGAAATAATGATTTTGGAAACTATAGTGAGGTTGTCTTTTTCGGTATATTCTCGAAAGATTTCCAAAAGTCTAATAGTTTAGATTGCTCTTTGTAAATTTGAATAAAAATAGAGGCTAAGAGAATAAGATTTCTTGCTTTTAGAATAGCTTTTTTTAAAGTAATAGATATAGTTTGGGTTTGTAATTGTTTGCTTAGATTGTAAAAGAAATTCAAAAAACCTCTTTTTTTGTTTTGAGTAAATAAAGTTGATTTAATTAGACTTTGAATAATAAAAGGGTTGCTAGATAGATTGAGATTCTCTATTCTTACTATAAAGTTGAATGTAATTGGGGAACTAGAAATCGATATTAGTAGTTCTTTAAGGGGATGGGGGGGGTTTGCTGAAACAGGAGTGCCTAGAATGATTGTAGGATAGGAGGATAATGGGTTAGAGGCTTTGGGAATAGCTCCTTCCATTTTTATTTCATTAAATACTATAGAATCGTTTGAGTGATTTATATTGATATCGTATCTCTAGAGTATAAGATTTTTGGAGAAAATTTTTATGCGATTTTTCGTGTAACTTTCGTATTTGGAACGCCGACGACAATATCACAACAACTATTGGTTCGAATCAATTGGAGATAATTGCAATGGAATTGATTTGATAGCTATGATCTAAAACGATCGCGAAAGGGTTGTATTCCGAAGAAAATAATTCCTTCGAAATTTGTTGTGTTGTCATTATTCAACTACAATATGTGATATATCGATCAATTAACATACAATCGAATAATAAAGAAGTTCGAATACTTTTAGCTATCGAGGTTATTCGATAAGATAAAAAACTATTATTTAGAAGAGCTGTTAAGATATATAATATCACTCATATAATACTTATTCGAAGAATGAATGGAATGCCTTTCGCAGTCGAAATTCGATTAATACAGTAGAAATTTATTGAATTAGAAGAGGATGTTATTATTTGATATATAATTGATATGGATGATAGAGGATTTAGTTCTAAAGTCAAAGGGGTGGAAGATATGGTGAATTATATTCTTGATTTTCGAGGTGCAGAAAGAGTTGGAAAGCTTTGGGCTTATTGATTTATAAAATGTTATTCAGAATTAAAAACGTGTTTTCAATATGTTTATGATTTCCAAAGAGCTTTTTGCGAAGATCCTAAGCTTATGGGAGATTGGTTTTGGTTTGTATCGAATATGCGAGCGAAATTTGGTATTCTCGATTGCGATTTATGGAATTTCGATGAAACAGGTTTTATGATGGGTATTATAAGTGCCGGTATGGTTGTTATTAATGTTGAGAGATGCGGCAGAAGCAAAGCTATATAGCTAGGCAATCGAGAATGGGCGACAGCGATTGTATATGGTAATAGTGAGGGGGATACTATATCTCCATTTCTGGTGGTTCAAGGACAAGTTCATCTCTCCAATTGGTATACTGAAACCGATCTTCCTGCGGATTGGGCTATTAAATCTATAAGCAATGGGTGGATGAATAATGAGACAGGATTGGAATGGTTGAAACACTTCGATAAATATACAAGAAATCGAACTAAAGGCAAATATAGAATGCTAGTACTGGATGGATATGAAAGTCATGAATCAATACCATTCCAGAACTATTGCAAGGAGAATGATATCAAATGTGTGCGTTTACCAGTGTATTCAAGTTATTTAATTCAGCCTTTTGATGTAGATTGTTTTAGTATTCTAAAATGAGAGTATGGTATACAAATTGAGGGATTTATAAAAGCACATATCAATTATATCTCAAAGGTTGAATTCTTTATAGTGTTTAAAGCTGTATATCAATGATTGATTACGAATTAGAATATGAAATCAGGGTTTCGAGAAGCAGGACTAGTTTCATTTGATCCTGAAGTTGTGCTTTCCAAATTAGATATTCGAATTCATATACCTATTCCTCCTCCTCTCAATTTAGATTCTTGGATTTCTCAAACACTTCATAATCCTACAGAAGCTCTCTCTCAATCAATATTAGTTAAATCTTGAATAATTTGTTATCAATCAAGCTCTCCTATATCTTTATTTGAGATTGTATGATTGATTGATTGATTGATTGAATTTTTGTCCACCTTCAGTCTAAGACTATATAGGACGACTAGGCCTTAAGGGCCTAGTAGATAACTTTTTATTTTACAATAATAGGAATAAACAATTTGGGGAAGTGCAAACGAACATTGGGGACCTAAGCCCACTTACTATACGTATAACATATAATAAGATAATAAGGAAATCTACTCTGTGGAATATTCTTTCTCTCTTTCTCTTTCTCTTTCTTTAATCTCTTTCTCTTTTTTTCTTTCTTTTTCCATTTGAGCTCTTAATAAATGCCAGGCTCTTGTAGCAATTTTAGTTATATTGATGAATTTGATAATTAATTTGATTTCTATTTTCGTATGAAGTAGGAATTGTAGAGTGATTTTAGAAAGTGGTATATTCTGGAATATCTCTTTTCTTTCCGTTTTGTATACTGGGTAACTGATCAAAAGGTATTGAGGTACCTCAATATTACCATATATATATCTATTATTGGAGTGATTAAAACGATATAAGTATGATTTAATGTAACCGTGACCTAGTTTCAATTGAAAGAAAGCGCTAGCTGTATTTCGCCTTGTTTCAGTTGGTAGCTTGATTTTCGATCCAATTTTCCATGGAAATAGCTTCGAATAGGTTAATGCTGTTTGGTTTGATCTGAGTTTATATTGATTGAGAGTTGAGCTCCATTGATCAAAGGAGGATTCTTTGATTATCATTCCTAATAATCCGAAACTAGTTTCATTCGAAGTAGATCGTATTGTAGTTGCTTCCTTTGCTAGCTTATCTGCTAGCTCGTTTCCCTTTACTGAAGTATGTCCTGGTACCCAATTCAAGGATATTTCCGCTCCTTTAGCTATAATAGCTTTGGCTGCTTTGATTGCTCGAATTTGATAGGCTTGACCAGGGTAATCCGAGGGTGTTTTTAGTCGTAGTAGGCCTGCTTGATTGTCTGAATAAACCTTGAATTTCTTTCCACTACTAGCAATTGAGCTAGCATATTCAATAGCTCGAGTGACTCCATATAGCTCTCCATTATAAACCAGTTGATTGCTTCCAATATTCACTTGTTCTTGATATGAAACTTGATCATTCGATTGTATTGTTACTATCCCTACACCAATACCTATTCCTTTTTTTGTAGAAGAGGCATCTGTATAGATATAGATAGTATCTTGATCTCTATGTTTGAAAATAATATTATGAAGTATTGCTGTATTTTCTTTTGAAGCCTTACTAATATTGATTTTGAAAGGGATTTCCTTTTTCCATGGTGGAAAGTAGAAATGAGTAATCTTTTCGAAAGAGAACGAATCGAATTTTTTATTAATTGATTCTCTTATTCTATCAAGTTGGATTGGTTTATATAGCTTTCTTTAAGGAGTATTGATTGGTTCTCGATTAGCGTATTGATATGCTAAAGTAGCTTTTTTGATGTTGATTGGATGTTTGGGTGAGAGTTTTGTTAATCGAAAGGCATACTGCTTGATATTTGAATCTAATCGAATGTTTGCTGGTTTTAATCCCGCTTCGATTTCCATTAGAAGAATTGGAGTGGTTTTGAAGACTTCTAATATTTTTCAAAGAGCTAGGTTTTGAAGAGCTTGCATTTTATCCCTGAAGTGGGCTTGTCCTCTCCACCAAATCACTGATCCGTAATCTGCTATACTAGTTACACAGACTATATATAGCTGTCGAAAAGCTTTCGGGCTTAGGCCTTTTTCCGTATTGACTAGTCGAGTCATTCGATAAAAGGCTCCTTTTGCTTGTGTAATTCGAATATTGATGTGTTGATTGAATTTGAGATTTGGATCAAACCATATACCTAGCTATCTGATTAGGGATTAGGGTATAATGATATCGGAATTAGATAGTTTGATTAAGTGATTCTTAATTAGCTTGGAAGCTGAGAAGTGTATTAATTCTGTTTTTGCTAAATCGAATTGAATAGTGTTTTTCGAGTTAAGTTTGTAAATTTGCTTTGTAGCTTTTTCAAAAGATATAATATTCTTTTTTCAAGAAGATGAGTTTGTGATTAAAGTAATATCATTAATATAAAAAAGGAATTTAATTAATTTTGAAAGAAATAAATCTTTAATGTATATTAGGAATAGGATTGGAGAAATAGGATTGCCTTATGGTATTCCAATCGAAATAAGCTTGAAAGATTCAATTTGATTATTAAAGAACAATTTGAATTGTTTTTGTTAAAGGAATAAGACTATTTAAGTAATCAGGTTTATTGATAGTTTTAGTTTTTTACAAATTTCCAATAATCGATTTCTTGAGATATGATTAAAGGCTCCCTTTATATCTATAAATAAAACTAAAGTCTTTTTGTGAATTTGCTTGTTTCTTTTGATTTCTATAATTAGAAGAAGAGCTGTATCAATTACTGATTTCTTTTGTTGGCCTCCAATTTAACTCTTGTGTAATAGACTAGTAGTTTCTACTAAATAACCTAATCTTTAAGCTAATATTCTTTTGCTAATCTTTTCAAGGTAGTTTAGAAGTGTAATAACTCTATATGCTTTCGAAACGGAATAGTCAGGTTTTGAGGCTTTCTTCAAAATCGCTCTAGTGGCTTGTTTCCAGCATTATGGGTGGTATTTAAGGTTGATTAGATTACTGAATAAATTGAAAAAGATCTATAGAATTGCTTTATATGCTTTCATAATAATCTCCTGAGTAATTCCATCTGAGCCAGAGGTCTTTCCTTGGATTTTGACTGAATAGGCATTACTTAATTCGATTTGTGAAAGGTTAGGCCATTCCCATTTCTTGGATTGCTTGTATCCTTCCCATTGTGGTTTTGAAGTGATTGGGGGAGGTAGGAATAGAGTCGATCTGAAAGTAGAGCATTTTCCTTTAAAAGAGCTTTCGATTGAAATATCCGGTATTCTTTGATCTTAATAGTCTTTTGTATAGACTATTGCTTTGAATATTATCTATGTATTCTCCTTTTCTAGAAATTCATTCCAATAATTCTTCTTTGCTGTTTTAATAGCCTGAAAGTATTTGTTTCTAGTAATTCGATATTTCTCTTTGAAATTTAAATTCTCCAAATCGGATTCGATTAGTTGTTTTGCTTTTTCTAATACTTTTCGAAGCTCTTTCAGTTCGGGTGTCCACCATGGTTTTCCCCTTTTTTCCGAACTGACTTTAGATATAGATTTTTCAGTAGCTTTCTGAATAATTCTTGTAAGTTCGCTTGCTGCTTGATCCAGATTAGAATAATCATTTCTTTCTTTCAGATTATTAAGCGAATTCTCTTTAGATGAAATTGTCAATATCAAAATAGAAAGAATAGGAAAAAATAAGGTTTCTGATTTCAGTATTGATTCGAATTTATTCTAATTAACTAGCTTGGTATTATATCTAGCTAGCGATATTGTATTACGGGGATTTGATTCTTCTTTTTCTTTGAGTTCGAATAATATTCCTGTATGATCAGATCCTGTATTTGACAGTGTTTGCCAGTTTTGGATTTGAAAAGCAATTCCTTCTAAAGCTAATATAAGATCGATAATACTTGGATTGAGGAGATTATTGCGATAGAAGATACTAAGACTAGGCTCGTTTAGAAAAGTGAGATTCTGATCTTCCAGCCATTCGGCTAATTGATCAGCGTTTCCGCTTTTTTTCGAAAAAGGATCCTATTATAGGTGATAGAAGTTGAAGTCGTCTACAAAAATAGTTTCTTATGTGATTAATGAATTGTATAGGTGTTTTTCAAATGTATAGTCCTTTTCTTTAGCTTGATCAGCTTTATTATAGATGTTAACAATTTGAAAGGCTTTATTTCTATTTTGATAATCGAAGATCTGAATATTAGAATCTCTTAAAGAATCAAAAAAAAGGTTGATTATAAATTGAAGGGTTTTTGAGGTGTATAATAATATTTGTGGTTGATATTTGAAATCGAATCTCGGAAGTGTTTATATAAAATTAGGGTGTATGATTGATCTAACATTTGAATAATTATTTCCGTTTTTGATAATCCAAGGCTTTTGAATAGTAATGAGATCGATATTGAGTTCTGTTGCAATCTGTAGAATGTTTTCTGTAGCTTGTAAACTCCGATTGAGATTTATTTGAAGAATTCGAATATTGGTGTGATTTATTAAAAAGTATTATTCGATTTTTGTTGAATAGCCTAATAGGTTTTACATGTTTTCGAATTTGCTACATGATTCCCTTGACAATTCGAGTATTTCGCTGTTAAATGTTAACAGAATTTTCTTTTAATATTGTATACCATATACAAGTGTATTGATGTAATATATTTACCTCCATATAAACTACAAGAAGGGTTTCTTTTACAGTGAGTATTCTGGTGTCCAAACCCTTGACACTTCTGGCATTGTGTAGTTGGTTTTGATTTGTAGAACTTTTCTATTCTCATACTACTTCCAGCAATATATAACCGCTTTCGGATAGCTAATTCTGCTTCTAATTTGGTAGCAAAAGCAATAATTACAGCTCCCTCTTGTTGATAAGCTCTTTTCGAAGTAGGAGTGAGCCAGAAAGGGGTTTCTATAGGCTTGAAGTCAGGATTGAAGGTCTTGATTTCGTTTAAGATAAGATCCATTCCCTTTGCTCCTGAGAATTCTTTAATAGGGACTCTGTAAATAATGACTTTATGCTATTCTTGATTCTTTTGAATCCTTTCGAATTTGATAATGTTACTCCAAATAGCTTTCTTTTCTATTAAGAATTGTGATGTAAAAGGATTGTTTGTTGTAATAATGATATTGTTATTGAAGGATAAAGTAGCTGCTGCAATAACTAGTCCTTTAATTCCAGTCTTTTGAAAAGCTTCATTTATTTTGTTTCGAATAGTTAAAGAGGAGAAGGAAGTGGGGTTTGAGATTTCTGGTTTGATTAGAATAAGTCGTTTTTGGATTGAATCTATCTTTTCCTTTATAGGGGTTGATTTGATGCTTTTTTTGGAGACTAGGTTTCATTCTCCTTCTGAAACTTTTGCATATGTTGGTTTTGATATTGGGATAGTAGTGGATATAGGAGTTGTATTTAGGGCTTTAGCTTGGGATTCGATTTTTCGAGTAGCTGATTCGAGATGGGTGATTTGAGAGGTAATGATTTTGGAGATTGTAGTAAGGTTTCTCTTTTCAATATACTCTCTAAAGATTTCTAGGAGATCTAAAAGCTTGGATTGTTTGTTGTGTGATTGAGTAAGTGTTGAAGCTAGTACTATGAGATCTCTTGCTTTTAGAATAGCTTCTTTTGAAGAAGAGGGGTTGTCTTGGACTCTGGGTTGTTTGTTTTGATTGCCGAGAGGTATTGTGGGGCTGCGTTTCTTGTTTTGATTGAAGATATAGGTAGTACTATTTGTATTTTGAGTGAGAAAGGGATCATTAAGTAGGTTGATTTCTTTATTTCTTCTTTCGAAGTTGATTGGTAGAGTTGGGCTGGAGATTTCGAATATAGAGGTTTTAGAAGGTAGATGGGGACTTGATCCAGGAGTATCTAATATGATTGTAGGATAGGTATTAGGTATAATAGAGACTTCGGGAGAAGCTTCTATTATATTAGTATCCTTTAATATATTTGAGGAACTTATTTTGGGGATTGTGTTTCTGTTCTGGAGATCAGAATGAAGAGTTTTCTATGCGAATTTTCGTGTGTATTTCGCGTTTTGGGACGTCGACAACAGTATCACAACAACTATTGGTTCGAATCAATTGGGAGGAATTGTAATGGATTTGGTTTAGTAACTATGATCTATAGCGATCGCGAAACGGTTGTATTTCGAAGAAAAAGTTTCCTTCGAAATTTGTTGTGTGATTTGAGATTGTATTGGCTTTAGCTAAAGGTATAAAGAGATTAGCATATGAGAAT
Source organism: Botrytis sinoallii (assembly GCF_014898435.1). Lineage (NCBI taxonomy): Eukaryota > Fungi > Ascomycota > Leotiomycetes > Helotiales > Sclerotiniaceae > Botrytis > Botrytis sinoallii. Next base: position 2,130,201 of record NW_024066037.1, read on the forward strand.
ATGCTTTTAAGTATAGAAAACCGTATACTTCGGAAGGCAAATGAGGTATTAAGCAAGTGTCGATGCGCGAAAAAGATTCAAATACGTTAAGGAGGAGTATTTATTGAATAAAAGGCTCTTGATATATTATCTCAGCAAGAGGTTGATATTTAGATTTAATGTGACGAGTGTTAAAAAGGGGGGAATTCTAATGATGAAGCATCTTTTAATCGATGTTGTAGTAAGTGTGGAAAGACAGGTCACAATACAAGAACCTGTCAAAATGATGTTGATTGATTGATTGATTGATTGATTGATTGAATTTACGTCCACCTTCAGTCTAAGACTATATAGGACGGCTAGGCCTGATGGGCTTAATAGGTAACTTTTTGATTTATAATCTTGGTTATTTATTTATTTATTTATTTATTTTAATTTACATCCAGAGAGCAAGCTGTAGAGGCTCGCCACAACCTCTCAGGGGGTACTAGAAATGGACTATACTAGTAAGGATGCTGGTATAGCTATGTGTTCCGTTTTTCTATAGTTGTGATGCAGGCTAGGGGAAAAGCGGCTAGAGATGTTATATGCACTCCTACCGCTTGTTTTCCGCTTGCAATGTCGATATTATTTAATCCACTTTATACTAAGTAGTTCAGGTTTGCAGCTAGCTAGAGGGCCCTATATTGTTAGTTTTTGTTTAGTATAATTTATATACAGTGATAAAGAGAAGAAAGCAGCTTTAAAGGGGGTACAGTCTTGATTGGTAATATGAAAATAGGAGATCAGAGAATCTCTAAAGAAACTGAATATAGTTACTTGAAGTGATTAATAATTGTTAGAAAGATTATAAAGTTTATTGGGGTTTTCAGAAAAAAAAAGAAATAATCGATTGTATTCTTTATATTTTGTAAAATTGAGTTGGATTTGTTCAGCTAGTTATTAAATTAAGTATAAAAGTATTAATAGAGTATTAGATATTCAGACTCTTTACTATATCCATAGAAGCATTCTGAGGTAGTATTGTCATACTGAAAGTATTAATGATAGGATACAAAATCCCTATATCCAGTTCTGAGCATTACTAATCACTAAAGAATAGGACGAGGAAAAACAAGTTTCTCAAATTCCTTGACTTGATAATTAAAATATCAGTAATGATATTGACTGATAAAGATAACCTCATTTCACTTTTACCATCTCTGTTCTACCCCTCGTCTGAGGATTTTAGCTATTGAGCTTATCCCACTAATAATAGAAAGTGATGAGTTGTTATTTTCGATACGATTGTTGTGAACACCCAAATCGGCAAGCCGATTGGTCTTTTTGTTTTCAAGGATTCCAATATATTTAAACAACCAACGGATTGCTACTTACCTATTCCTTATAATCTTATAATAGTGCAGAAATGCCTATTAAGATAAATCGGAAACATTACCCCTAATACACCAAATAACTCACACAACAAATTTCGAAGGAAACTTTTTCTTCGAAATACAACCCTTTCGTGATCGATTTAGATCATAATTATTAAACCAAATTGATTGCAATTGCCCCCAAGTGATTCTGACCAGTAGTTGTTATGATATTATCGTCGGCACTCTAAATACAAAACTTATATAAAAATTCATGTAAAATTTTCATTCCAAACCTCCAAAATAAGAATATAACTTTTAATATGGATTGTTTTAATAATTTATCAATACTTTAGGATATAGCTATAATGGAGGCTTTTTCTAAAGCCTTTATCATATCAAACACTTATCCCACTATTGTTCTAAATACCCCAATACCTTCAAGCTCTTCCTTGCCTTCTGAAAACCCTTAATTCGAAATCTCTAGTTCTATTCTATTAACCAATCAGTCAACCAGTTCTAGAAAAAGAGTTGAAGAGTTTAATCTACTTAGTAACCTCTTTATTATTCAAAATACAATTAATACTATTTATATATTCAATTAGAATAAGAAATAGTATTTTATAATATCCTTTAGCAATTAGAACAAACAATCTAGAATACAAAATAAGATAATTATACTAAAGAAAGCGATTCTAAAAGTAAAAGATCTTATAATACTAGCCTTAACTCTTTCTCAATTATATAATAAATAATCGAAGCTATTAGATTTTCTAAAAATCTTTAAAAAATATATCGAAAAAGGAAAGCTTATTATAACCTCCAATATTATTATATCCTAAATCACTCACCTCAAATCAGTTATACAGAAAATCGAATCCCAAATTAAAATATTAATTAAAAATCCAATTCTAATTATTATAATATCAATTAAATCAACTTTTATAATTATAGTAAAAAAGGAGAATGGAATTTAGTTAGTAAAGGAAAAGCTATTAAGTTTATTTAATAAACAAAAAGATTGAAATTACTTAAAGACACCTAATTTTGATCAAATCAGAAATCCCAAATTTTATTTCCTTCTTCTCTTTAATTATTCGAAACAAAATAAACAAAACCTTTCAAAAAAGTGAAATTAAAGGGCCAGTTATTGTAATAGTTATTTTATTCTTCAATAATAATATTATTATTATAATAAACAATCTTTTTATATTACAATTCCTTTTAGAAAAGAAAACTATTTAAAATAATATTATTAAATTCGAGAAGATTCAAAAGGATCAAGAATAATATAAAGTTATTATTTACAAAATCCTAATAAGAGAATTCTCAGGATTAAAAGGAATGGATCTTATTTTAAAGGAAATCAAAACCTTTAATTTAGATTTCAAATCAATCGAAATCCTTTTCTAGTTTATATCAATTTCTAAAAGAGTTTATCAATGAGAGAAAGCTATAGTTATTACTTTTACCACAAAATCAGAAGCAGAATTAGTTATTCGAAAGCGACTATATATTATTGGAAGTAGTATAAAAATAGAAAATTTCTATAAATCGAAATTAATTATATAATATCAAAAATGTTAAGGGTTTGGATATTAAGATGTTTATTATAGAAGAAACCCTTTTTGTAGTTTATATAAAGACAAGCATATTATATCAATACATTCGTATATAATATATAATATTAGAGAAAAGTTCTATCAACATTTAATAGCGAAATGCTTGAACTATTAAGGGAATTATATAGCAAATTCAAAAACATACAAAATCTATTAGGCTATTTAATAAAAATCAAACAATATTCATTAATAAATTATATTAATATTCGAATTATTCAAATAAATCTTAATCGGAATTTACAAATTAGAGAGAATGTTTTATAATTTGTAATAAAACTCAATATTGATTTTATTATTATTCAAAAACCTTAGATTATCAAAAATGGAAATAATTATTCAAATACAAGATCGATTATATACTTTAATTTCATATAAACACTTCTAAGATTTGATTCTAAATACCAATTATGAATACTATTATATATTTCAAAAACCCTTTAATTTATAATTAACCTTTCTCTTAATTCTTCAAGAAATTCTGATATTTAGATTTTCGATTATCGAAATGGAAATAAAACTTTCTAAATAGTTAATATTTATAATAAAGCTGATTAAGTTAAAGAAAAGGGCTTTATAATTAAAAGATGTTTATACAATTCAATAATTATATAAAAAACTATTCTTTTAAGCGATTTTAATTTTTATTATTTATAATAAGATCCTTTTTCGGAGAAAAGTGGAAACGCTGATTAATTAATTGAATGATTTAAAGATCAGAATCTTATTTTTCTTAACAAATCTGGTTTCAATACCTTTTATTATATTAATCTTCTTAATTCAAATATCATTAACCTTACATTAACCTTAAAAGGAATCGCCTCTCAAATCCAAAACTGGCAAACACTTTCAGATACAGAATCCGATCATATAGGAATATTATTTGAGCTAAAAAAAAAAGAAGTAAGCCCCCTTAATATAATATTACTAGCTAAATATAATACAAAGCTAGCTAATTAGGATAAATTCAAATCGATATTGAAATCAGAATTATTATATTCCCCTATTCTCTCTACTCTAATATCAATAGTTTTATTTGAAAAAGATTCACTAAACAATTTAAAAAAAGAAATAATTATTCTAATCTGAATTAAATAGTAAGCGAACTTATAAGGATTATTCAAAAAGCTATTGAAAATTCTATATTTAAAGCTTTATCGATTAGAAAAATGAAGCCATAATGAACCCCCGAATTAATAAATCTTCGAAAAGAGTTAGAAAGAATAAAATAATCAATTGAATTGAATCTAGAAAACTCAAGCTTCAAAAAAGAATATCGAATTATTAGAAACAAGTATTTTTAGATTATTAAAACAATTAAAAAGAATTATTGAAATGAATTTCTAGAAAAAGAGAATATACAAATAATATTTAAAGTAATAGCTTATATAAAGGATTATCAAAACCAAAGGATATTGAATATTTCAATAAAAAGCTCTTTTGAAGGAAAATACTCTACTTTTAGATTAACTCTATTTCTATCTCCTTTTATTACTTCAAAACCATAATAGAAAGGATACAAGCAATCCAAGAAATAAGAATAGCTTAGTCTTTCACAAATCGAATTAAATAATATTTGCTTAACCAAAATCCAAGAAAAAACCTCTGGCCTAAATAAAATCATTTAGGAGATTATTATAAAAGTATATAAAGCAATTCCATAAATCTTTTTTAATTTATTCAGCAATCTAATTAATTTAGAATACCACTTATAATGCTGGAAACAAGTTATTAAAGCAATTCTAAAGAAACCTTTAAAACCTAATTATTCAGTCTCAAAAGTATATAGAATCATTGTATTTCTAAATTACCTTAAAAAGATTAGCAAAAGGATTTTAACTCAAAGATTAGATTATTTAACAGAAACTATTAATCTATTACACAAAAGTCAAATTGAAAACCAACAAAAGAAATCAGCAATTGATATAGTCTTTCTTTTAATTATCGAAATCGAAAAAAACAAATAAATCTACAAAAAGATTTCAATTCTATTTATAAATATAAAGGGAGCCTTCGATTATATTTCAAGAAATCGATTATTAGATATTTATAAGAAATTGAAACTGCTAACGAATCTTATTTCCTGGATAATCTCTTTTCTATAACAAAGACAATTAAAACTTTCTTTTAATAATCAAATCGAATCCTTCAAGCCTATTTCGACTGGAATATTACAAGGCAGTTCAATTTCTCTAATCCTTTTTTTAATATATATTAGAGAATTATTCTTTTCAAAATCAATTAAATTTCTTTCCTATATTAATGATATTACTTTAATTACAAACTCATTTTTATGGAAAAAGAATATTAGATTTCTTGAGAAAGTTATAAAGCAAATCTACGAACTCAACTCGAAAAGTGTAATTCAATTCGATTTAGTAAAGATAGAATTAATATATTTCTCAATATCCAAGTTAATCAAAAACTTTTCAATTATATTACCCAATTCGGATATTATTAAACCTTAATCTTTAATTAAATAGTTAGGTATATGGTTTGATTTAAATTTCAAATTCAATCAATATATCAATATTCGAATTATATAAGCAAAAGGAGCCTTTTATCAAATGATTTGGTTAGTAAATATTGAAAAAGACCTGAGTTCTAAAGCTTTTCGATAATTATATATAGCTTGTGTGATTAGTATAGTTGATTATGGATCAATGATTTGGTGGAGAGGACAAGTTCACTTCAAGGATAAAATGTAAGCTTTTTAAAACCTAGTTTTCTGAAAGATATTAGGAGTTTTCAAAACCGTTTCAATTTTTTCAATAGAAATCGAATCGGAATTAAAATCAGCAAATATTCGATTAGATTCAAATATCAAGCAATATGCTTTTCGATTAACAAAACTCTTATTCAAATATTCAATCAATATCGAAAAAGCTATTCTAGTATATCAATATATTAATCGGGAAGTGATCAATATTTTTTAAAGAAAGCTATATAAGCCAATTCAATTCGATAAAATTAGGGAATCAATTAATAAAAAATTTGATTTATTCTTTTTCAAAAAGATTATCCATTTTCATTTCCCTTTATGGAAAAAGAAAATCCCTTTCAAAATTAATATTAGCTAGATTTCAAAAGAAAATGCAATAATATTCTATAATATTATTCTTAAATATAAAGATCAAAATACTATTTATATTTATATAAATACCTTTTCTATTAAAAAGGAAATAGATTGATTGATTGATTGATTGATTGATTGATTTAATTTAACGTCCCGCTTCAGTCCATGACTATATAAGACGGCTAGGCCATAAGGGCGCTAGCGGATAACTTTTGAAATACACAATGGGAATGAAATAATGGGGGAGGTGAAAACAAATACTGGGGTATAGCGCCCACTATTGTATGTAGTCCATACAATAGGTTTTGAAAGGGATTTAAAGGAAATAGATATTAATATAGGGATAATATCAATATAATCAAATAATCAGATTTTATATCAAGAATAAATTAATATTGAAAGTAATCAACTAGTTTATAATAGAGAGCTATATGGAGTTATCCAAACTATTGAATATATTAGCTCAATCACTAATAGTGAAAAGAAGTTCAAGATCTATTCAGATAATCAAACAGACCTTCTTTAATTGAAAACACCCTCAGATCATTTAGAGCAAGTATATCAAATTTGAGTAATCAAGATAGCTGAAGTTATTATAACTAAAGGATCTGAAATATCCTTAAATTGGATATCAGGGTATACATTAGTTAAAGGGAACGAGCTAGCAAATAAGTTAGTAAAAGAGATTATTATAATATAATCCACCTCAAATAAAACTAGTTTTAGATTATTAGAAATAATAATCAAAGAATCCTTTCTCGATTAATAGAATTCAATTTTCAATCAATATAAACTCAAATTCAATCAATCAGCATTAACCTATTCAAAGCTATTTCCATAAAAAATCGGATCGAAAATTAAGCTACCAATTGGAACCAATCGAAATACTGCTAATACACTCTACCAATTGAAATTAAATCACAGATATATCAAATCATATCTATATCAATTCAATCACTCCAATAATAAATATATATACAATAATATTGAAACACTACAACACCTCCTGATTAACTATCCTATATACAAAACAAAAAGAAAAAAGATATTCCAGAATATACCATTATCGAAAATCACTATACAATTCCTATTACATACCAAAATAGATATCGAATTAACTATCAAATTTATCAATATCACCAAAATCGCTACAAGAACATAGCATCTAACAAGAACTTTTGAACAAGAAATAATAAAAAAAGGAATAGTAATAAAAGAGGAGAGAGAAGAAAAAAATGAAGAAAAAGCAATTAAGGAAATAAGAAGGGGGCTTGATCTCCTTACAATTTCTTGATCATCAGAATTTTCTTATTATATACAATACATATAATAAGCAGGCACTATTCCCCAGCATTTGTTTTCACTTCCCTAATAAGATCATAACCAATATTATAAATCAAAAAGTTATCTATTGGGCTCATCGGGCCTAGCCGTCCTATATAGTCTTAGACTGAAGGTGGACGTAAATTCAATCAATCAATCAATCAATCAACACCAAATAACTGAGGTACTATCGATGTATATAATAATCTGTTTAGCTGGTTTTAATCGGACAGCATACTCCAAATCTTTTAGAATGCCCACTATTTCAGTATCGAAAACATGCAAAAACAAATTGATCGCCCCATGACCGGATGTCACTGGAAATTGTCCCCGGTAGATCGCATAGCCATAGCCGACTATCTTTTGCCCTCGGTAGTACTATTCAGTGCCGCCACACAACAAATTTCGAAGGAAACTTTTTCTTCGAAATACGATCGTTTCGCAATCGCTATAGATCATAATTATTAAACCAAATCCATTACAATTCCTTCCAATTGATTCGAACTAGTAGTTGTTGTGATATTATTATCGACATCCCAAAACACGAAATATATATGAAAATTCGCGTAGAAAACTCTTCATTCTGATTTCCAGAATAGAAACACAATCCTCAAAATGAGTTCCTCAAATATATTGAAGAATACTAATATAATAAAAGCTTTTTCCAAAGTCTTTATTATATCTAATACCTATCCTACAATCATATTAGGTACTCCTGTATCAAATCCCCATCTACCTTCTGAAACCTTTATATTCGAAATCTCCAATCCAATTTTACCAATCAATTTTGAAAAAAGAAATAAAGAAATCAATTTATTTAATAATCCCTTTCTTATTCAAAATATAAATAATATTATCTATATCTTTAATCAAAACAAGAAACACAGCCCTACAATACCTTTTGGCAATCAAAACAAACAACTTAGAGTTTAAGACAACCCCTCTTCTTCAAAAGAAACTATCCTGAAAGCAAGAGATCTTATAATACTAGCTTCAACATTTATTCAATCATGTAACAAATAATCTAAGCTTCTAGATTCCTAGAAATCTTTAAAGAGTATATTGAAAAGGAAAACCTTATTACAGCCTTCAAAATCATTATTTCTCAAATCACTTATCTCGAATCAACTATTCGAAAATCGAATTCCAAGCTAAAGTCCTAAATACAATTTCTATATTCATTACTATCCCAATATCAAAATCAATATATATAAAAGTTTCAGAAGAAGAATAGAATCTAATCTCCAAAAAAAGCATCAAATCAATCCCTATAAAGGAAAAGATAGATTCATCCAAAAACAACTTATTCTAATCAAACCAGAAATCTCAAACCCTACTTTCTTTTTTTCTTTAATTATTCGAAACAAAATAAATGAAGCTTTTCAAAGATTAGAATTAAAGGACCAGTTATTGTAGTAGCTATTTTATCCTTTAATAACAATATCATTATTATAATAAATAATCCTTTTATATCACAATTTCTTAATAGAAAAGAAAGCTATTTGAAATAACATTATCAAATTCGAAAGGATTCAAAAGAATCAAGAATAGTATAAAGTTATTATTCACAAAGTCCTCATTAAAGAATTCTCAAAAGCAAAGGGAATGGATCTTATCTTAGACGAAATCAAGATCTTCAATTCTGACTTCAAGCCTATAGGAATCCCTTTCTGGCTTATTTTTATTTCGAAAAGAGCTCATCAATAAGAGGGAACTATAGTTATTGCTTTTGCTATCAAATTAAAAGTGGAATTAGCTATTTAAAAGCAATTATATATTACTGAAAATAATATGAGAATAGAAAAGTTCTACAAATCAAAATCAATTATATAGTATTAGAAGTGTTAAGGGTTTGGATATCAGGATGCTTATTATAGAAAAAATCCTTTTTGTGGTTTATGTGGAGGTACGTATATTATATTAATATATTTGTATATGATATGTATCTTAGCTAGGACCCTTCTCATCACTCTTTAGTCGCCACATACTCGACTTATCAAGGGCATCATATAGCAAATTTGAAAACATATGAAACCTATTAGGCTATTCAACAAAAATCGAATAATACTCTTTAATAAATTATATCAAATATCGAATCCTTCAAATAAATCTTAATCGAAATTCATAAGCTATAGAAAACATTTTATAGATTGTAATAGAACTCATATCAATCTTATTACTATTCAAGAGCCTTGGATTATCAAAAACGAAAATGATTATTCAAATACTAGATTGATTATACACCCTAATTTTATACAAACATTTCCAAGATTCGATTCCAAATATCGATTATAAATATTATTATACACCTCAAAAACCCTTCAATTTATAAATCAACCTTTTTCCTGATTCTCCAAAAAATCCTAATATTCAGATCTTCAATTATCAAAAATGAAAATAAAGTCTTTCAAATCGTTAACATTTATAATAAAGCTAATCAAGCTAAAAAAAAAGGGCTTACATTTAAAAGACACCTATACAATTCCATCAATCACACAAGAAACTATTCTTATAGACAACTTCAACTCCCATCACCTATAATGGGATCCTTTTTCGAAGAAAAGCGGAAACACTAATCAATTAGCCGAATAACTGGAAAATCAGAATCTCACTCTTCTAAACAAGCCTAGTCTTAATACCTTCTATCGCAATAATCTCCTCAATCCAAGCATTATCGATCTCACATTAGCTTCAAAAGGAAATTGCTTCTCAAATCCAAAACTAGCAAACACTATCAAATACAGGATCCGATCATACAGGAATACTATTTGAACTTAAAGGAAAAGAAGAATCAAGTCCCCGTAATACAATATCGCTAGCTAGATATAATACCAAGCTAGCCAATTGAATAAATTCGAAATCGATACTAAAATCAGAAACCTTATTCTCTCCTACTCTCTCTACTTTGATATTGACAATTTCATCTAAAAGGATTCGCTCAATAATCTAAAGAAAGAAATAATCATTCTAATCTGAATCAAACAGCAAGCAAACTTACAAGAATTATTCAAAAAGCTATTGAAAAATCTATACCTAAAGTCAATTCGGAAAAAAGGGGAAAACCATAATGAACACCCGAACTAAAAGAACTTCGAAAAGTATTAGGAAAAGCAAAACAACTAATCGAATCCGATTTGAAGAACTCAAATTTCAAAGAGGAATATCGAATTGCTAGAAACAAATACTTTCAGGCTATTAAAACAGCAAAGAAGAATTGATTGATTGATTGATTTAATTTAACGTCCCGCTTCAGTCCATAACTATATAAGACGGCTAGGCCATAAGGGCGCTAGCGGATAACTTTTGAAATACACAATGGGAATGAAATAATGGGGGAGGTGAAAACAAATACTGGGGTATAGCGCCCACTATTGTATGTAGTCCATACAATAGGTTTTGAAAGGGATTTTACCCCTCTCGATTCTATTGGAAAGATTGGAGCAGTTTTGAAAACTCCAAGTATCTTTCGAAAAGCTAGGTTTTGAAATGATTGAAGGATATCCTTGAATTTGGCCTGTCCTTTCCACCAGATCTCCAATCCGTAATCCGCAATGCTTATTATACAAACTAAATATAGTTATCTTATAGCTCTAGGACAAAACCCTTTTCTGTATTAGCTAATCAGACCATTCGTTGAAAGGCTCCCTTTGCTTGTACTGCTCTGATATTGATATATTGATCGAATTTGAGATTCGAATCGAACCAGATACTAAGCCATCTAATTAAAGATTGGGGTATTACTATTTCTGAATTAAACAGAGTGATTGAATATTGAACTATTAATTTAGACGATAAGAAATACATTAATTTTGTTTAGCTAAATCGAATTGAATTGCGTTCTTTGAGCTAAGTTCGTATAACTGTTTGTAGCTCTTTCTAACAATTGATATTCTTTCTCCAAGTATTTGAATTAGTGATAAATATAATATCATTAATGTAAAAAAGGAATTTAATTGAATTATATTGGAAAAGATCTCGGATATATATCAAGAGAGAATCGGCGAGAATCAAATTACCTTGTGATATATTTGTGGAGATCGATTTGAAGGATTCAATTTGATTATTGAAGAATAGTTTTAGTTGTCTATATTGTAGAAATGAGGCTGTCCAAATAATGAGATTTGTAGATAATTGTAGTTTTTTATAAATCTCTAAAAGCCGATTTTTCGAAACATGATCGAAGGCACCTTTATATCTATAAATAAGATTAGATCTTAATATTGGCTTGTTTATTGCTTTCAATCGTTATATTCAAAAGAAGAGCTATATCGATTACCGATTTCTTTTGTTGTTCTCTCCCATTTGACTATAATGTAAGAATAAGTAGTTTCCGTTAGATATCCTAATCTTTGAGCTAAGATCCTTTCGCTTACTTTTCCTAAACAATTGAGGAGTGCAATAACTCTATAAGCTTTTGGTATCGAATAATCTGGTTTCGAAGCTTTTTAAGGATTGCTCCAGTGGCTTGTTTCCAGCATGTAGGTGGTATCCGATATTGAGAAGCTTGCTATATAGAGTAAAAAAGGTTTGTGAAATAGCTTTGTATACTTTTATAATAATTTCCTGAGTAATACCATCTGGACCAGGGGTTTTTCCCTTGAATCTTAGCCGAACAGGCATTCTTTAGCTCGTTTGAGAGAGCAGGCCACTCCCATTCGTTAGATTGTCGATATCCTTCCCATTCTGGTTCCAAGGTAATAAGGGGTTGAGGGAAAAGGGTAGTTCGGAAAGCAGAGCATTTTCCTTCGAAAAAGGGTTTCTGAAGCAATATCAGGGATCCTTTAATTTTGATAATCCTTTGTATAGGCCATTGCTTTGAAAATGGTTTGAGTATTCTCTTTTTTCTAGGAAATCGTTCTAATGGTTCTTCTTTGCTGTTTTTAATAGCTTGAAAATATTTGTTTCTAGTGATCCGAAGGACTTCTTTTGAATCATTGTTTTCGAGATTGGATTCAACTTGTTGTTTTGCTTTTCCTAGCTCTTTTCGGAAAGCTTTTAATTCCGGTGATCATTATAGCTTAGCTCTTTTATTTTATTTGTAATCTTTGGAGTATAGCTTTCCATTGCCTGTTGGATAATCCTTGTAAGTTCCGCTAGCAGCTTGATTCAATTTGAACGATATATATTGTTTTCTTGAAGGAATCAATCGAGTCTTGTATAGTTTGTTGTAAATATACTTAATTCGGCTAGAATAGACGAATGACTAGCTTTGAATTGTAGAATGGATTTGAATAGCTTCTAGTTGGCTAACTTTGTATGATATCTGATGATTGGTTTTGGAGAGGAATATTTGGGTTGTCTTTTCCCTTAAATTCGAATAGAATTTCTGAGTGATTGGATCCAATATTAGAAATTGTTTGTCAATCTTGTATCCTTAAAAAGATGCTTTCAAAAGCTAGTATCAGATCGAGTATACTTGGATTTGTTAAATTAGTTCGAAAGAAGATACTAGCTCCTAGTTATATTCAATAGAAATTAGATTTTGATTTCAAACCACTTTGCTAGCTGATTAGTATTTATACTTTTATTTGAAAAAGGATCCTATAATGGATAATGGGAATTGAAGTTGCCTATAAAATAGTAATATTGGCTTAAGGAAATATTGTATAAGGATTTTTCGATTATATATCCTTGAGTTTTTGCTTGATCTGCTTTAATTGTATATATTAATGATTTGAAAGATTTCACTTCCATTTTGAAGGTTTATTATCTATATATATCCGGATTTATTAGCGAATAAAAGGCTAGATTGATTATAGCTTGAAAGATTTTTAGAGATATATAAAAGGGTTCAAGGTTTGAATTTGGAATTGAAAATTGGGGGAGGATTTGTATGAAATTGGAGTGTATAATTGATCTACAATTGGAGAAATTGATTCTATTTTTTTTGAATCCAGGTTTCTGAATTAGAATTAGATCGATATTGAGTTTAAGAGTAAGCTGTAGAGTATTTCTGTGGCTTGAAAACTTTTGTTAAGATTTATTTAGAGAAATCTAATCTTGTTGTAATATATTATTAATGCTATTAGCTTTTTGTTAAATTGCTTTAAAAGATTTTATAGTTTTTTAGAATTGACTGTATTGATTGATTGATTGATTTAATTTAACGTCCCGCTTCAGTCTATGACTATATAAGACGGCTAGGCCATAAGGGCGCTAGCGGATAACTTTTGAAATACACAATGGGAATGAATAATGGGGGAGGTGAAAACAAATACTGGGGTATAGCGCCCACTATTGTATGTAGTCCATACAATAGGTTTTGAAAGGGATTTTACCCTCTCTTTCCTCTCTTTCGTCTCTCTCCTCTCTCCCCTCTCGTATCTCTCCTTCTAGCTCTCTAATTACTCTCTCTCCTTCGCTTATTGAATCTTCCTCTTCAACTGTTTCGTTTTGAGTTTCGGCTCTGGCTAGATGCCAGGTCCTTGTAGCAATTTTGGTAGTATTGATGAACTTGGTTGCTAGTTCGATGCCTATTTTCGTATATAGCAGGAATTGTAGGTTGGTTTGAGATATTGGTAGGTTCTTGAAAATTTTTTTCCTTTCTTTTCTGTATATCGGGCATCCAATCAGGAGATGAGCGGCAGTTTCGATATTGTTGTAAATATATTTATTATTAGAAAGCTTGAATCGATATAAATAGGACTTGATATATCCGTGGCCAATTTTGAGTTGAAAGAAGGCGCTAGCGGTATTTCGCTTAGTGCCTTCCGGTAGCTTGATTTTGAAGCCAATTTTCCATAGAAAGAGTTTCGAATAGGTTGTATCGGATTGATTCGATCTGGATTTGTATTGATTGAGTGTCTCTAGCCATTGATTGGAATCGTGTTCCTTTACTATCATACCAAGTAGCCCTATACTGGTTTCGCTTGAAGTAGCCTGTATCGAAGTTGCCTTTTTGCCAATTTATCCGCTATTTCGTTTCCTTATATGAGATATGGCCTGGAACCCAATTTAAGGAGACTTCGGCTCCTTTTGCTCTGATAATCTCTACCACTTTGATTGCTCTTATTTGATAGACTTGCCCTAGATGATCAGAGGGGGTTTTGAGACGATAAAGTCCGGTTTGATTGTCCGAATAGATCTTAAATTTCTAGTTTTCATATACTATAGTGCTAGTATATTCGATAGCTTTTGTAACTCTAAAGAGTTCTCTATTATAAACTAATTGATTTAAACCAATATTGATTTGTTTTCGATAAGAAGTTGATCCGTTTAATTATATTGCAATTATCCCCACTCCTATTCCAATTCCTTTTATAATAGAAGATGTATTGGTATATATATAAACTATATTGTTGTCTCTATATTTGAATATAATATTATAAAGAATAGCTGTATCTTCTTTTGAGGCTTTACTAATATTGACTTTATAGAAAGTTTCTCTTTTCAAGGGGGGAAGTTGAAGTGTATAATCTTTTCGAGAGTGGATAGATTGAAGTCTTGATCTATTGATTCTTTAATTTTATTTAATTGGAGTGACTTATATCGTTTCCTTCGAGGAATAGCTATTACTTCTGAATCCAATTTGTATTGAGATAGCAATTCTTTTTCGATATTAATTAAATAATTAGAAGAAAGTTTTACTAATCAAAAAACATATTGTTTTATATTTGAATCTAAATGGATTTTTGCTGACTTTAAACCTGCTTCGATTTCTATTGGAAAGATTAAAGTAGTTTTGAAGACTCCAAGTATCTTTCGAAAAACTAGGTTTTGAAGTGATTGAAGGATATCCTTGAATTTGGCCTGTTCTTTTTATTAGATCTCCAATCCGTAATCTGTAATGCTGTTATATAGGCTAAATATAGCTATCTTATAGCTTTAGAGCTAAGATTCTTTCTGTATTAGCTAATCGGGCCAATTGTTGAAAGGCTCTTTTCGCTTGTATTGCTCTGATATTGATATATTGATCGAATTTGAGATTCGGATTGAACCAAATACCAAGCTATCTAATTAAAGATTAGGATATTATTATTTCTGAATTAGACAGAGTGATTGGGTATTGGACTGTTAATTTAGACAATAAGAAATGTATTAATTCTGTTTTAGCTAAATCGAATTGGATTGCGTTCTTTGAGCTAAGTTTGTATAACTATTTTATAGCTTTTTCTAACAAATTGATATTCTTTCTCCAAGTATTTGAATTAATAATAAATACAATATTATCAATATAGAAAAGGAATTTGATTGAATTATATTAAAAGAGATCTCGAATATATATCAAGAAGAGAATCGGCGAAATCGAATTATCTTGTAGTATACTTATAAAGATTGATTGAAGGATTCGATTTGATTATTAAAGGATAGTTTTAATTGTCTATATTATAGAAATGAGGCTGTCCAAATAATGAGATTTGTAGATAATTATAGTTTTTTACAAATCTCTAAAAGCCGATTTTTCGAAATATAATTGAAGATACCTTTTATATTTATAAATAAGATTGAAGTCTTAATATTAGCTTGTTTATTATTTTCAATCTCTATATTCAAAAGGAGAGCTATATCGATTGCCGATTTCTTTTATTATCCTTCCATTTAACTATAATATAAGAGATAAATAGTTTCTATTAGATATTCTAATCTTTGAGCTAAAATCCTTTCGCTTATTTTTTCTAAATAATTGAGGAGTATAATAACTCTATAAGCTTTGGTATTGAATAATCTGGTTTCAAAGTTTTTTTAAGGATTGCTCTAATAGCTTGTTTCCAGTATTGTAAGTAGTATTTGATATTGAGAAGCTTATTATATAGAATAAAGAAGGTTTATGGAATGGCTTTATATACTTTTA
Organism: Botrytis sinoallii; assembly: GCF_014898435.1. NCBI lineage: Eukaryota > Fungi > Ascomycota > Leotiomycetes > Helotiales > Sclerotiniaceae > Botrytis > Botrytis sinoallii. The sequence goes on from NW_024066037.1 coordinate 2,146,344, forward strand.
TAATAATTTCCTAAATAATACCATCTGGATTAGGGGTTTTCTCTTAAATCTTAGTCGAACAGATATTCTTTAGCTTGTTTTGAGAGAGAGCAGGTTATTCCTATTTGTTAGATTGTCGATATCCTTTCCATTCTGGTTTCAAGGTAATAGGAGGTTGAGGGAAAAGGGTAATTCGGAAAGCAGAGCATTTTCCTTTGAAAGAGGTTTTTGAAGTAATATTAGGAATCCTTTGATTTTAATCATTCTTTATATAGACTATTACTTTGAAAATGATTTGAATACTCTCTTTTTCTAGGAAATCATTTTAATAATTCTTCTTTGCTATTTTAATAGTTTAAAAGTATTTATTTCTAATAATCCAAAAGGCTTCTTTTGAATTATTGTTTTCGAAATCAAATTCAATTTATTGTTTTGCTTTTCCTAGTTCTTTTCAGAAAGCTTTTAATTCCAATAACCACCATAACTTAGCTTTTTTATTTATTATAACCTTTAAAGTATAGTTTTTTATTACCTTTTGGATAATCCTTATAAGTTCACTAGTAGCTTGATCCAATTTGGAACAATATATATCGTTTTCTTAAAGGAAATCAATCGAGTCTTATATAGTTATTATAAACATACTTAGTTCGGCTAAAATAGACAAATGGCTAGCTTTGAATTGTAGAATGGATTCGAATAGCTTCTAGTTGGCTAGCTTTATATGATATCTGATAATTGGTTCTTAGAAAGAAATATTTGAATTATCTTTTCCTTTAAGTTCAAATAGAATTCCTGAATAATTGAATCTAATATTAGAAATTATTTATTAATCTTATATTCTTAAAGAGATGCTTTCAGAAGCTAGTATTAGATCGAATATACTTGGATTTATCAAATTAATTTGAAAGAAGGTACTAGCTCCTGGTTTATTCAATAGAATTAGATTTTGATTTTCAAATTACTCTACTAGCTGATCGGCATTTATGCTTTTGTTTGAAAAAGGGTTCCATAATGGATGATGGAAGTTGAAGTTGCCTAGTAAAATAGTGTATTGGCTTAAGGAAGTATTGTATAAGGATCTTTCGATTATATATCCTTAAGCTTTTATTTAATCTACTTCATTATATATATTAATGATTTAAAAGATTTCACTTCCATTTTGAAGGTTTATTATTTGTATATCCGGATCTATTAATAAATGAAAGGCTAGATTGATTATAGCTTGAAGATCTTTGAAAATATATAAAAGGGTTCGAGATTTGAATTCGAAATTGAAATTGGAAAGGATTTGTATGAAATTAGAGTATATAATTGATCTACAATTGGAGAAATTGATTCTATTCTTTTGAATTCAAGGTTTCTGAATTAGAATCAAATCGATATTGAGCTCAAAAGTAAGCTATAGAGTATTTTCTATAGCTTGAGAGCTTTTGTTGAGGTTTATTTGGAGAAATCTGATCTTGTTGTAATATATTAATTAATGCTATTAGCTTTTTGTTAAACTGCTTTAAAGATTTCATAGTTTTTTAGAACTGACTGTATGATTTCCTTGATAATTGGAGCATTTGGTAATGATATAGGAATAGGCTTTTTCTTTCAGATTGTAAACTATACAGAGGTATATTGCTGTAATATATTTGTCTTCATACAATTCACAAAAAGAATCTTTTTTGCAATATAAGCTTTGATGCTCAAAGCCCTGGCATTTTTGATATTAAATGGTTGATCTGGATTTATAGAATTGCTCTATTCTAACACTAGTATCTGTAATATATAGCCACTTTCGAATAGCTAATTTAGCTTCTGATTTCGAGGCAAAGACTATCACAATAGCACTATCTTTTTAATAAGCTCTTTAGCTAATAAAATAAGCCAAAAAGGAGTTCCTATTAGCTTGAAGTCTATATTGAAGGTTTCGATTTCGGTTATAATCAAATCCATTCCTTTAGGTTCGGAAAATTCTTTTATAGGGATATTGTGAATAATAACCCTATGCCATTCTTGATCCTTTTGGATTCTTTTGAATTTGATAATATTCTTTTAGATAGCTTTCTTTTTAATTAGGAATTGTGATATAAAGGGATTATTGGTAGTAATAATAATATTATTATTGAAGGAGAATGTTATTACAGCAATTACTAGTCCTTTGATTCTGATTTCTTGAAAAGCCTCATTAATCTTATTTCGTATTATGAGAGACAAAAAGGTTTTGAGATTGAAGATTTCTGATTTAATTAAAAAGAGTCTTTTTTGAGTAATTTTGGGCTTTTTATTTATTAGAATAGATTTGTTGTTTTTTTCCTTTAGGAACTAGATTTCATTCTTTTTTTTTTGTGATATTGGTATAAGAGGGTTTTGGGGTTGGATTAGTATTAGTTGAAAAGGGTTTAATTAAAGCTTTTGCTTGTGATTCGATTTTTCGAGTTGTGGATTCAAGATGAGTAATTTGAGAAGTAATGATTTTGGAAGCTGTAGTGAGATTGTCTTTTTTAGTATATTCTTGAAAGATTTCTAAAAGATTTAGTAATTTAGATTGTTCTTTATGAGTTTGAATAAGAATAAAGGCTAAGAGAATAAGATCTCTTGCTTTTAGAATAGCTTTTTTTGGAGTAATGGGTATATTTGGGTTTGTAATTGTTTGCTTAGATTGTAAAGGGGATTTAAGGGACCTCTTTTTTTGTTTTGAGTAAATAGAGTTGATTTGATTAGGTTTTGAGTAATAAAAGGATCGCTAGATAAATTGAGATCCTTTATTTTTATTGTAGAGTTGAATATAATTAGAAAACTAGGGATCGATATTAATAGCTCTTTAAGGGGACAGGGGGGGTTTGCTGAAACAGGAATGTCTAGAATGATTGTAGGATAGGAGGATAATGGGTTAGAGGCTTTGGGAATAGCTTTTTTCATTTCTATTTCATTAGATATTACAGAATTGTTTGAGCGATTTATATTGATATCATATCTCTAGAATATAAGGTTTTTGGAGAAAATTTTTATGCGATTTTTCGTATAATTTTCGTATTTGGAACGCCGATAATAGTATTACAACAACTACTGGTTCGAATCAATTAAGGATAATTGCAATGGAATTGATTTGATAGCTATAATCTAAAACGATCGTGAAAGGGTCGTATTCCGAAGAAAATAATTCCTTCGAAATTTGTTGTGTGAGCAAAGAAGAATCATTGGAATGAATTCCTAGAAAAGGAGGATACACAGACAATATTCAAAGCAATAGCCTATACAAAAGACTATCAAGATCAAAGGATACCGGATATTTTAACCGAAAGCTCTTTTGAAGGAAAATGCTCTGCTTTCAGATCGACTCTATTCCCACCCCCCCCAGTCACTTCAAAACCACAATGGGAAGGATACAAGCAATCCAAGAAATGGGAATGGCCTAATCTTTCACAAATCGAATTAAGTAATACCTGTTCAGCCAAAATCCAAGGAAAGACCCCTAGCCCAGATGGAATTACTCAGGAGATTATTACGAAAGTATATAAAGCAATTCCACAGATCTTCTTCAATTTATTCAGCAATCTAATCAACCTTGAATACCACCCACAATGCTGGAAACAAGCCACTGGAGCGATTTTGAAGAAAGCCTCAAAACCTGATTATTCCGTTTTGAAAGCATATAGAGTTATTGTATTTCTAAATTGCCTTGGAAAGATAAGCGAAAGGATATTAGCTCAAAGATTAGGCTATTTAGCAGAAACTACTAGTCTATTATATAAAAGTCAAATTGGAGGTTGACAAAAGAAATCAGCAATTGATGCAGTTCTTCTTTTAATTACAGAAATCAAAAGAAATAAGCAAATTCACAAAAAGACTTCAGTTCTATTTATGGATATAAAGAGAGCTTTTGATTACATCTCAAGAAATCGATTATTGGAAATTTGTAAGAAGCTAAAACTATCAACAAATCTGATTGTTTAAATAGTCCTTATTCCTTTAACAAAGATAACTCAAATTATTCTTCAATAATCAAATCAAATCTTTCAAGCTTATTTCGACTGGAATACCACAAGGCAGCCCTATTTCTCCAATCCTATTCCTAATATATATCAAAGATTTATTCCTTTCAAAATCAATCAAATTCCTCTTCTATATTAATGATATTGCTTTGATTATAAACTCATCTTCTTGGAAGAAGAATATTATATCTCTTGAAAAAGCTATAAAGCAAATTTACAAACTTAGCTCGAAAAACACTATTCAATTCGATTTAGCAAAAACGGAATTAATATACTTCTCAGCTTTCAAACTAATTAAGGATTATTTAATCAAACTACCTAATTCCGATATCATTACACCCCAATCCCTGATCAGATAGCTAGGTATATGGTTTGATCCAAATCTCAAATTCAATCAACACATCAATATTCGAATCACACAAGCAAAAGGAGCCTTTTATCGAATGACTTGACTAGCTAATACAGAAAAAGGCCTAAGCTCGAAAGCCCTTTCTTGTTCAGAGGTTTATCATATATATATATATAAGTAATATATAATATATATACGAGTGGTGACTCAGATTTAATATTGTTCTTTCTTGAATATTGATTTCAACTTGATTATTTATTTACAATGATAGAGGACCTGTATATATAGGCCTTTCAGGACTATCTAGAACCTTCTGTTTTATCTCTTGTATTTCTAATCAATGTCGTCGTCGCTACAAGACTAGAATCTTCTATAAGCCTCTGTCGATCCTGATTACCTCTCATTCCTAGTAACCTTAAATACAAGGCATTAAGGTTCAACAGTCCCCTTCCTATATCTTGTAAATATTCCTATCCTTATTAAATCTTTAATAGCCCTTTGATACAATTCATATATGCTGATGCTAGCAATGGCTTTGTAAGTAAATCTACTAGCATATCCTTAATTAAACAATATTCAATAGTAGTCTTTCCATAGACTATTAGATCCCTAATATAATGATATAGCCAATCAGCTAGCCCACCTCAGTAATGTAGATATCCAGACCACAACCGAGATCGAGACCTACGTTAGTGAGCTTGCGAAAGCGCTAGACAAGTCGATCCGAGTGGTTGGCAAGATCAATCGAAAGGCAGGGAAAGCCTCGCTATAGTAAACGGATGAGTGTAGAGAAGCTCATCGAGCACATATAAAAGTATGGAGGGGAACGGATTTGAAAAGGAAAACTCATGCTATACACTTTTTACAAAAAGTAGTGTGACAAGCTAAGAGATTCTATTAGACTATACGTTTAGATGGGGTTAAGGACAATAAAAAACTCTATCGAATTATGGGATGGCATAAGTTGACCCTCGAAAGTAATACGAAATCCCTTTTTCTAATAATCGATAAGCGAAAAATCTGTAATATAAGAGAGAAAGCGAATGCCCTATTTATAGCGGTTCTGGATCGATTCAAGGTGGACAATGATCTTCCAAACGATCCACTATGTAATCAAACATATAAGAAGACTTTCCCCTGAAAAAAAACAATTTTGGTTGAAGAGATAGAAAAGTATGTTATAGGAGCCTTGTATATTGTATTAGGAATGGATCGAGCTACTATACATTTCCTTAAGGCATACTGGCCGAGTATCAAGTTACTGATCCGGGAGATATTTGTATTATACCTAGCTCTAAACTACTACCCAGAAGGATAAAAGCTAGTGGAAATAATAATGATTTTCAAGGTAGACAAGAAAAACAAAACATCACCGCGGTCGTAGCAACCAATAGCCCTAATCTCCTGTATCGGAAAGAATCTCGAACGGTATATAGCCAGCCAAATATCTTGAATAGCTTTAAGATATAAAGTAATCAGTTTATAATATTGTAAAGCGCTCCCCAAAAGATTAGGAACAAATCTAGCAGCTACCTTTACTCACAACGTGAAGCTTGTATTAGCAACTAGCAATATAGTTTCGATTGTTATTATAGATATATAGGGAGTTTTTGATGCTCTTTTAAAATGTCGACTCTTGAGTCGAATAATCAAACAAGGGTGGCCAATTTCGCTGCTCAAGCTGATAGACTCATTCCTTACAAACAGAAAAGTCAGAGTGAGACTCGAAGGCATTATAACTGAGGAGTATCTAATAGTATACAGTACCCCTCAGGGGTCCCCACTATCACCTATACTCTATATACTCTATCTTACTGAGCTCCTCAATCGAGATACGAAATTCCGTTTTGGCTATATAGATGACATCGCGATCTATTATTCTTCCAAGTATCTCTCTATGAATACTAGAATCCTGTAACGACAAGTACAGCAGATCATCAGATGGGGTAAGGAGAATAGAATCCTATTCGCCTTTGAGAAATTCGAACTATTTTATATTACCAGACAATATGATATCACTAATTCACCATTGATAATGAATTCAGATCTGATAATCACTTCAGTATTGATTGCAACAAGTGGAAGCACTCAGCTTATTCTAAGATGGCTAGGCATCTTCTTTGATTGCTGGCTTTCGTTTTTACAATATATCAAAACATATACAGCGAAAGCTATGAAAGTAGTCTTGCATATCAGATCGATCGCCCGCACTATACATGGGCCGCCAGCTTCCTCTCTAAGAAAAGCAATGATCACCTACGTTCTCCCAGTAGCACTATTCGATATGGAAGTATAGTATGCTGATAAACATAAGCCTAGCCTAGGCCAAAGCGATCCAAGTATAAGTGTAGGTATAAAAGGTCATCTCTATTATATCAATAAAGTAATCAATACTACTGTAAAAGGAGCGATCCCAGTATACAAGATTATACCGATTACAGCTCTTATCAAAGAAGCAGGCCTGTTATCAGGGATAGTTGTGTTAGAACATGCTAAGCTGCGATTTGTATTCCGATTAAAAATGATCGATAATCAATATTTACTAGTAAATCGTTTGAAGCTAATAATACGAAAATGCGAATGAGGAGTAGGCATAGCAAGAGGGCCTCTTACAAGAATCCAGCGGCTCAGCCGTTTCATCCTAGAGACGTAATACTCGAAGCTATTCCACCTGCACTTCTCGAATAACTACAGAACGGATCTAATGGAAGGATTAATCAAAGAAGAAGTAGTTCAAGCTTTCAAAGAATAATAACAACAACTTCTACCTAAAGACTATATGATCTTCTCTAACAAATCAGAACAAACCATTGATCGCAAATATTGTGTTGGCTATGGATATACAATATATCGCAATAACACTCAAATAGCCTCCGGATTTAAGCAAATCCGAAGTGATTCATATATATTCAATACAAAAGCGATAAAAGCATGGTGTGGATTGAAGCATCTAATCACTATGCTTGAAGATCCCTTGAACAGTCGGATCTGGATGTGTATTGATAGTACATCGGTTATCTGGGATATATGCGGAAACATACTGTTTACAATATAATAGGCCTTTCATAAGTATCACAAAGCAATGAAATAATTCGATGTCAGGATAAAGTAATCACCTAGATATATGGAGATCGAAGGCAATGAGGAAGCAGATTGTTTAGCAAATGTAGACACAATTGGATCTATGAACCAGGCAATCGACAAGTTATCAACAATTAGTGGGGTCCGAATGATCGTCTGTCAGAAGTGTCTACACACAGAATCTACCTGATGAGAAGAAATGAACTCCTTTCTCTCTGTTGGCTATAAGAAATGATCTCCTAGATATAGTACAAAGGAGCCAAAGGAACTAATTCTACCAAAAGCAGTCTTATATCGATTGATAGCTATAAAAACAGGCCATGGCGATTACACCACTTATTATCAGCAATTTGGTTATCAAAACAACAAGCTGGATTGCTTATGCGGCAGTACTAAGGAACTATATCACTTCTTTAAATGCATTATAAACAATCTAAAGCATTCAGACTAGCCTCTTGCCCCTGTAGAAATGTAATTTAATAAGCAGGCGATTATATATATCAAGAAACTCTTATACATACCTAGCAAGCTTACTCAGCTAATTACTGACTCAAAGTTCTACACTCAGATCTGTTCTAATTACTAAAGGACCCTTAGAAAGCAACAATCTTTTCAACAAAACTTACTGCCCATCCCTTATAAATTTATCACTCAACTAATCACTCGAATACACTATATCCTAAAAACTACAAACCCAATATATAATATAAGAGCCCTGCTGCTTGGCTAAATAAATAGCAACCCACTCTCGCTTCTTCTCCTCTACTATAGGGATCGAAGCCCACAACAAGCCTATCCACCCAGGAACCAAGCTCTGCCTCAACAACAACCCGGATCAGACATTCCCTTCTGGAAACAAAAGCGGATCGCACCCGCAGAGGAGCGAATAGCCCCTGGCATTGAAGTTAAATTGCTAAATTCGGTCGCGACGATCACGCCGCTCAAATAGTTCCTTATCTTAGCACGTCTAAATACCCTTAGGGAGGTCCAAAACAGACGTTAATTAATATAAATAAATAAATAAATAAATAAATAATATAATGATATCTGATATCAATATGCTTAATGCGATTGTGAGCTATAGAATCCTTAGCTAATACTATACATCCTTGATTATCACTATAGACTAGCACTTCTAAGCTCTTACCTAGATATTGTCCCCTATGAAGCTCTTTCAATAGCCCTTTCAACCATTGTCCTTACTTACTAACTTCCAATAAAGCTATATATTCAACTTCAGTTGTTGAAGTATTGACACAGCGTTGTTTAGTTAAGCTCCAGCTTATAGGTCCTCCTAATAGTAAATATAGGTATCCTAATATCGATTTTCGATCCATTATATCCCCAGTATAGTTGGCATCACAATATCCTTATAGTTTTGTAGCTTTATTTGTTTGGCTTGATTGATTGATTGATTGATTGATTTCATTTACGTCCACATTCAGTCTAAGACTATATAGAACGGCTAGGCCTCTAGAGGCTCTAGCAAATAACTTTTTATTCTACAAAAATAGATATATACAATTTAGGGAAGTAAAAACAAATGCTAGGGAACAGTACCCACTCATTATACACATTACATATAATAAGAAAATTATGAAAATCAAGAAATTGTAAGAAAATCAAAGCCCTCTCTTATTTCTCTAATTACTTCTTTTTTATTCTCTTCTTCTCTCTTCTTTTTTATTACTATTCCTTTCTCTATTTTGTCTTGTATGAAAGCCCTAGCCAGATGCCATACTCTTGTAGCGATTTTGATGATATTGATAAATTTAATAGCTAATTTAATATTTACTTTTGTATAGAATAGAAACTATATAATGATCTTAGATAATGGTATATTCTTGAATATTTCTTTTCTTTCTACTTTATATATAGGACAACTAATAAGGAAATATTGTGAAACCTCAATATTATTATATATATATTTGTTATTAGAAAATTTGAATCGATATAAATAAGATTTGATATATTCATAATCTAATTTGAATTGAAAATATGTGCTAGTAGTATTTCACTTGGTTTCGCTTAGTAGTTTGATTTTCGATTCTATCTTTTATAAAAATAGCTTTAAATAGATTAAAGGGAATTGATTTAATCTGAATTTGTATTGATTAAGAATAGAAAGTTATTAATCTGAATCATACTTTTTGATTATTATACCTAAAAATTCAAAACTTGTTTTATTTGAGATAGAATATATTATGATTATTTCCTTTACTAGTTTATCTACTAGTTCATTTCCTTTTACTAAAGTATATCCTAGAATCCAATTTAGAGATACTTTAGCTCTTTTTACTTTGATAATTTCTGTTATTTTGATTACTCGAATTTGATAAGCCTGTCCAGAGTGGTCTGATGGTATTTTTAAGTGATATAAATTAACTTGGTTATCCAAATATATCTTAAATTTGTTACTAATACAGGCAATTATACTAGTATATTTAATAGCTCTAATAATCCCATAAAGCTCTTTATTATACACTAGTTGATTGCTATCAATATTCAATTGTTATTGATATGAAATTCGATTGTTTAATTGTATTGCAATTATACCTACACTTATACCTATTCCTTTTTCAGTAGAAAAGGCGTTAGTATAAATATAGATAATATCCTTATCTCTATAATTGAAAACAATATTATAAAGAATAGTAGTATCTTCTTTTGATAAATTACTAATATTAACTCTGAAGGGAATTTCCTTTTTCCATAGGGGGAAGTTGAAGTGAATAATCTTTTCAAGTGAAATAGGGTTGAGATCCTGATTTATTGATCCTCTAATTCTATCAAGTTGGATTGATTTATATCGTTTTCTTTAAGGAATAGGGATTACTTCCAAATCGATTTGATATTGAGCTGATATTTCTTTTTCGATATTGATTGGATGGTTTGGCGAGAGTTTAGCTAGACGAAACGCGTATTGCCTAACATTTGAATCTAATCGAATTTTTGGGGGCTTTAGGCCTGCTTCTACTTCCATTGAAAGGATTGGGGCTGTTTTGAAGACTCCTAATATCTTTCGAAGAGCTAGGTTTTGAAGCGATTGCATTATATTCTTGAAATGAGTTTAATCTCTCCACCAAATCACTGATTCGTAATCAGCTATACTGGTTACACATGCTATATATAATTGTCTAAGGGCTTTAGGATTAAGGTTCTTTTCGATATTAGCTAATCGAACCATTTGATGGAAGACATCTTTCACTTGTATAATTCGAATATTAATATATTAATCAAATTTGAGATTTGGATCGAATTATATTCCCAGTTATCTAATAAGAGATTGGGGTATAATTATTTCCGAATTGAGTAGTGTGATTGGATATTTTTTCGTCAATTTGAATGATGAAAAGTGCATTAGCTCTGTTTTTGCCAAATCAAATTGGATTGTATTTCTAGAACTGAGTTTATAGATTTGTTTTGTAACTCTCTCTAGGGTTTTGATATTCTTTTTTTATGTAGATGAGTGTGTAATTAAAGCAATATTATCTATATAGGAAAGAAACTTGATCGAATTGGGTAAAAAGAGCTCCCTAATATATATAAGAAAGAGAATTGGAGAAATCGGGCTGCCTTGTGGTATTCCGGTCGAAATTGGCTTGAAAGATTCGATTTGATTATTAAAAGATAGTTTCAATTATCTTTATTAAAGAAATAAGGCTATCCAGGCTATTAGATTTGTGGGCAGTTTTAGTTTCTTATAAATATCTAATAGTTGATTTCTTGAAACGTAATCGAATGCTCCTTTTATATCTATAAATAATATTGAGGTCTTTTTATTGGCTTGCTTGTTTCTTTCGATTTCTATAATTAGTAAAAGTGTAGTATCGATTGCTGATTTCTTTTGGCGTTCTTTCATTTAACTCTTATAAAGAAAATGAATTGTTTTCGCTAAGTATCCTAATCGTTAAGCTAAAATCCTTTGCTTATTTTACCCAGACAATTTAAGAGTGTAATTATTTTATATGCTTTTGGAAGGGAATAATCTGATTTGAAAGCTTTCTTTAGAATAGCTCCTATAGCTTGTTTCAATATTTCGGGTGATATTCTAAATTAATAAATTTATTAAAAAAAATAAAAAAGATATATAGAATTGCTTTATAAGCCTTTATAATGATCTCTTAAGTAATTCCATTTGAGCCAAAGGTTTTTTCTTGGATTTTGGCTGAACAGATATTGCTTAATTCGATTTGAATGAGATTAGATCATTTCTATTTCTTGGATTGTTTATACCCTTCCCATTGTGGTTTTGGGGTAATAGGAGGGGGTGGGAATAGAGTTGATCTGAAAGTAGAGCATTTTTCTTCGAAAGAGTTTCTATTGCAATATCCGGTATCCTTTGATTTTGAAAGTCTTTAGTATAAACTATTACTTTGAAAATTATCTTTGTATCCTCCTTTTCTAGAAACTTATTCTAATAATCCTTCTTTATTGTTTTAATAACTTGAAAATACTTGTTTCTAGCGATTCGATATCCTTCCTTAAAGCTATAATTCTCCAGATCTAATTCAATTCTTTGCTTTACTTTTTTTAACTCTTTTTGGAGATCTTTCAATTCAGGTGTCCACCATGATTTGGCTTTTTGATTGAAATAATTTTAAATGTATACCTTTTTATGCTTTTTGAATAATTCTAATAAATTCGCTTGCTATTTGATTTAGAATTAAATAGTGATTGTCTTTGTTTTTCAAAAGGTTTAAGGAATTCTTTTTGGTTAGAAGAATTAATTCTAAATTCGATAGAATAAGGAAATATAAGGATTCCGATTTGAGTATTGATTCGAACTTTTCCCAATTCACTAGCTTAATATTGTATCTAGCTATCGATTCAATATTAGAAGTACTTAGATCTTCTTTTCCTTTTAATTCGAATAGTATTCCTGCATGATCAGATTCTGTATCTGAGAGCGTTTACCAATTATGAATTTGAGAAGAGATTCCCTCTAATACTAGTGTTAGATTAAAAACACTTAGATTAAGAAGATTAGTTCGATAAAAAGTGCTGATTCCAGGCTCATTTAAAAGAATGAAATTCTAATCTTCAAACCATTCAGCTAATTGATTAGCGTTTCCACTTTTCTTCAAAAAAGGATCTCATTATAAGTAATGGACATTGAAGTTGCCTAAAGGATGGTTTCTTGTATAATAGATATATTATACAAGCACCTTTCGATTATGAAACCTTTCTCTTTAGCTTAATCAGCTTCGTTGTATATATTGATGATTTGAAAGGTTTTGTTTTCATTTTGATAATTGAAAATCTGTATATCAGAATCTATTAAAGAATTGGAAGCTAGATTGATTATAGCTTGAAGAGTTTTTGATATATATAATAGTATATATGATTGATAATTAGGATTGAGTCTTGGTAATGTTTGTGTGAAATTGGAGTATATAATAAATCTTGAATTTAAGTAATCGATTTTGTTTTTAATAATCCAAGATTCTTGAATTATAATGAGGTTGATATTAAGTTCTATTACAAGCTGTAAAACATTCCTATAGCTTATAAACTCCGATTGAGATTTATTTGAAGGATTCGAATATTAGTATAACTCATTAATAAATAGTATTCGATTTTTGTTAAATAGTCTAATAGGTTTCACATATTTTCGAATTTGCTGTATAATTCCCTTAGCAATTCGAGCATTTTACTTCTAAGTGTTGACAGAACTTTCCTCTAATATTACATACCATATACAAATATATTAATGTAATGTGCTTGCCTCCACATAATCTACAGGAAGAGTTCCTTCTACAATAGGCATCCTGATGCCCAAATCCTTGACATTTCTGATATTATGTAGTTGGTTTTGATTCGTAGAATTGTTCTATTCTTATATTACTTCTAGTAATATATAATCGCTTTCGAATAGCTAATTCTGCTTCTGATTTTGTAGCAAACGTAATAACAATAGTACCCTTTCGTTGATGAGCTTTTCTGAAGGCGGGTATAAGCCAAAAGGGGGGTTCCTATAGGCTTGAAGTCTGGATTGAAGGTTTGATTTTGTTGAATATAAGATCCATTCCTTTTGTACCTAAGAATTCTTTAATTAGGATTTTGTAAATAATAACTTTATACCATTCTTGATCCTTTTGCATTCTTTTTGAATTTGATAATATTATTCCAATTGCTTTCTTGTCCAATAAGAATTGTAATGTAAAGGGATTATTTGTTATAATAATGATATTATTATTAAAGAATATAATTGCTGTTACAATAAACTAGCCCCTTTGATTCCGATCTTTTAAAAAACTTCATTTATTTTTATTTCGAATAATTAAAAGGGGAAAGGAAATAGGGTTTAGAAAATCTGGCTTGATTAAAATAATTCGTTTTTGAATAAGATTAGATTTCTTTTCTATATTAATAGATATAATGTTTTTCCCTTTAAAAACTAATTCCATTCTCCTTTTTTTGAAATATCAGCATATATTGATTCAATATAATAATAATAACAATAATAGACAGAAAAGGTTTAGCTAATGCTTTCACTTGTAATTCGATTTACATATAACAATTTCCAAATAAATGATTTAAGAGATAATAATATTCGAAATTATAGTAAACTTCCCCTTTTCAATATATTCTCTAAAGATCTCTAGGAAATCTAAGAGCTTGGATTGTTCTTCGTGTGATTAGGAGAGAAAGGAAGCCTAGCACTATAAGGTTCTCTAGCTTTCAAATAGCTTCCTTGGATGTATTTAAATTGTTTTGGATTCTAGATTGTTGTTCTAATTGCTAAGGGTATTATAGGGCCCGTTTCTTATTCTGATAAATATATAGATAGTATTGATTGTATCTTGAATAATAAAGAGATTACTAAGTAAAATTGAATTCTTCAAATCTTTTTCCAGAACTAGCTAGCTGATTAGTTGATAGGATAGGCTAGAGATTTCGAATTGAGGGTTTTTCAAAAGGCAGGAAAGGGCTTGAAGGTATTGGGGTATTTAGGATAACAATAGGATAAGTGTTTGATATAATGGAGGCTTCAGAAGGAGCCTCCATTATGGCCGTATCCCTAAGTGTTAATAAATTGTTAAGAAAGCTCATATTAAGAATCTTATTCTTATTCTAATAATTCGGAATAAGAAAATTTTACGCGAATTTTCGTGTATATTTCATGTTCAAAGCGCCGACAACAGTAGCACAACAACTACTGGTTAGAATCACTGGGGGGCAATTGCAATCAATTTGGTTTAAATAACTATGATCTAAATCGATCGCGAACGGGTCGTATTTCGAAGAAAAAGTTTCCTTCGAAATTTGTTGTGTGTGGTGTTATTTGTTTGGCTGTATTTTAAACTATAATCAATAATTCCTTTAAGGTATCGCAATACCCTTATTGGCAGTATTCCATACTTTATTATAGGCCTATTATAATATGAACTGATTTGTCCCAATATATAGCTATATCAATATAGATACCTTTAGCTGCTTATAATATATCTCCTACAGTACCGAAGGAAACTTTTTCTTCGAAATACGACCCGTTCGGCGATCGATTTAGATCAATAGTTATTAAATCAAATTGATTGCAATTGCCCCTTAGTGATTCTGACTAGTAATTGTGTGTACTATTGTTATTAACACTCCGAACACAAAACATATACGAAAATTCGCGTAAAATTTTCTCACTCCGAATTATGAGAATAAGAATAAGATTCTCAATATAAGCTCTCTTAATAATCTATTAATACTTAGGGATATGGCTATAAATGGAGGTTTTCTTCTGAAGCCTCCATTATACCAAATACTTATCCTATTATTATCCTAGATACCTTAATACCTTCAAGTCCTTTCTTGTCTTCTGAAAACCCTCAATTCGAAATCTCTAGCCCTATCTTATCAACCAACCAGTTAGTTAGTTCTGGAAAAAGATTTGAAAAATTCAATCTATTTAGTAACCCCTTTATTACTCAGATACAACCAATATTATCTATATATTCAATCAGAATAAGAAACGGGGCTCTATAATACCCCTTAGCATCAGAACAAACAATCTAGAATCCAAAACATCCAAATATATTCAAGGAAGCTATTTTGAAAGCTAAAGACCTTAGAGTGCTAGCTTCCTTTCTCTCCCAATCACATGAAGAATAATCCAAGCTTTTAGATCTCCTAAAGATCTTTAGAGAATATACTGAAAAGGGGAAGCTTACTATAGCTTTGAATATTATTACCCTCTCAAATCATTTATTTGGAAACCGTTACACACAAAATCGAATCATAAGCAAAAGTATTAGCTAAACCTTTTCTGCCCATTATTACTATTATCATTATATTGAAACCAATATACACTGATATTTCAAAAAAAGGAAAATGGAATTTAATCCCCAAAAAAAAAACATTACATCTATTAATATAAAAAAGAAATCTAACCTTATCTAAAAACGAATTATTTTAATCAAACCAGATTTTCTAAACCCTACCTCCTTTTTCTTTCTAACTATCCAAAACAAAATAAATGAAGCCTTTCAAAAGAATCGGAATCAAAGGGCTAGTTATTGTAACAGCAACTATATCCTTCAATAATAATATTATTATCACAACAAATAATCCCTTTACATTACAATTCTTATTGAAAAAGAACAGAACAATCACATACAAACGAGGAAGGGACGATTCACATATACTCCTTATCTATTTCCCCTGCCCCGGCAGGCTTAATCCTATCAAACCTTGTAACCACAGGAGGCTCCCATCACGCCAATGGCGATGCGCGCCCCTGGCGCGCCGAGCGGTTTCTCAACCCAGGGGGCGCTCCCCCCCAAGCAGTCATCAATATCTTAAGGGCTGGCATACAGCCCCTACCAATTATAAGATCGCCCACAGGCTCTGCCCTTGGTGCAATCAAGGAACGATTCGAAAGAATCGATAAGATAGAGGGGGAGAGACGGGAGGTGATCGAGGCATTCGCGGTACTAAGCAGATAAGCTTGCACAAGGGTTCCAAGGCCAACAATGCAAACTCGCCGCGAAGTTTAAGAGCACGATCATCTCTGCTTTGCTAGGAGTAACGGAGACTACCCTTAATCAAGGGAGAAAGCCCGCAACAGAGCAACTACAGCCAGAAAGCAATACGCAGAAAACCTACACTGATGTACTGAAAACTCAGATGAGGCCTGAGGCAGCAAGCCCCACTACAGGCTCCACTAATACAATACGCTCTGCTCCTAGTAGAAGCACAAACACTGATCGCTCGGGAGCACGCAGACTCAAAAGGGAGAATGATCGGATCGAGAAAACGATCCTTATAATAGCTGGCGGGGAAGCTCTGCTTTCAGAGACTAGCCCATTCCTGTTAAGACTCAGAATAAAAGAGGCAGTTGCTGGGATCACACTAGCAGAGATCCCCTTTCTTCAGAGGAACAACACAGGCTGGACATTAAGGTGCAGTTCTGGTACTAGTCGGGAGGAGATTATGAAAACAGAAAATGTCGAGCGGGTACTTAAAACCCTTCATGCAACAAGTATACGTAGATTAGAAAAATGGTTCATGTATGCAGTCCCACAAGTACCACACGATTTCTATCACATCGAAGGTGCTCCTGCTCCTATACCCACTGAGCTTATCAAGGAGGAGATCACAGCTTAAACCGGCAAGTAGCCAATCAACTACAGATTGGCACGTAGCGGGGTCAACCCGATCACTAAAAGAGCCACCTGGATTATTGGCTTCAATACTGCAGTACCACGATTTCAACTATTCAATAACAGCTCCTACTCAGTTCTCCTAAACAAACCCCGGGAAATTCAACTTCACAGCACTACTGCCTAAAATACTGTAACCCCTTCACCTGCAATAAGCCTCAAGATACTCGACATGTGGTAAACTAAACACTAAGCATGAAGACACACTTGTACATCAGCAATACACTAGAACAGCTCAATACACTAATTATCATAGGCCCTTCCGCACTAACCATTCCAACTGCCCAACTGCTCCTAGGGTCTACGCTAAACGACAAATCGCTTCTGACCACAAAGGAACTGGCCTGCAGTTAGAGCTGTTGGCAGAAAAGACTATGAGACGCTGTCACAGAGCAAGATGCAGACGAAGCGAATCACTACTCCTGAACCACCTCTGCCTCCCAGAGTAACAATCGCAGAAACCCCGGTCACTCCGGGGGCGAGGATCATAGCTATATGAGAATGAACGCCTCAGCAAACGCCCGCGCAGGCTTAGTACAAGTCTGCCGATCGCACCAACCATGCTACGCACACGCCAGCTTGTAGCCAAAGCCAGCGGAATCTCAATATAGAAGCCTTAGCAGAAAAAGCCTTCACTCCAATAGATCTGGAGATGAACGATGCAGAGACCTCTATAACGGTAGACACTGTATCTAGATCCTCTCTATGAGTAGCACAATCGACGAGTACACTCAGAGGAACAAAGGTCTCACTATCGCTTGGGCGAATGTAGGCCGGGGACACGCGAATCATATCACACTATTACAGCTAGCAGCTGAAGCTCAGCTAGATGTGATCTGTTTACAGGAGCCAAGACTATACTGGAATTCAACTACGCAAAATCACAATGCATACAATCGATATCAGCTGATCGATAACTGGAACCTCCAGGGAGACTTGGAGGAGAACGAACAAGGCCCTCGGGTTATAACATATATACTGAAAAGGTGCGCACTTGAAAGTAGAGCAAATAGGGTCGACTCGAAAACAGAGATCTACTCTGGATACGAGTCAATGGATACTCGATCCTGAATGTCTACAGAGCTCTATGCACTTTGAATATTATTAATTATATCACACACTTGATCCCAAATGAGCGTACAATCATAGGAGGGGACTTTAATGCAAAGCACGAGCTGTGGGAACCGGGGGTGATCGCAGCCAATCAAGGGGCGCAGCTCGCAACATGGGCAAACGAGCAGGGCATAGAGTTTATAGGTACCCCAGGCATACCCACCCACGCAAGAGGGCATGTGCTAGACCTAACCTTCTCCAATGTACCATTCGCTTACACAGAGGTGCTGGAAGAACTCCACTGTGGATCTGATCATACTACTCAGGTTACCAACCTAGCGAACCGCGGAACAACAGAGTGGGATCAGTACCACTACCGGATAAAGGAGGCGGATCTGCCGAGATTGGATGGACTAATGGCCAATCAGCTAGCCCACCTCAGTAATGTAGATATCCAGACCACAACCGAGATCGAGACCTACGTTAGTGAGCTTGCGAAAGCGCTAGACAAGTCGATCCGAGTGGTTGGCAAGATCGATCGAAAGGCAGGGAAAGCCTCGCCATGGTGGACGGATGAGTGCAGAGAAGCTCATCGAGCACATATAGAAGCACGGAGAAGGAACGGACTTGGAAAGGAAGACTCATGCTACACACTTTTTACAAAAAGTAGTGCGACAAGCCAAGAGATCCTATTGGGCTATACGTCTAGATGGGGTCAAGGACGATAAAGAACTCTATCGAATTATGGGATGGCATAAGTTGACCCCCGAAAGTAATGCGAAATCCCCCTCCTAATAATCGGTGAGCGGGAGATCTGTGATACAAGAGAGAAAGCGGACGCTCCTATTTATAGCGATTCTGGATCGATTCAAGGCGGACGATGATCTTCCAAACGATCCACTACGCAATCAAACACACAAGGGGACCCTTCCCTGGAAAAGAACGATCTCGGCTGAAGAGGTAGAAAAGCACGTCATAGGAGCCTCGTGTACTGCACCAGGAGTGGATCGAGCCACTGTGCGCCTCCTTAAGGCATGCTGGCCGAGCGTCAAGTCACTGATCCGGGAGATATTTGCATCATGCCTAGCTCTAAACTACTACCCAGAAGGATGGAAGCTAGCGGAGGTAGTAATGATTCCCAAGGTAGGCAAGAAAGACAAAACGTCACCGCGGTCGTGGCGACCAATAGCCCTGATCTCCTGTATCGGAAAGGGTCTCGAACGGTATATAGCCAGCCAAATATCTTGGACAGCTCTGAGACATAAAGTAATCAGCCTACAACACTGCAGAGCGCTCCCTAGAAGATCAGGGACAGATCTAGCAGCTGCCTTCACTCACGATGCGGAGCTCGCATTAGCAACTGGCAATGTAGTTTCGATTGTTACTATGGATGTACAGGGAGCTTTTGATGCTCTTTTGAAGCGTCGACTCTTGAGCCGAATGATCAAACAAGGGTGGCCAACTTCGCTGCTCAAGCTGATAGACTTATTCCTTACAAACAGAAAAGTCAGAGTGAGACTCGAAGGCATTACAACTGAGGAGTATCTAGTGGCATGCGGTACCCCTCAGGGGTCCCCACTATCACCTATACTCTATATGCTCTATCTTGCTGAGCTCCTCAATCGAGATACGAAATTCCGTTTCGGCTATACAGATGATATTGCGATCTACCACTCTTCCAAGCATCTCTCTACGAATGCTAGGATCCTGCAACGACAAGTACGGCAGATCATCAGATGGGGTAAGGAGAACAGAATCCTATTCGCCCCTGAGAAGTTCGAACTACTTTATATTACCAGATAACATGATACCACTAATCCACCATTGGTAGTGAATCCAGATCTGATAATTACTCCAGTACCGATTGCAACGAGTGGAAGCGCTCAGCCTACTCTGAGATGGCTGGGCATCTTCTTCGATCGCCGGCTCTCGTTCTTACAACACGTCAAAACACGCATAGCGAAAGCTATGAAAGTAGCCTCGCATATCAGATCGATCGCCCGCACTATACATGGGCCGCCAGCTTCCTCTCTAAGAAAAGCAGTGATCACCTGCGTTCTCCCAGTAGCACTATTCGGCACGGAAGTATGGTACGCTGGTAAACATAAGCCTAGCCTAGGCCAAAGCGATCCAAGTATAAGTGCAGGCATAAAAGGTCATCTCCGTTGCATCAATAGAGTGATCAATACTGCTGCAAGAGGAGCGATCCCAGTATACAAGACTACACCGATCGCAGCTCTTATCAAAGAAGCGGGCCTGCCATCGGGGATAGTCGCACTAGAATATGCCAAGCTGTGATTCGCATTCCGTTTAAAAACAATCAACAATCAATACTTGCTAGTAAATCGTTTGAAGCTAGTAATACGAAAACGCGGATGAGAAGCAGGCACAGCAAGAAGACTTCTTACAAGAATCCAGCGACTCAGCCGTCTCATCCCAAAGATGCAACACTCGAAACTACTCCGCCCACACTTCTCGAATGGCTGCAGAATGGATCCAACGGAAGGATTAATTAAAAAAGAAGTAGCTCAAGCCTTCAAAGAATAATAACAACAACTCCTACCCAAAGACTACACAATTTTCTCTAACGGATCAAAACAAACCATTAATCGCAAACATTGTATTGACTACAGATATGCAATATATCGCAATAACACTCAAATAGCCTTCGGATTTAAACAGATCCAAAGCGACTCACATGTATTCGATGTAGAAGCGATAGGAGCATAGCACGGATTGGAGCATCTAATCACTATACTTGAAGATCCCTTGAACAGCCGGATCTGGATGTGTATTGACAGTACATCGGTCATCTGGGGTATACGCGGAAACACACCGCCCACAACACAATGGGCCTTCCACAAGTATCACAAAGCAATGAAACAACTCGACGTCAGGATAAAGTAATCACCTGGATATATGGAAATCGAAGGCAATGAGAAAGCAGATCGCTTAGTAAACGCAGGCGCAATTGGACTTATAGACCAGGCAATCGATAAGCTACCAACAATCAGTAGGATCCGAACAATCGTCCATCAGAAGCGCCTACACGCAGAATCTACCTGGTGGGAAAAGATGAACTCCTCTCTCTCCGCTAGCTACAAGGAATGGTCTCCTAGATACAGTACAAAGGAACCAAAGGAACTAACTCTACCAAGAGCAGTCTTACATCGATTGATAGCTATGAAAACAGGCCACGGCGACTACGCCGCTTACCATCAGCGATTTGGTTATCAAAACAACAAGCTGGACTGCTCATGCGGTAGCGCTAAGGAACCATATCACTTCTTTAAATGCACTATAAACAACCTAAAGCGTTCAGACTGGCCCCTTGCCCCTGTAGAAATGCAATCTAACAAGCAGGCGATCACATATATCAAGAAACTCTTACACACACCTAGCAAGCTCACTCAGCTGATCACCGACTCAGAGTTCTACACTCAGATCTGTTCTAACTACTAAAGGACCCTTAGAAAGCAATAATCTTTTCAATAAAGCTTGCTGCTCATCCCTTATAAACTCATTACTCAACTGATCACTCGAATACACTACACCCTAAAAACCGCAAACCCAATATATAACACAAGAGCCCTGCTGCTTGGCTAAACAAATAGCAACCCACTCTCGCTTCTTCTCCTCTACCATAGGGATCGAAGCCCACAACGAGCCTATCCACCCGGGAACCAAGCTCTGCCTCAACAACAACCCGGATCAAACGTTCCCTTCTGGAAACAGAAGCGGATCGCACCCGCAGAGGAGCGAATAGCCCCTGGCATTGAAGTTAAATTGCTAAATTCGGTCGCGACGATCACGCCGCTCAAATAGTTCCTTATCTTAGCACGTCTAAATACCCTTAGGGAGGTCCAAAACAGACGTTAATTAATATAAATAAATAAAATAAAATTATTGAAAAAGAAAGCGATTTGAAGTAATATTATCAAATTCGAAAGAATCTAAAAGGATCAAGAATGGCATAAAGTCATTATTCACAAAATCCCAATTAAAGAATTCTCAGGTACAAAAGGAATGGATCTTATACTCAACAAAATCAAAACCTTTAATCTAGACTTCAAGCTTATAGAAATCCCCTTTTGACTTATACCTGCCTCCAGAAGAGCTTATCAATAAGAGGGTATTATCATTATTACTTTTACTATAAAATCAAAAGCAGAATTAGCTATTTGAAAGTGATTATATATTATTAAAAGTAATATAAGAGTAGAATAATTCTACAAATCAAAACCAATTATACAATATCAGAAATATCAAGGATTTAAATATTAGGATGTTTATTGTAGAAGGAACCCTTTCTATAGATTATATAGAGACAAGTATATTATATCAATATACTTATATATAATATATAATATTAGAGGAAAGTTCTGTTAACACTTAGAAGTAAAATGCTCGAATTGCTAAGGGAATTATATAGCAAATTCGAAAACATACAAAACCTATCAGGCTATTCAATAAAAATCGAATACTATTCATTAATGAGTTACACTAATATTCGAATCCTTCAAATAAATCTCAATCAGAGTTCACAAGCTACAGAGAATGTTCTACAGCTTGCAATAGAACTTAACATCGACCTCATTATGATTCAAAAACCTTGAATTATTAAAAACAAAATCGATTATTCAAATTCAAGATCTATTATACATTCCAATTTTATATAAACATTACCAAGACTCAATCCTAATTACTAGCCACGTATACTATTATACATATCAAAAACTCTTCAAGCTATAATTAATCTAGCTTCCAATTCTTCAATAGATTCTGATATACAGATTTTCAATTATCAAAATGAAAACAAAACCTTTCAAATTATCAATATATACAACAAAGCTGATTAAGCTAAAGAGAAAGGTTTCACAATCGAAAGATGCTTATATAATATATTTATTATACAAGAAACCATTCTTTTAGACAATTTCAATACCTATTATCTATAATGAGATCCTTTTTCGAAGAAAAGTGGAAACACTGATCAATTAGCTGAATAATTTGAAGATCAGAATCTCATTCTTTTAAACAAGCCCGAAATCAGCACTTTCTATCGAACTAATCTTCTTAATCCAAGTATTCTTGATCTAACACTAACATCAAAAGGAATCTCTTCTCAAATTCATAATTAGCAAATACTCTCAAATACAGGATCTGATTATACAGGAATATTATTCAAATTAAAAGGAAAAGAAGATCTAAGTACTTCTAATACTGGATCGATAGCTAAATACAATATTAAATTAGCGAATTAGAAAAAGTTCGAATTAATATTTAAATCGGAATCCTTATATTCCCCTATTCTATCGAATTCAAGTATTTTACTTCTAAATATTGATAAAACTTTCTTTTGATATTATATACTATATACAAGTATATTAATATAAAAAACAAGGCCCACAAGCTTATAACAACCATATCTACGGATATCCCGAAATCATATTATACAATATATACCAGCGCGATCGCTGTAGCGCTCCGAGCTGCTTGGCTCGAGAATGCTGTCGCAACAAAATCAGAAAGGACCGGCGAGCCAGCCATCACCTACAGGAACAGCGGGCTCCCCGATCGATCTCGATGACCGTTTCTCAATCACTGTTCCGAAGAGAGCGCGGATTAGCAACAAAAGCGCTGGTCCCCTCTCAAGCTCATTCGAAAGCGGCCAGAACACTATTGAAACAGCTGTGAAAACAGCTATTCAAAAGAAAATCGATACACAACGGAAGCGTACTGTAAACAAGGCTCTAGTACTTACCAGCTTCGAGACGATCCTCGTACAGTTCGCAGTGTAATTTGCGGAACAGGATCTGAGCCGATTGGTAGGAGAACTGGTATGCAGAGCACTAACAGCTATTATAGATGGTACAAAAGGGATCTTCAACTCGAAGCTAGTAATAGAAAGTATAAAGCCAATTACATAAATATATACGGGGATACTTCAAACCCCCAAAACCGCAACCACTACTTCTTCCGGCTCAACTGTGGAAATAGGGGCTGCAAACGGGCCCAAGCGGGTGATCAGTAGAGTATCGAGATTAGAATATATAGACGAAAGATTCTTTCTCCGACTCGACAAACGAACCAAGATAAAATCGTCCTCATGGGGGATCAGACAGGTACTAGTAAAGGTGATCCCAGAGATTATTACTTTAGGGGTTAAAGCTATTACAACAGTAACATTCACCCGAATTGGGTGGGCAGTCACAGTTTCCCCAGAAGCTTGTATAGTCCTTTTTGTGAACAAGTAATAGGCTATAGCAATTACTAAAGCTATAGATCTTATAATTAATAAATTATGGTATACATATATAGCACTAGGGATCCCGATAATCATTACTGATCTCCTGGGAATACTCATAGAGATTGGGGAAAAACAAATGAGGGAAGAAATCTGGTATTAGACGGGACTATATCCAGTACAAATAACGAGATCCAAGCTTGGAGTAGATGAGCAGAATCGGATCACCTGGATATTATCCTTCCAGGAGCAGTCATCTCGTTGTAATCTATTCAATGAGATCCGAATATTCCTAGCAAGTAGAAGACGAGCCTTAGAAAAATACGATCTAGGGTGTTAGTAATATTATAAAAGCTGGAAATGCAAAAAAAAAAGCAGTATATAGAAAGTGTATACACCCGCTATCTATTTATAAGCTAATTAGGGATTGTAATTATTCAATATAATGTACAAGATGCCACAGGCCTTTCCCAACGGATTATAATAATTGCCCCATCAAGCCCCAGCGGGTGAACGACAAGACAGTGTGCCTGGATCGAAAGCAGATCCAGATCATCCAACGAGCAGGGGAGATCAGTACTACTATCGCTTCAATACTAGCAGTAACAGTTTAAATACCGGTGATAGTGTAAGAAAGGAAAAGGAAATCTAGAATGGATACAGTCTCCCGATACGAAGATAACAGTAACTCAAAAAGTGATACTGGAAGAGAGTAAGCGAACAATATCTCAAGGAGCTTAATAGATAAAGAGCAAGATACGTAAGGTCAACGTATCACCCATAGTAAGATAGCAAAGATCAACAAGAATCTCAACCTTAAAGCTCTGAGTAATCAGGCTATAACTGGGGGATATGATACAACAATAAAAGATCTATATAAATAAATCGAATCCGCTATCTATTACCTGAATAAATACACGGAAAAGCTTTGTACCGCATACAGTAGTATTGCAATAAGCGTTTAAGGAAAAAATCGATATAATATATATACAAGAGCTCTGGATATCCAATACACACACTCAAACATATAACAGATACCAATACCTATCCCCAATGATCTCCTAAAGGGGGAGCGGGACGTGTGAGAAAGGGCAGGGACGCCCACGAGTAATGATATATATCAAAACTGAAACTAGATTACAAGTGCTATAATTAATAGGAGAGGAGTATAGAGATTATATATAGCTTTCTATAAACAGAATTAAACTATTAAACCTATATAGAAAACCGAATACCTTAGAAGTCCTGGAGATGATCCTTAATCTAATACCAACTGGGGACACAATCATTGGGGGAGATTTCAATACTCACCACACACTATTCAAGCCAGATGTAAATACAGTATATAATAGTAATCGGCTTGCGGAATAATCCAATAACAAAGACCTCAAATTCATAAATATCCCGGGTTAAACGATACATAAAGCAGGACACATAATCGATCTAGTCTTTTCCAATATCCCAAAAACATATACAGAAGTAAGGGCTGATATGCATTACAGATCCGATCACAATATCCTCCTCATCATTATATAAAGAGCAAGCTCAGCACTGAGATCCCAATACACATATCGCATCAGGAAGGAAGACCTACCTCTATTTCAAAGAATGATATCAACTAACATAGTAGGAATCAAATGGGAGGCACAGACAGCAATCACAAGCATAGCCCTGGATCGAGCTGTTGAAAACATGCAGAAAGTACTACAACAGGCAATCAGAACGATAGGAAGACTGGATCGGAAGACAGGAAAATCGGCTCTCTAATGGATACCCGACTGCACGATCGCTCGAGATGTATACCTCCGGAGCTGCACAACCAATAGCGATTACTCTACAGAATGCAGAGCATTCTTATTGTGTATACGATAGGCCAAAAGAGGGTACTGGAGGAAATTCCTTAATGAGATGAAATCAGATCGAGATCTATATAGAGTGATCGGATGGCACGACCTGAGCCCCACATACCACTTTCTACTGATTATAGTAGGCAAACGCATCGCTATATCGGATAAAGAAAAGGCTAAACTACTATACTTGGAGATTCTGCAGTGCTTTAAAACTATCGACAATCTTCCGGACTCCGGATACAATCAAAGTGAGAAAAAACTACCCTAGGGGGAGCCTATTTCTATAAAAGAAGTGAAACATAACACTATAGAAGTCTTAAGTACATCCCCAAGAATAGATTGAATTACAATGAGATTATTGAAGACTATCTGGACAGAAATAGGCCTAGTTCTACATATCATTTTCAACAAGTATCTATAGTTCAATCACTTCCCTACAGCATAAAAACAAGCAGAGATAATTATACTACCAAAAGTGGGAAAGACAGATCGAACGTCCCCACGATCATAGCGGCCTATCACCCTCCTCTTTTGTATTGAGAAGGGTTTGAAAAGAATTATAGCAAAACGTCTAGCGTAGATAATCTTAACACAAGAAATACTCAGCCCACAACATTGTGATGCCCTTCCAAAACAATCAGCTATAGACTTAGTAGTATTATTCATTCACGATACAAAAGTAGTACTCAACAAAGGCCATGAGATTATAATGATTACACTAGATATACAAGAAGCGTTCAATATTCTACTTAAAAATAGATTCCTGAAACAAATGAGGGGACAGGGGTTCCCACAAACCTAATTGCTCTAATCGACTCCTTCTTAATCCAAAGGCAACTCAGAGTTAGACTTAACAAAGCAATAACTAGCTACAACACAATAAAATACAATATCCTACAAAGCTCACCCCTCTTGCTAGTTCTATATATGCTTTATCTCGTAGAGCTACTTCAGCAAAACCCTAAACTTCGATTCGGGTATGCAGACAACATCTATCTATACCAATCATCAGTAAGCATTCAATAAAATGTTGTAATACTAGCAAAAGATGTGAAAAGCATATTCCGTTGGAAAACTAGGAACAAAATAATCTTCACACCCGAAAAGATGGAGATGATCCATATAATACAACACAAGCATTCCATCAACCCAGTATACGAAATAAACCGCGATTGCACTATCTCTCCGATCATACCAGAATCGGCTCTACAATAGCTAGGCGTATGATTTGATTACAAGCTCACATTCAAATAGCATATCGAAATGCAAGCAGTCAAAAGCTGGAAATTGGCTTATCATATTTAAGGGCTAGCCTGGATCATAAACGGACCCTCAATAGCATCCTTACGGAAAGCAGTGATCACTTGCTTATATCCAGTCCTATTCTATAGGGCAGAGGTATGGTACACAGGACAAACAAAAACCACTGGACAGCACCGAGACGGGACACCAGTAGTAGTGAGCGCCTGATTAGGAGAAGCGATTTTAGCTATTAACAAGGTTCTACAAATAGCGATTAGAGGAATCCTCCCAGTCTGGCAAACAACCCCGAATACAGTGATAATAAGGGACAGCGCTCTCCCACCAGCAGAAGTAGTACTAGAACAAATAAAATGGAAAGCAGCCCTCCGTGCCCAAATTATTGATCCAAAACACTCTCTTTATCACCAAGGGATAAGAGCCACCTACTCCTCTGGCAGCAGGGAAGGCCAATTACAGCCAGCCAGAACAAAGGTCCAGATGATCAGCCAGTGCCTTCCCCGAATCAAGGAGACGATTTTAGTAGAGCCCCACTACACACCAGAGTGTCGAACGGATCCCACTAGAGGCCTTACGAAAGAGGTAGCGGCAGAGCAGTTTCAGGAATGGTGGAACAAGCGCACACACGATCAGATCACCATATTCTCTGATGAATCGGAACAGACCGATAAGGATAATAGGCGAGTAGGATATGGATATGTTGTATATAAAGAACAGACAATAATATACGAAGGAAACGGTGGATTGCATTACAACTCTCATATATTCGACGCGAAAGCGATCGGGGCATACCAAGGCCTCCAAGCAGCGATCAGAAATATCATTGGCATAAAACAAATGGAAATCTGTATGTGTATCGATAGCACATTGGTGATATAGGGAAT
Organism: Botrytis sinoallii; assembly: GCF_014898435.1. Classification (NCBI taxonomy): domain Eukaryota; kingdom Fungi; phylum Ascomycota; class Leotiomycetes; order Helotiales; family Sclerotiniaceae; genus Botrytis; species Botrytis sinoallii. The sequence goes on from NW_024066037.1 coordinate 2,174,683, forward strand.
GAGAGGCACAGCCTCTATCACATCGCAATGGGCTTTCCTTAAATGTCACAAACTGATGCAAACACACTCGATCCAGATCAAATGGTTGCCAGGCCATATAGGGATCGAAGGGAATAAGCGTATGGATGCACTTGCTGATAAAGGGATAAGAAAATCAGCCTCAGGGCATGCGAATCGATCTACAGCAAGCAGTATCCGCTCTATAGCAAAAACTGCTATGGAATCGGCAGCATAGGCGTGGTGGATTAAACAGAAATCAATGCTCTCCAAACAGTACCAGAAATGGAATCCAAGGAATATAAACAAATACTTTAATGAACTAGAACTCTTACGAGCTACTCTCTACTGTATACTAGCAATTCGTTCAGTATATAGCGATTTCGAAAACTATTACTGACGATTTAAACACAAGGAAGCAACAATCCATTACTTATGTGGCACATACAAATCCCCCGAGCACATCGTACACTGCTGCAAAGTCCTTGCGACCTACGAAACCTGGCCCCCAGATATTAGGTTTAAATACCCATCTTGCAATTGAGCGGTTCAAGAACGACTACTGAAACAGCTAATGCACACACCAGCCAAGTTCACTGAATTTATTGCTATAACAGACTTCTACAGAAGCATATGCCCTAGAACGCTATCAGAAGAATAGAAAGAGGAAATGGAAATGGATTGACCGATCCGGGTGAACACAAATACAGAATAGGAGGCGATCGATATAGCAAGGCTATAAAGAACAAAATCGATATATGCAATACTCTGCGCTGCACTAGAATACATGTGAGGATTCATAATAAGTCCACTAAATCACTTATTAATATCTTACTAAATAAGGGATATCTTGATGACTAATACACATATAATATGATCTTATATTATAAAATCATATTATCATATAGTTGTATAATAGTATCTCTTATCAAATTGATTTATAATGGAATAGAATGAAATGGAACTAGATGGAAGTATACAGGAAATATCGCTAAATTGATTGGTTGTACTTTCTTTTTATTATCTAAAATGATTCTATAAGATACGATTTAAATCGATCTTATTTATAAGCATAGAATATACTGGAATTTCATTATAAACTATATAAACCTAGAATATTCTTTAAAGAAAATCTAGAAAAAAAAAACAAGCAATTCATCTCAACTCAGCCTAGCTCTTCTAAATTGACTTCAATTCAATTCTTATATATATTCGATTTATCCCTTAAGCTTAAATTGACTAGATCTTCCACTATCATTATAATAATACTATTCCTTATTATTATAAAAGCTAACCTCCAAGAATACATACAAAAGCTACCCTTACAGGATAAAGCAGCTCTCAATCAAAACATTATATAAAAGATCGGAAAGCGCGCACGGAGGCGCTCAGAGGATCGGAGACAAAAGCGCAAGCGCGCTAGCTATCGCTTGGGAGGCTACTGAGGGTATTGAGACCTCATTTTTAGGAGAGGGGGATCATGTAAATTAGAGATTATCCCGCAGTTAGCCCAACCGTAATGCCCCCTGGGAGGCTCGCCTATACGGCCCGGTTGAAAATTACTAATAATAATAATAATAATAATAATATTCTATCGAATTTAGAATTAATCCTTCCAACCAAAAAGAATTCCTTAAACCTTTTGAAAAACAAAGACAATTACTATTTAACTCTAGATCAAGTAGCAAGCGAACTTATTAGGATTATTCAAAAAGCAATAGAAAGGTATATACCTAAAATTGTTTCAATCAAAAGGGCCAAATCATAATAGATACCTGAATTGAAAGATCTCCGAAAAAAGCTAAAAGAAGTAAAGCAAAGAATTGAATCAAATCTGGAGAATTATAGCTCTAAGAAAGGATATCGAATTATTAGAAACAAATACTTTCAAGTTATTAAAACAATAAAGAAGGATTATTAAAATAAGTTTCTAGAAAAGGAGGATACAAAGACAATTTTTAAAGTAATGGTTTATACTAAAGACTTTCAAGATCAAAGGATACTGGATATTGTAATAGAAAACTTTTTCGAAAGAAAATGTTCTGTTTTCAGATCAACTCTATTCCTATCCCCTTCTATTATCCCAAAACTATAATGGGAAGGGTATAAACAATTCAAGAAATGGAAATAGCCTAATCTTATTCAAATCGAATTAAGCAATATCTGTTCAGCCAAAATCCAAGGAAAAACCCCTAGCCTAGATGGAATCACTCAAGAGATCATTATAAAGGCTTATAAAACAATCCCACATACCTTTTTTACTTTCTTTAGTAAACTTATTAATCTAGGATATTACCCGAAATGTTGGAAACAAGCCACAGGAGCTATTCTGAAGAAAGCTTCCAAACCAGATTATTCCCTTTCAAAAGTATATAGAGTAATTGCACTTTTAAATTGCCTGGGTAAAATAAGCGAAAGGATTCTAGTTTAACGATTAGAATATTTAGTGGAAACAACCTATCTCCTTCACAAAAGTCAAATGGGAGAACGCCAAAAGAAATCAGCAATCGATACTGCACTTTTACTGACTACAGAAATCGAAAGAAACAAGCAAGCCAATAAAAAGACCTCAATATTATTTATAGATATAAAGGGAGTATTCGATTATATTTCGAGAAATCGATTATTAGATATTTATAAGAAACTAAAACTGCCTATAAATCTGATAACCTAGATAACCTCATTTCTTTAACAAAAACAATTGAAATTATCTTTTAATAATCAAATCGAATCTTTCAAACCAATTTCAATCGGAATACCATAAGACAGCCCAATTTCTCTAATTCTTTTCCTTATATATATCAGGAAGCTCTTTTTATTTAATTCGATTAAGTTTCTTTTTTATATAAATGATATTGCTTTAATTATATATTTATTTATATAAAAAAAGAATATTAAAACTCTAAAGAGAATTACAAAACAAATCTATAAACTCAGTTCTAGAAATACAATTCAATTCGATTTGGTAAAAATAGAGCTAATGCACTTTTCATTATCCAAATTGACGAAAAAATATCCAATCACACTATTTAATTCGGAAATAATTATATCCCAATCTCTTATTAGATGACTGGGAATATGATTTAACCCGAACCTCAAATTCGATCAACATATTAATATTCGAATCACACAAGCAAAAGGTGCCTTCCATCGAATGACTTGATTAGCTAATATCAAAAAGGACCTTAATCCTAAAGCCCTTAGATAATTATATATAGTATATATAATCAATATAGTTGATTACGGATTAGTGATTTGGTGGAGAGGTTAAATTTATTTCAAGAATATGATGCAATCGCTTTAAAACCTAGTTTTTCGAAAGATATTAGGAGTCTTCAAAACAGCCCCAATCCTTTCAATGGAAATAGAAGTAGGCCTAAAGCCCCCAAAAATTCAATTAGATTCAAATATTAGACAATATGCGTTTTGTTTAACTAAACTCTTGCCAAATTATCTAATCAATATCGAAAAAGAAATATTAGCTTAATATCAAACCGATTTAAAAGTAATCCCTATTTCTTAAAGAAAACGATATAAATCAATTCAACTTGATAGAATTAGAGGATTAATAAATTAGAATTTCAACCCTATTTTACTTAAAAAGATTATTTACTTCAACTTTCTTTTATAAAAAAAGGAAACTCCCTTTAGAATTAATATTAGCAATTTATTAAAAAAAGATACTGCTATTTTTCACAATATCGTTTTCAATTATAGAGATAAGAATACTACCTACATTTATATTAACACCTCTTCTACTAAAAAAGGAATAGGTATAGGTATAGATATAATCACAATACAATTAAACAATCGAATTTCATATCAACAACAATTGAATATTGATAGTAATCAATTAATGTATAATAAAGAGCTTTACAGGGTTACTAGAGCTATTAAATATATTAATACAATTACTTGTATTGACAATAAATTTAAGATATATTCGAATAATTAAGCTAATCTATATCATTTAAAAACACTATCAGACCACTTTGAATAGGCCTATCAGATTCGAGCAATTAAAGTAATAGAAATCATCAAAGCAAAAGAAGTTGAAGTATCTCTAAATTGGATTTCAGAATATACTTTAATAAAAGAAAATAAGTTAGTAGATAAATTAATAAAGAAAGTAATTACAATATATTCTATCTCAAACGAAATAAGTTTTAGACTTCTAAATATAATAATTAAAAAGTATAATTCAAATTAATAACTTTCTACTCTCAATCAATACAAATTCAGATCAAATCAATCCCTTTTAATCTATTCAAAGCTATTTCCATAAAAGATAAAATCGAAAATCAAGCTATCAAGCGAAACCAAGTAAAACACTACTAGCATATATTTTCAACTCAAATTAGGTTATGGATATATCAAATCTTATTTATATTGATTCAAACTTTTTGATAACAAATGTATATAGTAATATTAAGGCTTTACAACACCTTTTTATTAGTTATTCTATATACAAAGCAAAGAGAAAAGAAATATTCAAGAATATATTACTATCTAAGATTACTATACAGTTTCTATTCCATACAAAAGTAGGTATTGAATTAGTCATTAAATTCATCAATATCACTAAAATCGCTATAAGAGTATGGCACCTGGCCAGGGCTCTCATACAAAACGAGATAGAGGAAGGAATAATAATAGAAGAGGAGAGAGGAGAAGAGAATGAAGAAAAAGTAATTAGGGAAATAAGAAAGGGCTTTGATTTCCTTATAATTTCTTGATTTTCACAATTTTCTTATTATATACAATGCGTATAATAAGCGGGCACTATTCCCCAACATTTGTTTTTACTTCCCTAAATCGTATATATCCATTTTTGTAGAATAAAAAGTTATCTGTTAGAGCCTCTAGAGGCCTAGCCGTCCTATATAGTCTTAGACTGAATGTGGACGTAAATGAAATCAATTAATCAATCAATCAATCAAAGAAATCAGCAATTGATGTAGCTTTTCTTCTAACTACGGAAATCGAAAGAAACAAGCAAATTCATAAAAAGACTTCAGTTCTATTTATGGATATAAAGGAAGCCTTCGATTACATCTCAAGAAATCGATTATTGGAAATTTGTAAGAAGCTAAAACTATCAACAAATCTGATTGCTTGGATAGCCTCATTCCTTCAATAAAGATAACTCAAATTATCCTTTAACAATCAAATCGAATCTTTCAAGCCTATTTCGACTGGAATACCATAAGGCAGCTCTATTTCTCCAATCCTATTTCTAATATATATCAGAGATTTATTCCTTTCAAAATCAATCAAATTCCTTTCCTATATTAACAATATTGCTTTGATTACAAACTCATCTTCTTAGAAAAAGAATATTATATCTCTTGAGAAAGCTACAAAGCAAATTTACAAACTTAGCTCGAAAAACGCTATTCAATTCGATTTAGCAAAAACGGAGTTAATGTACTTCTCAGCTTCCAAGTTAACTAAGGATCACTTAATCAAACTATCTAATTCCGATATCATTATATCCCAATCCCTGATCAGATGGCTAGGTATATAGTTTGATCCAAATCTCAAATTCAATCAATACATCAATATTCGAATCACACAAGCAAAAGGAGCCTTTTATCGAATAACTCGACTAGCCAATACGGAAAAAGGCCTAAGCCCGAAAGCCCTTCGACAGCTATATATAGTCTGTGTAACTAGTATAGCAGGTTACGGATCAATGATTTGGTGGAGAGAACAAACCCACTTCAGGGATAAAATACAAGCTCTTCAAAACCTAGCTTTTCGAAAGATACTAGGAGTCTTCAAAACCATTCCAATTCTCCCAATAGAAATCGAAGCGGGATTAAAACCAGCAAACATTTGATTAGATTCAAATATCAAGCAGTATGCCTTTCGATTAACAAAACTCTCACCCAAACATTCAATCAACATCGAAAAAGCTACTCTAGCATACCAATACGCTAATCGAGAACCAATCAATACTCCTCAAAGAAAGCTATATAAACCAATCCAACTTGATAGAATAAGAGAATCAATTAATAAAAAATTCGATTCGTTCTCTCTCGAAAAGATTACTCATTTCTACTTTCCACTATGGAAAAAGGAAATCCCTTTCAAAATCAATATTAATAAGGCTTCAAAAGAAAATACAGCAATACTTCATAATATTATTTTCAAATATAGAGATCAAGATACTATCTATATCTATATAGATGCCTCTTCTACAGAAAAAGGAATAGGCATTGATATAGGGATAATAACAATACAATCAAATGATCAAGTTTCATATCAAGAATAAGTAAATATTGAAAGCAATCAATTGGTTTATAATGGAGAGCTATATGGAGTTATTCGAGCTATTGAATATACTAGCTCAATTACTAGTAGTGAAAAGAAATTCAAGGTTTATTCAGATAATCAAGCAGACCTACTACAACTAAAAACACTCTCGGATCACCCTGATCAAGCCTATCAAATTCGAGCAATCAAAGTAGCCAAAGCTATTATAATTAAAGGAACGGAAATATCCTTGAATTGAATATTAGGACATACTTCAGTAAAGGGAAACGAGCTAGCAGATAAACTAGCAAAGAAAGCAACTACAATACGATCTACTTTGAATAAAACTAGTTTCGGATTATTAGGAATAATAATTAAAGAATCCTCCTTTGATCAATAAAGCTCGATTTTTAATCAATATAAACTTAGATCAAACCAAATAGTATTAATCTATTCAAAGCTATTTCTATGGAAAATTGAATCGAAAATCAAGCTACCAATTAAAACAAGGCAAAATACAACTAGCACTTTCTTTCAATTGAAACTAGATCATAATTATATTAAATCATACTTATATTGTTTTAATCACTTTAATAATAAATATATATATAGTAATATTGAGGTATCTCAATACTTTTTGATCAGTTGCTCAGTATACAAAGCGAAAAGAAAAGAGATATTCCAGAATATATCACTTTCTAAAATCACTCTATAATTTCTATTTTATATGAAAATAGGAATCGAATTAATTATCAAATTCATTAATATAATTAAAATTGCTATAAAAGCCTGGTATTTATCAAGAGCTTAAATGAAAGAAGAAAGAGAAAAAGAGAAAGAGATTGAAGAAAGAGAAAGAGAGGAAGAATACTCTACAGAGTAGATTTCCTTATTGTCTTACTATATATTATACATATAGTAAGTGGGCTTAGGTCCCCAATGTTCGTTTGCACTTCCCCAAATTGTTTATTCCTATTATTGTAAAATAAAAAGTTATCTACTAGGCCCTTAAGGCCTAGTCGTCCTATATAGTCTTAGACTGAAGGTGAACGTAAATTCAATCAATCAATCAATCAATCAATCAATAGGCTGGAATATACATTGGAGTTTTGAATAGCGAAATGAGTGATATAGCCAAGCATTCTAGGAACAACTTATTTATTTATTAAGACTTTAAGAAATCCAAGTATATTGTTTGTAGTGAATAGAGTGATTATTCGCCAAGAGTATAGCCTTTAGGTATCCTTTTTTCTCGTATCGAGATAATGCTTTACAGAATAGAGATATTGAAGGGCAGAATATCCGATTCTTGATCGGATTCTAGACAATATAGTTAGATAGATCAATAATATATAAGAATATAGAAAGTCTTAAGGTTTTCGAATATTATTTATTTATTTACTTATTTATTTATTTATTTATTTACTTATTCACTCATTTACTCATTTATTTATTTATTTATCCATTTATCCATTTATCCATTCGTTTTCATAATATAGTTTATAGTTAAGTATATTAATTATTATAGTTTCAGTCAAGGCCCTCGCTATCCTCTTATTCTCTGTTATTGCAGTTGATGCTATAGGGGTTATTAGCAAAGCTGAAGGTTTTGCTGCTACAGCTACTAGTAGTGGAACTGCTGTTGCTGTATTTCCAAAAGATCTCAACGAACTTGTCAACTGGCTTTCCGATAGTGTTGCCCGTACTATTATCCTTAACAAAACCTGGGATTTCACAAATAATATGAAATCAAAAACCGAAAAGGGTTATACACCTTTATCCAACATATACACCAATGGTGCTGGTCAGGATTCAGTCGATATCAATGGCTGATGTAAACAGACTGCAAATACTAATCAAGCTTTTACTAAACCAACTATCACTTATAATATCACTAATATTTCTCCAAATATTATCAAGCTTGGTTCTAACAAATTTATTGTTAGAGTTGGATTTGCTAGAAAGATTAAGGGTAGAGATTTCTACATTGCAGATACTAAGAATATTATTATTCAGAATATTGAGTTTATTGAAATAAATCCCAAGTATATTTGGGGTGGAGATACTATCTCCATTAATGATACAAATCTTTTATAAATCGATCACATCAAGATCTCCAGAATTGATTGTTAATTTATTATTATGGGTCCAGGTACTTTCAACCATATCTCTATTACCAATTTTGAGTTCGATGATTCTATTCTTTGGTTTGCTAAATACAACAATTACTATTACTAGATATTGTATTTCACTAGATTCTAAGATTCTGTTATTTTCAAAGGCAATTATATCCATAATACAAGTAATTGTGGATCTAAGGTTGAAGGCTTATATTTATTAATCAAGTCAAATGTCTTTCTCCAAACTGCTAACAACTATTAATCAGATATTATAGAAAATGTATTTCAAATTGGTAAAGGAGTAAAAGTACTTATTAAGGGCAATATTTTCAAGAAAGTAAATATACTTGTTATCTTCGATATTCTTAGCAACCCTCTTTGATTTTCAAATAATGGTATTACAGGATATGCTTCGGCCCTTAGCTGTAATTGTCAAGCTAATAGCCTTGTATCATCTGGATCTTTTATTGGTTCAAATACTGATATTTTGATAGCTGCTAAGGGAATGTCTCTTGCTTCTATTGATTGATTGATTGATTGATTTCATTTACGTCCATCTTCAGTCTAAGACTATATAGGACGGCTAGGCCTCTAGAGGCTCTAGCAGATAACTTTTTATTCTACAAAAATGGATATATACAATTTAGGGAAGTAAAAACAAATGCTGGGGAACAGTGCCCGCTCATTATACACATTGTATATAATAAGAAAATTGTGAAAATTAAGAAATTGTAAGGAAATCAAAGCCCTCTCTTATTTCTCTAATTACTTTTTCTTCATTCTCTTTTCCTCTCTCCTCTTTTATTACTATTCCTTTTTCTATCTCGTTTTGTATGAGAGCTCTGGCCAGGTGCCATACTCTTGTAGCGATTTTGGTGATATTGATGAATTTAATGGCTAATTCAATACCTACTTTTGTATGGAGTAGGAATTGTATAGTGATCTTAGATAGTGGTATATTCTTGAATATTTCTTTTCTCTTTGCTTTGTATATAGGATAACTAATAAGGAGGTGTTGTGGAGCCTCAATATTATTATATATACATTTGTTATCAGAGAGTTTGAATCGATATAAATAAGATTTGATATATCTATAATCTAATTTGAGTTGAAAATATGCGCTAGCAGTGTTTCGCTTGGTTTCGCTTGGTAGCTTGATTTTCGATCCTATTTTCTATGGAAATAGCTTTGAATAGGTCAAAGGGGATTGATTTGATCTGAGTTTGTATTGATTGAGAATAGAAAGCCATTGATCTGAATCGTATTCTTTGATCATTATACCTAGAAGTCCAAAACTTGTTTTGTTTGAGATAGAATATATTGTGGTTGCTTTCTTTGCTAGTTTATCTGCTAGTTCATTTCCTTCTACTAAAGTATGTCCTGGAACCCAATTTAGAGATACTTCAGCTCCTTTTGCTTTGATGATTTCCGCTGCTTTGATTGCTCGAATCTAATAGGCCTGTCCAGGGTGGTCTAATAGTGTTTTTAAGCAATATAGATCAATTTGGTTGTCCGAATATATCTTGAATTTGTTATTAATACAAGCAATTATACTAGCATATTCAATAGCTTTAGTAACCCCATAAAGCTCTCCATTATACACTAGTTGATTGCTATCAATATTCAATTATTATTAATATGAAATTCGATTGTTTGGTTGTATTGCGATTATACCTATACCTATACCTATTCCTTTTTCAGTAGAAAAGGCATTAGTATAAATATAGGTAGTATCCTTATCTCTGTGATTGAAAACGATATTGTGAAGAATAGCAGTATCTTCTTTTGATGAATTGCTAATATTAATTCTGAAGGGAATTTCCTTTTTCCATGGGGGGAAGTTGAAGTGAATAATCTTTTCAAGTGAAATAGGATTGAGATCCTGATTTATTGATCCTCTAATTCTATCAAGTTGGATTGATTTATATTGTTTTCTTTGAGGAGTAGGGATTACTTCCAAATCGGTTTGATATTGAGCTGATATTTCTTTTTTGATATTGATTGAATAATTTGGCGAGAGTTTAGCTAAACGAAATGCATATTGTCTAACATTTGAATCTAATCGAATTTTTGGGGACTTTAGGCTTGTTTCTATTTTTATTGGAAGGATTGGGGCTGTTTTGAAGACTCCTAATATCTTTCGAAAAGCTAGGTTTTGAAGCGATTATATTATATTCTTGAAATGAGTTTAATCTTTTCATCAAATTATTGATCCGTAATCAGCTATACTAGTTACACATGCTATATATAATTATCTAAGGGCTTTAGGATTAAAGCCCTTTTCGATATTAGCTAATCGAGCTATTTGATGGAAGGCATTTTTCGTTTATATGATTCGAATATTAATATATTAATCAAATTTGAGATTCGGGTCAAACCATATTCCTAGTTATCTAATGAGAGATTGGGGTACAATTATTTCCGAATTGGGTAGTGTAATTGAATATTTTTTTGTCAATTTGAATAATGAAAAGTACATTAGCTTTGTTTTTGTTAAATCAAATTGGATTGTATTTCTAAAACTGAGTTCATAGATTTGTTTTGTAACTCTTTTTAGGGTTTTGATATTCTTTTTCCATATAGATGAATGTGTGATTAAAGCAATATTATTTATATAGGAAAGAAACTTGATCGAATTAAATAAAAAGAGCTCCCTGATATATATAAGGAAGAGAATTGGAGAAATCGGGCTGCCTTGTGGTATTTTGGTTGAAATTGACTTGAAAAATTCGATTTGATTATTAAAAAATAGTTTCAATTATCTTTATTAAAGAAATGAAACTATCCAGGCTATTAGATTTATAAGCAGTTTTAGCTTCTTACAAATATCTAATAATCGATTTCTCGAAACGTAATTGAATGCTCCCTTTATATCTATAAATAATATTGAGGTCTTTTTATTGGCTTGCTTGTTTCTTTCAATTTCTGTAGTTAGTAAAAGTGCAGCATCGATTGCTGATTTCTTTTGGCGTTTTCCTATTTGACTCTTATGAAGGAAATAGATTGTTTCCATTAAATATTCTAATTGTTGAGTTAGAATCCTTTCGCTTATTTTATTTAGGCAATTTAAGAGTACAATTATTCTATATGCTTTTGGAAGGGAATAATCTGGTTTGGAAGCTTTCTTCAGAATAGTTCCTGTAGCTTATTTCCAATATTTCAAATAATATCCTAGATTAATAAGTTTACTAAAGAAAGTAAAAAAGGTTTGTGGGATTGCTTTGTAAGCCTTTATAATGATCTTTTGAGTGATTCCATCTAGACCAAGGGTTTTTCCTTGGATTTTGACTGAACAGGCATTGCTTAATTCGATTTGAGTAAGATTAGGCCATTCCCATTGCTTGGATTATTTATATCCTTCCCATTATGGTTTTGGAGTAATAGAAGGGGATAGAAACAGAGTTGATCTGAAAGCAAAGCATTTTCCTTCGAAAAAGCTTTCTATTGCAATATCCAATATCCTTTGATCTTGAAAGTCTTTAGTATAGATTATTGCTTTGAAAATTGTCTTTGTATCCTCTTTTTCTAAAAACTTATTCCAATAATCCTTCTTTGCTATTTTAATAGTTTGAAAATACTTGTTTCTAGCGATTCGATATCCTTCCTTAGAGCTATAATTCTCCAGATCTGATTCAATTCTTTGTTTTACTTCTCTTAGCTCTTTTTGGAGATCTTTCAATTCAGGTGTTCATTATGGTTTGATTCTTTTGATTAAAACAATTTTAGATATACACCTTTCTATTGCTTTTTAAATAATTCTAGTAAGTTCGCTTACTACTTGATCTAGAGTTAGATAGTGATTATCTTTGTTTTTCAAAAGGTTTAAGAAATCCTCTTTGGTTGAAAGGATTAATTCTAAATTCAATAGAATAAAGGAATATAAGGATTTCGATTTGAGTATTGATTCGAACTTTTCCTAATTTACTAGTTTAGTATTATATCTAGTTATCAATCTAGTATTAGAAGTACTTAGATCTTCTTTTTCTTTTAATTCGAATAGTATTTCTGTATAATCAGATTCTATATCTGAAAGTGTTTGCCAATTATAAATTTGAGAAGAGATTCCCTTTGATATTAGCGTTAGATCAAAAACACTTGGATTAAGGAGATTAATTCGATAGAAAAATACTGATTCCGGGCTTGTTTAAAAGAATAAGATTCTGATCTTCAAACCATTCAGCTAATTGATTAGTATTTCTGTTTTTCTTCGAAAAAGAATCCCATTATAGATAATAAGCATTGAAGTTGTCTAAAAGGATGGTTTTTGTGTGATAGATATATTATACAAGCACCTTTCGATTATAAAACCTTTCTCTTTAGCTTGATCAGCTTTGTTATATATATTAATAATTTGAAAGGTTTTGTTTCCATTTTGATAATTGAAAATTTGTATATCAGAATCTATTGGAAAATCGAAAACTAGATTGATTGTAGCTTGAAGAGTTTTTGATATGTATAATAATATACATAGCCGGTAATTAGGATTAAGTCTTGATAATGTTTGTGTGAAATTGGAGTGTATAATAAATCTTGAATTTGAATAATCAATTCCATTTTTAATAATCCAAGGTTCTTAAATTATAATGAGGTTGATATTAAGTTCTATTGCAAGCTGTAAAACGTTCTCTATAGCTTGTGAATTCTGATTGAGATTTATTTGAAGGATTCGAATATTAGTGTGACTCATTAATGAGTAGTATTCGATTTTTGTTGAATAGCCTAATAGATTTCGTATGTTTTCGAATTTGCTGTATGATTCTTTTAGCAATTCGAGTATTTTACTTCTAAGTGTTGATAGAACTTTCTTTTGATATTATATACTATACACAAATGTATTGATGTAATGTGCTTATCTCTATATAATCCATAGGAAGGGTTTTTTCTATAATAGGTATCCTGATGCTCAAATCCTTGACATTTCTGACATTGTATAGTTGATTTTGATTTGTAGAATTGTTCTATTCTTATACTACTTCCAGTAATATATAATTGCTTTCGAATAGCTAATTCTGCTTCTGATTTTGTAGCAAAAGCAATAACAATAATATCCTCTCGTTGATAGGCTTTTCTGGAGGTGGGTATAAACTAAAAGAGGATTCCTATAGGCTTGAAGTCTGGATTAAAGGTTTTGATTTCGTTGAGTATAAGATCCATTCCTTTTGTGCCTGAGAATTCTTTAATTGGGATTTTGTGAATAATGACTTTGTGCCATTCTTGATCCTTTTGGATTCTTTCGAATTTGATAATATTACTCCAAATCGCTTTCTTCTCCAATAAGAATTATAATGTAAAGGGATCATTTGTTATAATAATGATATTATTATTGAAGAATATAGTTGCTACTGCAATAACTAGCCCTTTGATTCCAATCTTTTGAAAGGCTTCATTTATTTTGTTTCGGATAATTAGAGAGGAAAAGAAGGTAGGGTTTGGAAAATCTGGCTTGATTAAGATAATTCGTTTTTGGATAAAATTAGATTTCTTTTCTATATTAGTAGATATAATGTTTTTCCCTTTGGGGACTAAATTCCATTCTCCTTTTTTTGAAATATCAGTGTATATTGATTTCAATATAGTGGTAGTAGTAGTAATGAACAAAAGAGATTTAGCTAATACTTTCGCTTGTAATTCGATTTTGCGTATAGCAGTTTCCAAATAGGTGATTTGAGAGGTGATGATATTCGAAGCTGTAGTAAGCTTCCCCTTTTCAGTATATTCTCTAAAGATCTCTAGGAGATCTAAGAGCTTGGATTGTTCTTCGCGTGATTGGGAGAGAGAGGAAGCTAGCACTATAAGGTCTCTAGCTTTCATTAATTTCATTTACGTCCATCTTCAGTCTAAGACTATATAGGACGGCTAGGCCTCTAGAGGCTCTAGCGGATAACTTTTTATTCTACAAAAATGGATATATACGATTTAGGGAAGTAAAAACAAATGCTGGGGAACAGTGCCTGCTCATTATACATATTGTATATAATAAGAAAATTGTGAAAATTAAGAAATTGTAAGGAAATCAAAGCCCTCTCTTATTTCTTTAATTACTTCTTCTTCATTCTTTTTTCTTCTTTTTTTTTCTATTATTATTCCTTTCTCTATCTCGTCTTGTATGAGAGCCCTGGCCAGGTGCCATGCTCTTGTAGCGATTTTGGTGATATTGATGAATTTAATGGCTAATTCAATATCTACTTTTGTATGGAGTAGGAACTGTATAGTGATCTTAGATAGTGATATATTCTTGAATATTTCTTTTCTCTCTGCTTTGTATATGGGACAACTAATAAGGAGGTGTTGTGGAGCCTCAATATTACCATATATACATTTGTTATTAGAGAGTTTGAATCGATATAAATAAGATTTGATATATCCATAACCTAATTTGAGTTGAAAATATGCATTAACAGTGTTTCGCTTGGTTTCGCTTGATAGCTTGATTTTCGATTCTATTTTTCATGGAAATAGTTTTGAATAGGTCAAAGGGGATTGATTTGATTTGAGTTTGTATTGATTGAGAGTAGAAAGCCATTGATCTGAATCGTATTCTTTGATTATTATATCTAGAAGTCTAAAACTTGTTTCGTTTGAGATAGAATATATTGTGGTTGTTTCTTTTGTTAGTTTATTTGCTAGCTTATTTCCTTTTACTAAAGTATGTCCTGGAATCCAATTTAGAGATATTTCAGTTCCTTTTGCTTTGATGATTTCCGCTGCTTTGATTGCTCGAATCTGATAGGTTTGTTTAGGGTGGTCTGATAGTGTTTTTAAGCGATATAGATTAGCTTGGTTGTTCGAATATATCTTGAATTTGTTGTCAATACAGGTAATTGTGCTAGTATATTTAATAGCTCTAGTAATCCTGTAAAGCTCTTTATTATATACTAGTTGATTGCTATCAATATTTAATTGTTATTGATATAAAATTCGATTGTTTGGTTGTATTGTGATTATATCTATATTTATATCTATTCCTTTTTCAGTAGAAAAAGTATCAGTATAAATGTAGGTAGTATCCTTATCTTTGTGATTGAAAACAATATTGTGAAGAATAGTAGTATCTTTTTTTGATGAATTGCTAATATTAACTCTGAAGGGAATTTCCTTTTTCCATAGGGGGAAGTTGAAGTGAATAATCTTTTCAAATAAAATAGGATTGAGATCCTGATTTATTGATCCTCTAATTCTATCAAGTTGGATTGATTTATATCGTTTTCTTTGAGGAGTAGAGATTACTTCCAAATCGGTTTGATATTGAGCTGATATTTCTTTTTCGATATTGATTGGATGGTTTGGTGAGAGTTTAGCTAGACGAAACGCGTATTGCCTAACATTTGAATCTAATCGAATTTTTGGGGGTTTTAGGCCTACTTCTACTTCTATTGGAAGGATTGGGGCTGTTTTGAAGACTCCTAATATCTTTCGAAGAGCTAGGTTTTGAAGCGATTGCATTATATTCTTGAAATGAGTTTGACCTTTCCATCAAATCACTAATCTGTAATCAGTTATACTGGTTATATATACTATATATAATTGTCTAAGGGCTTTAGGATTAAGGCCCTTTTCGGTATTAGCTAATCGAGTTATTCGATGGAAGGCATCTTTTGTTTGTGTGATTCGAATATTAATATGTTGATCGAATTTGAGGTTCGGGTCGAATTATATTCCCAATCATCTAATGAGAGATTGGAGTACAATTATTTCCGAATTGGGTAGTGTGATTGGATATTTTTTCGTCAATTTGGATGATGAAAAGTGTATTAGTTCTGTTTTTGTCAAATCGAATTGGATTGTATTTCTAGAACTGAGTTCATAGATTTGTTTTGTAACTCTTTCTAAGGTTTTGATATTCTTTTTCCATATAGATGAATGTGTGATTAAAGCAATATTATCTATATAGAAAAGAAACTTGATTGAATTAGGTAAAAAGAGCTCCTTGATATATATAAGGAAGAGAATTGGAGAAATCGGGCTACCTTATGGTATTCCAGTCGAAATTGGCTTGAAAGATTCGATTTGATTATTAAAAGATAGTTTTAATTATCTTTGTTGAAGAAATAAGACTATCCAGGCTATCAGATTTGTGGGTAGTTTTAGCTTCTTACAAATATCTAATAGTCGATTTCTCAAAACATAATCGAATGCTCCCTTTATATCTATAAATAATATTGAGGTTTTTTTATTGGCTTGCTTGTTTCTTTCAATTTCTGTAATCAGTAAAAGTGCAGTATCGATTACTGATTTCTTTTAACATCCTCCCATTTAATTTTTATAAAGAAGATGGATTGTTTTCGCTAAATATCCTAATCATTAAGCTAGAATCCTTTTGCTTATTTTACCTAGACAATTTAAGAGTGTAATTATTCTATATGCTTTTGGAAGGGAATAATCTGGTTTGGAAGCTTTCTTCAGAATAGTTTCTGTGGCTTGTTTCCAACATTTTGAGTGATATTTTAGATTAATAAGTTTATTAAAGAGAGTAAAAAAGGTTTGTGGGATTGCTTTGTAAGCCTTTATAATGATTTTTTGAATAATTCCATTTGAACCAGAGGTTTTTCCTTGGATTTTGATTAAACAGACATTGCTTAATTCGATTTGAGTAAGATTAGGCTATTCCCATTGCTTGAATTGTTTATACCCTTCCTATTGTGGTTTTGGAGTAATAGGAGGGGGTGGGAACAGAGTTGATCTGAAAGCAGAGTATTTTCCTTTGAAAGAGCTTTCTATTGCAATATCCGATATCCTTTGATCTTGAAAGTCTTTAGTATAGGCTATTGTTTTGAAAATTGTCTTTGTATCCTCCTTTTTTAGAAACTTATTTCAATAATTCTTTTTTGCTATTTTAATAGCTTGAAAGTACTTGTTTCTAGCGATTCGATATCCTTCCTTAGAGCTATAATTCTCCAGATCTAATTTAATTCTTTACTTTGCTTCTCTTAGCTCTTTTCGGAGATCTTTTAATTCAGATGTCTATTATGATTTGGTTCTTTTGATTGAAACAATTTTAGATATACACCTTTCTATTGCTTTTTGAATGATCCTAATAAGTTCGCTTACTGCTTGATCTAGAATTAGATAGTGATTGTCTTTGTTTTTCAAAAGGTTTAAAGAATCCTCTTTGATTGGAAGGATTAATTCTAAATTCGACAGAATAGGGGAATATAAGGATTCCGATTTGAGTATTGATTCGAACTTTTCCCAATTCGCTAGCTTAGTATTGTATCTAGCTATCGATCCAGTATTAAAAATATTTAGATCTTCTTTTCCTTTTAATTTGAATAGTATTCCTGCATGATCAGATCCTGTATCTGAAAGTGTTTGCCAATTGTGAATTTGAGGAGAGATTCCCTCTGATGTTAGTATTAGATCAAGAATACTTAGATTAAGGAGATTAGTTCGATAGAAAGTACTGATTCCGGGTTCGTTTAAAAGAATGAGATTCTGATCTTCAAATCATTCAGCTAATTGATCAGCGTTTCCGCTTTTCTTCGAAAAAGGATCCTATTATAAATGATAAGTATTGAAGTCGCCTAAAAGGATGGTTTCTTGTGTGATAGATATATTATACAAGCACCTTTCGATTGTGAAACCTTTCTTTTTAGCTTGATCAGCTTCGTTGTATATATTGATGATTTGAAAGGTTTTGTTTCCATTTTAACAATTGAAAATCTGTATATCAGAATCTATTAGAGAATCGAAAGCTAGATTAATTATAGCTTAAAGAGTTTTTGATATGTATAGTAATATATATAGCCGGTAATTAGAATTGAGTCTTAATAATATTTGTATGAAATTGGAATATATAATAGATCTTGAATTTGAATAATCAATTTCGTTTTTAATAATCCAAGATTCTTGAATTATAATAAAATCGATATTAAGTTTTATTGTAAGCTATAAAACATTCTCTATAGCTTGTGAACTTCGATTAAGATTTATTTGAAGAATTCGAATATTAGTATAACTCATTAATGAGTAGTATTCGATTTTTGTTAAATAGTCTGATAGATTTCGCATGTTTTCGAATTTACTGCATGATTCCCTTAGCAATTTGAGTATTTTACTTCTAAATGTTAACAGAACTTTTTTCTGATATTACATACCATATACAAGTATACTGATATAATATACTTGTCTCCACATAATCTATAGAAAGGGTTTCTTTTATAATAGATATCCTGATGCCTAAATCCTTGACATTTCTGATATTATATAGTTGGTTTTGATTTGTAAAATTATTCTACTCTTATACTACTTCCAGCAATATATAATCGCTTTCGAATAGCTAATTCTGCTTCTGATTTTATAGCAAAAGTAATAACAATAGCACCCTCTTGTTAATAGGCTCTTCTGGAAGCAAATGTAAGCCAAAAGGGGGTTTCTATAGGCTTGAAGTCTGAATTGAAGGTTTTGATTTCGTTGAGTATAAGATCCATTCCTTTTGTATTTGAGAATTCTTTAATTGGGATTTTGTGAATAATGACTTTGTACTATTCTTGATCCTTTTGGATTCTTTCGAATTTGATAATATTACTCCAAATCGCTTTCTTCTTTAATAAGAATTATAATGTAAAGGGATTATTTGTTGTAATAATAATATTATTATTAAAGGATATAGTTATTGTTATAATAATTAACTCTTTGATTTTGATCTTTTGAAAGGCTTTATTTATTTTGTTTCGGATAATTAGAGGGGAAAAGGAGGTAGGGTTTGGAAAATCTGGCTTGATTAAGATAATTCGTTTTTGGATGAGGTTAGATTTCTTTTCTATATTAGTAGATGTAATGTTTTTCCCTTTAGGGACTAAATTCCATTCTCCTTTTTTTGAAATATCAGTATATATTGGTTTCAATGTAGTGGTAGTAGTAGTAATGAGTAGAAGAGGTTTAGCTAATGCTTTTGCTTGTAATTCGATTTTGCGTATAGCGGTTTCCAAATAGGTGATTTGAGAGGTGATGATATTCGAAGCTGTAGTAAGCTTCCCCTTTTCAGTATATTCTCTAAAGATCTCTAGGAGATCTAAGAGCTTGGATTGTTCTTCGTGTGATTGGAAGAGAGAGGAAGCTAGCACTATAAGGTCTCTAGCTTTCAAAATAGCTTCCTTGGGTGTGTTTGGGTTGTTTTGGATTCTAGGTTGTTTGTTCTGATTGTTAAGGGGTATTGTAGAGCCCCGTTTCTTATTCTGATTGAATATATAGGTAGTATTGATTGTATTTTGAGTAATAAAGGGGTCACTAAGTAGATTGAATTCTTCAAATCTTTTTCCAGAACTGGCTGGCTGGTTGGTTGATAGGATAGGGCTAGAGATTTCGAATTGAGGGTTTTTAGAAGGTGGAGGAGGGCTTGAAGATATTGGGATACCTAGGACAATAGTAGGATAAGTGTTTGATATAATAGAAACTTCAGAAGGAGCCTCCATCATAACCATATCCCTAAATGTTAATGGATTGTTAAGAGAACTCATATTGAGGATCTAGTTCTTATTCTAGTAATTCGAAGTGAGAAAATTTTACACGAATTTTTGTATATATTTTGTGTTCAGAATATCAACAACAATAGCATAACAATTATTAATCAGAATCACTAGGAAGCAATTGCAATCAATTTGGTTTAATAATTATGATCTAAATCGATCGCGAACGGGTTGTATTTCAAAGAAAAAGTTTCCTTCGAAATTTGTTGTGTGACTAAATCTGGTCTCTAGCTTTCAAAATAGCTTCCTTGGGTGTGTTTGGGTTGTTTTGGATTCTAGGTTGTTTGTTCTGATTGCTAAGGGGTATTGTAGGGCCCCGTTTCTTATTCTGATTGAATATATAGGTAGTATTGGTTGTATCTTGAGTAATAAAGGGGTCACTAAGTAGATTGAATTCTTCAAATCTTCTTCCAGAACTGGCTGGCTGGTTGGTTGATAGGATAGGGCTAGAGATTTCGAATTGAGGGTTTTCAGAAAGCAAAGAAGGGCTTGAAGATATTGGGGTACCTAAAACAACAGTAGAATAAGTGTTTGGTATAATGGAGGCTTCAGAAGGAGCCTCCATCATAACCGTATCCCTAAGTATTAATGGATTGTTAAGAGAACTCATATTAAAAATCTAGTTCTTATTCTAATAATTCGGAGTAAGAAAATTTTACGCGAATTTTCGTGTATGTTTCGTGTTCGAAGTGCCGACAACAATAGCACAACAACTACTGGTCAGAATCACTGGAGAACAATTGCAATCAATTTGGTTTAATAATTATGATCTAAATCGATCGCGAACAGATCGTATTTCGAAGAAAAAGTTTCCTTCGAAATTTGTTGTGTGTGTTTGCTTGTACCCTGCTGGACCCATGCAGCGGTATCGAACTTAAATCGCGTGGTTTAGAGAGGAGACAAAAGTCTGCCTGTGCATTTGCAGTCGCTAGTCAATAAAGTTTATATAAAACACCACATCCCCAATCTTCCTGAGTTAAAGTAAGATATTCCTGAAATCTGATTCCTCATCTCGCTATATTATGGTATCATGTCCTCTCAACCATTTACGAACAAAGTTATCGCTCTCACAGGCTCAGCTTCCGGCATCGGCCTCGAAACAGCAAAGTTACTTGCAAGTCGTGGAGCGAGACTGTCACTTGCAGATGTCCAAGAAGATAAATTGAAGGAACTTCAAGCGCAGTTGGAATCAGAGTACCAGGTGGACGTGATTATCACTAAGGTCGATGTAAGAAAGTTTGAAGAGGTGGAAGCATGGATTAACAAGACCATACACAACTTCGGAAAGCTAGATGGCTCAGCCAATCTGGCTGGTGTTGCTCCGAAGTCGATTGGACTGAAAGGCATCGTCGAACAAGACTTGGACGAGTGGGAGTTTGTCTTGGGAGTCAATTTGACCGGGACAATGAACAGTTTAAAGGCTCAGCTGAAAGTAATGGCTAACAACGGCTCAATCGTGAACGCTTCCTCAATTCGGGGATTAACCGGAGCAGCAAAAAATGCCTCTTATTCTTCAGCTAAGCATGGGATCATCGGGCTCACAAGAACGGCAGCAAAGGAAGTAGGTGGGAGAGGAATTAGAGTGAATGCGATTTGTCCGTAAGTGATCTGTGCTCTTTCTTATCTCCGCCATGACGTTTTTGTGTTCTAAAGACTAGCTTTAGGGGCCGTATTTCAACACAAATGCTAAAGACTGCGGAAAACACGATTGGTCTTCACCTGCAGCCTGGAACTGCAAATTACCCACCAATTGCACTGGGGAGAGACGGAGAAGCTAAGGATGTTGCTCAGTTGGTCGCATTTCTGTTAAGTGATGAGTCAATGTACATTTCAGGAGCTGACATTAGCATTGATGGCGGATGGAGATGTTAGACGAAGTGGATGACCGAGCTAGCTCTGTGCTCTGGCTCGAGATGTTCATGGGGAAGAACTGCTTGTAATCTAGAATTTTACTTCCGAGCTCTCCACTCTTTTAGTGAACTCCATCTTTAAATTTGAGATGTCAAGTTTTGTGGATTGCTGCCAGTGATAGAATATATTCTGCCCCTGTCCGAGAGAACATGTCTATGTGTACGGAGTATGTATCTACAAAAGATAGTACACGGCCAGGGCTAGAGCCGTAGACGTCATATGCCAGGCTCACTCACTCCGCTTCTGCCAGTTCTCAGCACAGGGTGCGTCCTAGTCCCTCCGGACTTTGAGACTATTCTGGCTATACCGTATAAACTCAGCAGAGTACAAAAATACAAGTGGAAAAAATGTCAGATTTCATTTAGTCCGGCTGAAGGGAACGGCAATATGCTAGGCTATATGCGGCTAGGTAGCTTGCGAGTCTACTGAGTTTATACAGTACTTGACATTCATCTGTATCATTTATCTGTATCATTCATCTGTATCATTCATCTGTATCATTCATCTGTATCATTCATCTGTATCATTCATCTGTATCATTCATCTGTATCATTCATCTGTATCATTCATCTGCAGATTCAGATTTCATACTTACGTGATAAGTACCCCTTGAAGTATCAATCACTCGCAGCCCCAGGATAATGTGAGGGCGTACCCTGTTTCCACGGTGAGCCCAGTCTCCTCGGAAAATTTAAGGTTAATATATGGGAAGTTCCTTCTCTACACTAGCCTTCGCATACAACGTCGTACGGGTCCAGGAACGGGAAAACCGCTTCGCATAAAGTATAAAGTGTGTTTATCTTTTCGTGCTGTACCGCAGAAGCTGTACCGCAGAAGGAAGGTGGACGTTAAAGGGTTTGCTTTCCTGTACCGTATTCATTTGAACAATTCGAAAAAGCCTACCAAGGATTAAAAATCTAAGCTCATCGTGGGTTAGGGTTGCGGTAAGCACCGGAGTTTAGGGTTATTCGTCGTTTCAATGAATTATTCCTCAAATGCCTAGTATATCTGTCAAATATTCCTATTTTGAGGCGTTTTACCTTATTCAAGTACAAGCCAATTGACCCTAAAATCAACTATCCTTGCTAGGCTTTTTTGAATTTTCCATATGAAGACGGTAAGTAGATTATTAATAAAGTGGAGTACCAGAGATGGGCTCCGAAAGTGGTCCGTGCGATATACCTTGAATAATAAAGCTTTATTGAATAGAATAGATATTTTAATGGTTTTTCAGTTACGTTATTTATAATATAGAATCTTGATTTCAAATTTCGATTTTTTATAATTTCAAAAAAGAACAAAGATTGAGAATTAGTATATATAATAATACTCGAAATTTCAATATAGAAGTAATATTAATTAAACTTTATATTAAAGAATAAATATAAATATTAAATAAAATTCAAGAAATCCCAATGGTTTAATTGGTTGATAAGATCCCTATTAAGCGACGGAGCCCATCTCTAATACTCTAGAGAATAAAGAGATCATCTCATTTATTATCTATTTCGATTGCTTAGGACTCGTTCGAATCGATCTTTTTTTATATTAGACTAATATATTAGAAATATTAGCCTAATATCGTATTTATCGAACAAAATATTGAGCCCAATATATACTAGGGGCCTGCGAGCCCCCGGACCCCTTGCTTTTTAAGAAAGTATTATATAATTATATTTATGATTATAAAAATCTAAAAAAGAAATCTTATTAAAAGCATACAGGCGAAGTCGGTTTATCTTATTTTTATTTAGAGTTTATATTTTTATTTAGATTTTTCATTTTTATTTAGATTTTAATAGGTCACTTTACATCAGATCATTAATTATACCATTGAACTACGAAAGCTATAGCATTAAAATGATTTTTATTAATATTAGGCCCGCTATATTCAATATAACCCTCTTTCAATTAATTATATAAGCCCTAGCTATATCTATACTACTAAAACTTCAACCCTTTAGAAAACCCTTAGTTTTAAAGCTAGTATTATAAAAATTATATCATTTGAAAGACCTTAGCTTCTTATATATGACTATTACTTTTCTTTTCTTTTATTCAATTCCTATTCATTGTGACGATCCTGTCATATTAGTGGATCGGCTAGGTCCTCACGTGATCCACAATCCTGTATATTACCACTTCCTTTCGAAGAGCTCTTCTAGCTCTTCACCTTAGTATTCTAAATGATGCAATCGTCACATTCATTTAAATAAGCTAATTTGAATAATTTCGTTGAAAACCCCAAGGGTTTGCGCTATGGCCACAATGCCAAGGAAGTTACAAAATCATTATGACCAATGAGATCGCTAGAATCGAGCTTTACTAAGCGAGGTTCTCTTTTTTCGTATATATACAAGAAAGCGGGCTAAACGCATTAGGCGTATTAGGTAACTACTTTTAGTAATATACTCAACTGAATCGTATATAGCTTTCAAGAGAAGACGCACTATACTTAATACTAATAATCTATCTATTCTATATATCTTTTCTATACAGATTCGATTCTCGCGAATAGCAAGATTATTAAGAAGATAAATCTCCAATTAAACTATATTAGATCTAATATATAACTAAAATATTTCAAAATAAATATAATATTTAAGCTAATAAAATATTAAATCTAATAATCTTAAAATAATAAATACAATAATTGTTCTCAATTTTTCTTATATAATAATCAATAACAACTTTTGAAATATAATTAAATAAATATCGTACAGGACAATAGCATATCACGATGGAGGGGAATGATTGGACAATAATAGTATAAGTATAAAAATGTATATATCTCCTCATCCACAGTTCGAACTGATCTCTTCTCGTAGAGAAGAGATAGGATTATATACTGGGTAATCCTCGGGTTCCGGTCACGGGAGCGGTGATCAGTTCTGCGGCCGATCCGGTTATCGTTGTTCCGCTCCGGAGTATTCTATATAATGAATCTCTGATCATCACATGATCTGATCCACGTGGGATACAACACTGTTTCCGTCACAATAAATATATTTAAGAAAAAGCATGATCTTCTTTATTTTGAATTCAATCTTATATATCTCAATATTATTTTAAATATATTAGTCTCAATCAAATATACCTAATATATATTAGTTTTAATATTTCAATTATCCTTGCCATTTTATCATCTGTTGGAACACGTGACTGAGAATATGTCACGTTCTCCCCCACTTACGCACGAAGTGCGTATGTGGGGTAGAACGCGTATATAGCTTTAGCAATGCCCCCTTCATACAAAGGGGGCAGACAGAATTATAATACCTCTTTACTCTATATGCTTTATGTGTATACACACCTTACTAAGTCGATCCAATATTATCATTAGAGATTTCATTAATTAAATAAAAAATCGATCCGAACAAGCGCTTAGTAGTCAAAACGAGCTGAGTAAACTCGCAATAATGCTAAAATGCTTCCGAACTGCTAAAAACTCTCCGAGACTCATCTAGAAAATACAACTCATTATCCACCCAGTCCAGTAACCTGTCTTCTGGATCCCAACGCGGGGGGGAGGGGGGGCATTTCAATTCCACTGTCTAAATTAGTATTAGTCTTTTTCTGATTTAATCTATCGAAGACTTTGTTGCAGAAGAGCTGAGGGATATACATCCAAAAGTTTTGCTGAGTCCGAAGAACCCGACCCCCACCTTTCCCCACGCCCTCGTTAAAACCGTAAGCCAAGACTCTCTCCGCAGAAATGCCGAAATGGTGAACCACGGTTTGCAGTTCCTCGTGTAAGGGAAGTAAGCAGGGCTCGTTTCGCGGCTTCTTGTTCCTTAGCCGTGGTCTTACAGTCATTGGGAAATGGAGTATTGTCATTATGATATCATACTAAGTTAGATTGTATTTGTACCGGAACACAGCACACTTGGGGATTTTTTTGTAGACCGATCAAGATACCTCCACTTACATATTTCAGCTCGTGGGATTGATAGTAAATAATACTGATCTTGTGAATAATAATCCGCAGAGACCCCTGTTCATCTGAAGAATATCGTATAAACTCAGTAGACTCAGAATCTACCTAACAGCATTAAGACTAGCATATTACCGATCTCCCCAGTCAGACTTCTTGAAATCCGATAATTTTTCCACTTTTTTGTTGATTATATAATCATTCACGTGAGATAAGCACGTGAATCACTTAGTATTGATTTTTAAGAATTATATTTAATAGAGCTTTCTAACTTAGATCTATTTCTATTATTAAGTTCTAATATCATTTTTGATTTCAGAGCAAAATACTAATTATTGATTTAAAAAAAATTGATTGAAATTATATAAATTATTCCTTTTATTTTATTTTATGAGGTGAGGCTTTGAGACTACGCTTAATGCGGTTAGATAGATTTCGAGTCTACTGAATTTATACGATATCTAGTTTTGCGCTATATATTATAAGAGGACGTATTTATAATAAACATCGGGCTGTAATTAAAGCTAATTTCCTTATCAAAATTATACTTTATTTTATTTATATAGTAGTAGTAGTAGCGCTCTCCCGATCGACAGCGATCGACCTGATCATCCGCCGACACCCGGATGGCATACGAAACAAGGCCCTCTGAAGCAGGACCACAAACCCTTAGACAGAACAGCCGCAGGATCGCCATGAGCGGTACTAAGCGGGGGAACACCAGAGGCAACAAGCCCCTGATTAGCTAACATTACACTACTATGAGCGGCTGGAACGCTAGCGGCCCGTAGGCCCGCTTCTTAGTACGTCTAGAATACCCCTTGGGAGGTCAGATATTAGACGTTAATCACTATAAATAAATAAATAAATAAATAGTAGTAGTAGTAAATTCATAATCGATTCGGTCTATATAACTATACTAAGACCATATAATATGTCTGTATCTATATATCACGGAGGTAATAGCTATGTCTAATGGTTACTTTGATTAGGAGATAGATATATAAAGTAATCAATACCTTTGATACAAAAACGACAACAGCGAGCTTAGAGCATATTAAGCCGCACCCCTCTATTACATAAACTCTTATATTAGATACAACTACAGTTGTTGCCAACGATGCGAGCGCTATGGCGACTACCCCTATAAGAGCATTGATTGCAATCGATTCTCAATTCATTTGCAATCGATCACCACTCTTACCCTTACTATTCAATAATAACAATACAAATATATAAAGTGAAAATACTACAAGAATTGCTATTCCATTCTCATTAATATTAAAAGGATTTTTTATTATAATTCAACTTAATATTCTTAATAAGTAAATACAACTCAAATATAAGATATACAAAGTGTTTGAAGTAATGCTCCATCAATTCGAAGATAGTAGTATGTCAAAGAAAGTAGCTTTTAGTAAAAAAATATATAATATAATAATAAACAATATTAAAAATAGTCTAGTACAATTCATAATAAAATCTATAACTAGAAATAAGAATAGTAAGAGCTCCGATTATATCTATACGGATATTACAAAGACCCCGAAAAACTCGAGTACATTTCCAAATACGATTGTGTACACGCAAGAGCAAATCAGTAAATGAAGATCGGCCAAACTCTGGAAAACTAAAGTGAATACCCGGATACTAGTAGTAGGTATTACAATATCAACAATAAATTGTCCTAATACTTATATATTGTGTCACGGGTTCACTAGCGTAGTATATTAGCGTAGTGGATGCTTAGTCATCTTTGCCATTATATGGCAAAGTTACATCATACCACTTTCAATCTCTTTGTAGAATATTATATATCCAATCTAGTACCTATTCTTTGTACTGTAATAGTATATTCTATTTTCTTAAAGGTCCTGTTGCTATATATCAATAGCAATCCGATTTTGATAACAATATTTTGATAAAGATTTCGTTTTTGCTTTTGTTTTTATTCTCATTTTTGTCTTTATCCTTATTTTTATTTTTGTTCTTATTTTCGTCTTTACTTTTAAAATAATGGATATACTTGATTTATTGTTTATAGAAAACGGAGTTCAAATATCTAACAATCTTAGAATAAGTATTCGAATTGTCTTTACTAAATAGCAATGATTTGTAAGTGAACTTTTAAGTATCTCCAATCCCGATCTTCGAAACCCAGTGCTCAGTCTTTTTAAGAACAAACAATTATATTTATATTATTTATATAGTATTGTTAATAATTCATTATCACGCTAAAAGTGATATCACCGATAGCATTAAGCTAATTGGGTTTATATAGGCTAATTCTCTCGTGACACACCCCCGAGATTGCTGACTAGCTGGTTGTAGGCAGTAATCTCTGTACTAGCCTCATTGAGTCATAAATGCGCAAATCTCTTCCTATCTCCATGTGATGCCAAATCTAGGTTCTCTTTTGATTGGATACAACTAGTATAGGTTCTCTCTGGATACATCTAATAGGCTGAGCGGAGATAGTGGGGCAACAGAGCAGGGTCCTCACATTAGCTCCAATAGGCCAAGATCAGATGACTAATGTGGGTCTGTTGAAATACCCTCTTATAAGTGGGCCCACGAAAAACCACTACAAGAGAGTACGGTAAAGTGAAGAATTATGCCACTGCGCTATAAACGCATACCGGGCTCATAACTATCACGCTAAAAGTGATATCACCGATAGCATTAAGCTAATTGGGTTTATATAGGCTAATTCTCTCGTGACATTCATTAAAGTCATTTTATAATATATAGATTAGAATAAATGCAGATCTAAGTAACGAGTGTACAATCCTAGCCGATATATAAATCTACTTACAAATCCAGATACAATTAAATATAGTATTACAAAACCAGCTTTTCTAATTATTATTTATTTATTTATTTATTTATTTATAGTGATTAATATCTAATATCTGACCTCCCAAGGGGTATTCTAAATGTACTAAGGAGCGGGCCTATAGGCCGCTAGCATTCCAGCCGCTTATAGTAGTATAATGTTAGCTAAACAGAGGCTTGTTGCCTCTAGTATTCCCTTGCTCAATATTGTTTATAGCAATCCTGCGGCTATTCTATCTAAGGGTTTGTAGTTCTGTTTCAGAGAACCTTGTTTCGTA
This sequence comes from Botrytis sinoallii, assembly GCF_014898435.1. Lineage (NCBI taxonomy): Eukaryota > Fungi > Ascomycota > Leotiomycetes > Helotiales > Sclerotiniaceae > Botrytis > Botrytis sinoallii. The sequence goes on from NW_024066037.1 coordinate 2,203,481, forward strand.
TACTATCCGGGTGTTAGCGGATAATTAGGTCGATCGTTGTCGATCGGGAGAGTACTTGGAGTGCTTATAGCTATTTAATATGAGTTTTAGGTTGATTGGGGTAAAGAACTCATCCTTAGGGTATTAGAATAGATTGGAATTTATATAGTTCCGTGTAGTTTGAGTATATCCTAATATAGAATCTGGATCTAGCAAGAAGGTCAGTAAAGTTATATTATATTTGCAGGATGTGGTTGATATATACTATTATATCCCATTCGAATCAAAATCGATTTGATACAAGTGGCCAATTGTTGTGCATCTGATTATTGATTGAATATTAAAAGAAATGCAATGGGCTTTTCTCAATTCTGTATATACAGATGTTTATATTATTTTTGTAATTGAATCTGATGTAATAGATTGTAAAATCACCATATCCGATTCATATTACTATAAGTCTATATAATACCCTGCGAAAAAGCTTGAGGCTTTTTGGTTTTAAGATATTATATATCGGTTTCCATACATTATACATTTCGAAGATCAGGCCCCTTTTTTCCTTTTACTATCTATTCTTGGAGCGCTGATATTTAACATGTAGGATAAAGCGGGAGCTGCTAATTATAGGGAGGTAGAATGGGTTAGGGTCAAGCGGTCTAGTTGTGCTTTGATTAGTAAGGCGATTGGCTATTTTGTTGCCTTCAATCTCAGTATACCCAGGGAACCACTTAATTACAATATCATAATATTATATTACTTAATAGTATTTATGATATACTCATTAAAAGAAGGCAGCAGTGCTTCTTTGCATTCTCTAGATTATTAAGATACTATCAATATATAACTATATTCGTTTTTAGTAGGGGCAATTAATGATATTCAGGAGGCATTCTAGTCCCCGTTATACGTTAATCGCCTTAGTATCAAAAATATGCGATTGTTTGCGTATATGGCTATAGCCAGTATCGATTTGTTGCTTGCTATAATAGATTATAAAGCTATACCCTATATAGTAATTGTATTCATTATATTATTCAGATCCATCTGAAAATATAGAGTAATCTTCTTAGGGGATTAAGTTCTATTATTTCTTAAATACTTTCACAGTATTCTCTTTGTTCATATTATTTATTGGATTAATACGATACTCGAAAGAGAAATGAGGTTGTAAGAGTCTGGGGCACTCGATGGCAAGGATTGTTTATTCTATTCTTTGCAATTTTGTATTAAAATCTTTTAGAGTATTTATACCTTATCCTTTTTTTCTAATACATAGCTTTAATCGATTTACAAATAGATATTGTATATTTATTATCTGAAGTCGAAATGCAAATCTTAGTTTAGCTTACTCTAATGTAACAATTCCAATTAGAAAACTAGCTTTTACAAGAAATGCGATCATTGGGGTTATCTTGTAGATAAGTAAAGCTCCCTGTATTATATTATAAATTGTCTTGCTGACTAAATCAATATGTTTTTTGATTCCAATACTGATTGAAATATAGCCTGCATTTGGGTATTGTTTGTATAGCCTATTGAATTATATTTCGAAGCTGAAAAGAGCGATAAGAAGTATATAGGTAATAATTGCTTTTTGTAAGTAAACTGCAAATAATCCGTAGACTATATAAACTATTAATCGGATATGGGATATAATATGTATAGCTTTTGCGATATGTATTTTGATATATTATAGGAATATTAAATGCCAATCAAAAAAGACATCAAGCTAGTGTAAGGTTGATTATATTCTATTAATAAATCCTAAAGGGATTGGTGTGATAACTAGATCCCGATTTATTCTTATAATTGGATTTGTAATTTCATGTTTTCTTGATATATAAAGTAGCTCAAACTTTTCCAAAGCGAAAAAGACTTTATTCTGATCTTTTTATTATAGAATGCATTGAATGGTTTAGTGAAGTATATATATATTTATAGATAGATCCTTAGATATATAATATATAGCTATATCATTAGTATATTCGAAGTATTATACTCTATCTTAATTGAAAAGCTTAGTAAGATAAAGAGTATACAGAATAAAGGAAAATAGCAATTCCTAAAGAGTATTATATATAATCAGGAAATCCTGTATTGTGATTTCTTCAAGCCTTATATACATATATCTCCCAGTTAGGAATAAATCAATGAATTGCAAGAGTGCCATAAACCAATTCTGCTTCTTTATATATTATAAAAGCCATCTTTTAAGGAATACATTATAAACATCTTATATATCTATTATTATTAATATAATCATTTTGCTAATTGCTAAAGTAAGCTCAGTATTATAAATAAAGATAGCTGTGAGATTAATACCAGTTTTTTTCGATAGCACTCCGCAATGCTGAGAGTTAATAATGTTGTATTTTATAGCTGTTTATACAATTTGACTAGCAATATATCTTTCTAGTTTTTTTCTAATATATAATATCAATGTAATTGGCCTCTATGATCTTGGGGATATGTCACGGATCACTTCTGGGAGTATTCAGAAGCTTTACCGCTGAGCTAAACGCCCAAAAGACTAGGAGGTAGAACTGGAAGTTCTACCTTACTCTCACATATATAGCAGGACAGGACAGGACAGAAAGGGCTTAGTGTCACCCCGTGACACCACCCCCCTTCTTAAGGTATGGTCTCCATACCATCACCTACTAGGAGGTTTCAGGATTCAGGATTCTGGATTCTAATGCCTCAGGCATTCAGACAGGCAGACAGGATCTATATATGCTAGCCCCCAAACCAATGAAGGCTTGTAAGCTATAAGTGGGCCCCCCACACAGCTCCACTTATAACCAAGGGTAGTTCTACCTAATGTCACGGGATCACTTCTGGGAGTATTCAGAAGCTTTACCGCTGAGCTAAACGCCCAAAAGACTAGGAGGTAGAACTGGAAGTTCTACCTTACTCTCACATATATAGCAGGACAGGACAGGACAGAAAGGGCTTAGTGTCACCCCGTGACAGGATATTCTATTCTTCTTATCAACCTTGAACAATATAACTATTTTAGCGAGTTTTTTATTTGTTAGGGTAATAACTGAATCTAAAATAAATCACGAAAATCTTATATATTACACTCTTTATACTAAGCCAGTATATCTTAAGAAGGTGAATAATTGCCCAATTGATTTCGAGTGATATGCTTTTAACTCCTATTATATATTTTTCTATTTTCTTCACAATAATCATTCTTTTTTATAATAAGATCATCTAACAGCTCTATTTCTATAAAGGGTTATACTATAAATCGTTTAATACTTTAAAGCAATCGAATATTATTGTAAAGAGTACTTCGGCTTTTTCCCTAATATTAATAATCTCCTGATCTTCAATTACTAGAGGAAAGGCCTTGAGGCTTGCTTTTGGGATTAGCTTATACTAGTTTATAACTTTATATAATTCCTAATCATTCTGTATATCATTCAAGTGCTTAATTCAATAAGCTCGTTTCGATATTTGTATAACCCTCTGTAGATTCTGCTGGATCATTGCCATTCCGTTAGTAATTTCAGTTCTCCTAGTTTATATATATATTCAATATACCTTCTTACACTTATTAATCTATTATAAGAATAATCAATAAGGTTTGCAGCCTTTTTGCTCCACAATTACTATAAAAATGCTTAATACACTTATAAGTCTAGTGATTAGTCTATCGATATTCACACAACAAATTTCGAAGGAAACTTTTCTTCGAAATACGACCTTCTCACGATCGCTCTAGATCATAGTTATCAATACAATTCCATTGCAATTATCTCCAAGTGATTCTGGCCAGTAGTTGTTGTGATACTGCCGCCGACGCTTCGAAACACGAAACGCACGCGAAAAAACGCGTGAAAAACTCTGTTCCAAGACTTCAGAACAGACAACCCAATCTCAACATCAATATGGAACACTCCGATTGTATAGTTGTAGAGGTTCCAAATACTAATCTGAATACTCTTTCAGATATAGATATGAGAGAAGCCACCCCAGACCAATCTATAATACCAAATACCTATCCAGCAATCACTTCCAGCCCTCCTACAACCCCAAATTTGCCTACTTATTCCAGAAGAACCCCAATCGAATTATCAAGCCTTACTTCATCAATCAATCAAATAACCAGTCCTGAAATCAGAATACAAGATTTCAGTATACCTAGCGATCCTTTTATTACTCAAAAGCCAAACAACATCACTCAAATTTTCAACCAAAACAAAAAGCGAAACTCTACTACACTACTCACCAATCCAAACAAGCAATTCAAAATCCAAAACGATCCAATCACTCCTAAAGAAGCTATTCTAAAAGCTAGAGATCTCATAGTTCTAGCTTCCACTCTCTCTCAATCACGTGACGAACAATCTAAGCTATTAGATCTTTTAGAAATCTTTAGAGAATACACTGAAAAAGGAAATCTCACTACAGCTTCCAAAATCATCACATCCCAAATCAATCATTTGGAAACAGCTACACGGAAAATCGAATCTCAAACCAAAGCTTTAACCAAATCGGCTCCCACCAGTACCACAATATCAACATCAAAACCTTCTTACGCTAATATTACAAAAGAAGGGGAATGGAATCTAGTTACTAAAGGAAAAAGTAACAAATCTATTCCAATAGAGAAAAAGACTAGTATTATCCAAAAACGATTACTCTTAATCAAACCAGAAATCCCTAACTCCAAAACCTTCTCGCCCTTAACGATTCGAAACAAGATTAATGAAGCCTTCCAGGAAATTGGAATCAAAGGACCAGTAGTTGCTGCAGCAATACTCTCTCTCAATAACAATATCATTATCACTACTAATGATCCCTTTACAACACAATTCCTAATTGAAAAGAAAGCCATCTGGAAAAATGTTATCAAATTCGAAAGGATTCAAAAAGACCAAGAATGGCATAGGGTTATTATTCACAATATCCCTATAAAAGAGTTCTCTGGGCCCAAAGGAATGGATTTGATTACAACTGAAATCAAAACCTTCAATACAGATTTCAAGCCAATAGGAACTCCCTTCTGGCTCACTCCAATAGCCAAAAGAGCCCACCAAAAAGACGGCGCTATCGTTATAGCTTTTGCCTCAAAATCAGAAGCCGAACTAGCTATTCGAAAGCGGTTGTATATTGCAGGCACTAGTGTCAGAGTAGAACAATTCTACGAATCCAAACCTACTACACAATGCCAAAAATGCCAGGGCTTTGGGCATCAAAGCTCGTATTGCAAAAAAGACCCTTCTTGCGGATTGTGCGGAGGCAACACATTACAGCAATACACCTCTGTATGGTCTGCAACTTAAGAGGAAAACTCTGCTCTCATATTATCACCAAATGCTCTAATTGTCAAGGAAATCATACAGCTAGCTCTAAAAGCTGTGAAATCTTCAAAGCTATTCAACAAAAAAGCCAACAGCACTAATCAATGTGTTACAATAATATCAGATTTCTTCAAATAAACCTCAACAAAAGCTCCCAAGCCACAGAGAACGTTCTACAGCTTGCTCTTGAGCTCAATATTGATCTGATTTTAATTCAGGAACCTTGGATTCAAAAAAATGGAACCAATTTCTCTAATTGCAGATCGACTATACACTCCAATTTTATACAAATTCTCCCCAACTTCAACCCCGATCTCAAACCCCGAACCCTCCTATATATTTCCAAAGACCTCCGAGCTACAGTTAATCTAGCCCCTCATTCGCCAATAGACCCGGATATACAGATAATAAACTGCCAAAATGAAAGCGAAACCTTCCAAATTATCAATATATATAACGAAGCAGATCAAGCACAGGAAAAAGGATATACAATTGATCGGTCCCTTTACAATCTATCGATTAATCAACAAACAATAATATTAGGCGACTTCAACTCCCATCATCCATTATGGAATCCCTTTTCAAACAAAAGCGCTAATGCCGATCAACTAGCAGAGTGGATTGAAGATCAAAATCTAAGTCTATTGAATGAGCCTGGAGCTACTACTTTCTTTCGAACTAATCTGACAAATCCAAGTATACTCGACCTCACACTAGCTTCTCAAAGCATCTCTTCAAGGATACAAGATTGGCAAACACTTTCTAATATTGGATCCGATCATTCAGGGATTCTATTTGAATTAAAAGGAAAAGAGATTTCAAATACCCCTCTTCAAGAGCCAATAATCAGATATCATACAAAGCTAGCCAATTGGGAGCTATTCGAATCTATTCTACAATTCAAAGCCAAACACTCGCCCACTCTAGCCGAACTAAGTATGTTTACAACAACTACACAAGATTCGATTGATTTCCTTCAAGAAAACGATATATATCGTTCCAAATTGGATCAAGCTGCTAGCGAACTTACAAGGATTATCCAAAAGGCAATGGAAAGCTGTACTCCGAAGGTTATAACAAACAAAAGAGCTAAGCCATGGTGGTCTCCTGAATTGAAAGCCCTTCGAAAAGAACTAGGAAAAGCAAAACAACAAGTTGAATCCAATCTCGAAAATATTAGTTCAAAAGAAGCTTATCGAATTATCAGAAACAAATACTTTCAAGCTATTAAAACAGCAAAGAAGAATCATTGGAACGATTTCCTAGAAAAAGAGAACACTCAAACTATTTTCAAAGCAATGGCCTATACAAAGGATTATCAAAATCAAAGGATCCCTGATATTACTTCAGAAACCTCTTTTGAAGGAAAATGCTCTGCTTTTCGAACTACTCTGTTCCCTCAACCTCCTATCACAGCCGAACCTGAATGGGAAGGATATCAACAATCCAACGAATGGGAATGGCCTGATCTCTCTAAAAATGAACTAAAGAACGCCTGTTCGGCTAAAATTCAAGGGAAAACTCCTGGTCCAGATGGTATTACTCAAGAAATCATTACAAGAGCGTATAAAGCTATTCCACAAACCTTCTTTATTTTATATAGCAAGCTTCTCAATATTGGATACCACCCACAATGCTGGAAACAAGCCACTGGAGCAATCCTAAAAAAAGCTTCGAAACCAGATTATTCGATACCAAAAGCGTATAGGGTTATTGCACTTCTCAATTGCTTAGGAAAAGTAAGCGAAAGGATTCTAGCTCAACGATTAGGATATCTAGCGGAAACTACCCATCTCTTACATTATAGCCAAATGGGAGGACGACAAAAGAAATCGGCAATCGATACAGCTCTCCTTTTGAATACAGAGATTGAAAGCAACAAGCGAGCTAATAGTAAGACTTCGGTTTTATTTATGGATATAAAAGGAGCATTCGATCATGTTTCAAAAAATCGATTATTGGATATCTGCAAGAAGCTGAGACTACCAACCAATCTTATCTCCTGGATAGCTTCATTTCTTCAACAAAGACAACTAAAACTATCTTTTAATAATCAAATCGAATCTTTCAAGCCAATTTCGACCGGAATACCACAAGGCAGCCCTATCTCGCCAATCCTCTTCTTGATTTATATTAGAGATCTTTTCCAAAACAATTCAATCAAATTCCTTTCATATATTGACGATATCGCTCTTATCACTAAGTCATCTACTTGGAGAAAGAATGTTAATTCGTTAGAAAGAGCTACAAAACAATTATACGAACTCAGCTCAAAGAATGCAATCCAATTCGATTTAGCTAAAACAGAGCTAATGCATTTTTCCTCTTCCAAATTAACAGCTCAATATCCTATTACTTTACCCAATTCGGAAACAGTAATACCCCAATCTCTAATTAGATGGCTTGGTATCTGGTTCGATCCGAATCTCAAATTCGATCAACACGTCAATATCAGAGCAGCACAAGCGAAAAGAGCCTTTCAACGAATGGCTCGCTTAGCTAATACAGAAAAAGGCCTTAGTCCTAAGGCTATGAGACAGCTATACATAGCTTGTATAACTAGTATTGCTGACTACGGATCGGAAGTTTGGTGGAAAGGCCAGATCAAATTCAAGGACACGCTTCAATCACTTCAAAATCTAGCTCTTCGAAAGATACTTGGAGTCTTCAAAACCGCCCCAATCCTTCCAATGGAAATCGAAGCAGGACTAAAGCCAGCAAAAATCCGTTTAGACTCAAACATAAAACGATATGCCTTTCGATTAGTGAAACTATCACCAAATCACCCAATCAATATCGAAAAAGAAGTGCTATCTCAACACAAATCGGACCTAGAAGCAATGGCTACCCCTCGAAGGAAACGTTACAAGCCACTTCAATTAGATAAAATAAGAGAATCCATAGAACAAGATTTCAATCCATCTACTCTCGAAAAGATTACCCATTTCAACTTCCCTCCCTGGAAAAGAGATACACCTTACAAAGTCAATATTAGTAAAGCCTCGAAAGAAGATACAGCTACTCTTCACAATATTATATTTAAACACAGAGATCAAAATACAGTTTATATATATACTGATGCATCTTCTACCAAAAAAGGAATTGGAATAGGAGTAGGGATAGTTGCAATACAATCAAATGGATCAATCTCTTATCGAAAACGTTCGAATATTGGTATCAATCAATTAGTATACAATGGAGAATTATTGGGAGTTACAAAAGCTATCGAATATGCTAGCACTGTAGCATATGAAGGACAGAAATTCAAGATCTATTCGGACAACCAAGCTGGACTCTATCGTCTAAAAACCCCCTCCGATCACCCCGGGCAAGCCTACCAAATACGAGCAATCAAGGCAGCAGAGGATATTAGAGCAAAAGGAGCTGAAGTCTCTTTAAATTGGGTTCCAGGTCACACTTCGATACAAGGAAATGAAATGGCTGATAAATTAGCGAAAGAAGCAACTTCAATACGGGCCACTTCAAGCGAAACCAGTATAGGGCTACTTGGTATGATAGTAAAGAAACACGACTCCGATCAATGGCTAGAGACTCTCAATCAATACGAATCCAGATCAAATCAATCAGATACAACCTATTCGAAACTCTTCCCATGGAAAATCAGCTCCAAAATCAAGCTACCAGAAGGTACTAAGCGAAATACTGCTAGCGCCTTCTTTCAACTCAAAATCGGCCACGGTTATATTAAGTCTTATTTACATCGATTCAAACTTTCAAACAATAAGTGTATCTGCAACAATATCGAAACAGCTGCACACCTCCTTATTGGTTGCCCAATATATAGAAAAGAAAGAAAGGAAATCTTCAAAGAAATACCAATCTCGAAAATCAACCTACAATTTCTGCTACATACGAAAATAGGTATCGAACTAGCAATCAAATTCATCAATACTACCAAATCGCTACTCGAACTTGGCACCTATCAAGAGCCGAGATACAAAACGAAATTGTGGAAGAAGAAGAGACAATAAGAGAAGGAGAGAGAGCCATTTTGGAAATGGAAAGAGAAGGAGGAGGATGAGAGAAAAGATAGAAAAGAAAGGGTTTAACCCTCTCTACTCTATATCTTACTATACGCACTTCGTATAGTAAGCGGGAACGAGTCCCCAGTATTAGTTTTCACTTACCCTATTGTTAAAATTCCTAATTTTGTACTTTAAAAGTTATCCGCTAGACCATTTGGCCTAGCCGTCCTATATAGTCATAGACTGAAGGTGGACGTTAATTAAATCAATCAATCAATCAGTCTATCGATATTATAAATAAATTGAAAATCCGGGTTCTGGAGGTTTGCTAAGCAGTTAACCATTATACCTACTAGGCAGAATAGATCTGAATTATATATCCGGATATACGCTTACTTGTATTTAGAGGTTTCTCTATCCGAGATGGTAATAACTTGAATAACATAATTAAAGCCGTTATACAGATTGTTATTAATCATTGTTATAGCAATAATCAGATTAGAAAAGGTCAGGTCCAGAATATATCCCCTTGTATGTGTAGGGACATTAGGAGTCCTGATATATTTTATTTTCTATTTAACAGTTTATTATGTAAATATATTATTTTAATTAACAATTACTATTCCGGATTCCCATAAATTATACTTAGTATTGAAGTCATCTTCAATAATTATATCAATTCCTGAGGCGATTTTTAATCCGAATATATATTCTATTATTAACAAATCAAGCGGAGTGTAATAAATATTAAGGATCGAATACTCATTAATATTAATTCAAAATAAATCCTTGCTTCCGGTCTGTCTTATTTATTTGACCTTCAAGTTATCTCCTTTTTATATATAAATAATTACTTATAGCCTATACTTAGAACTATCAGCCGCTCCTTAAATATCGATCAACTGATATTAGTTATATACAGTATGATTTTGGATTGTTGAGTTATCATATAGTTAGGGTTCTTGGATATAGATAATATTCATATTAGTCTCTTCAGTAATCTATAAAAAGATAATATAATTAGAGTATCCACACCCTACATTTGCCCATACGATCATGAGCCCCTTTCCCCCTATTGAGTTTGCATTGGTTATACAATTCATATAGAAATAGTGGTAGCTTTATCGGTATTTGACTCATTTTCCTCATTTATTTCAAAATCGGGAGATAAAAAGGCTTTTTCAGTTATAGCTGTTATATTATAGTTTACCTTTTTATTAGTACAATACAAAGAGTTACAGTCCGAAATATAAATCGGATTATTGAAGGGACCCTCTCCTAATCAAACCTATTTGGATAATCAGTCCACTAATTGCCATTCGTTTTTGTAAATAATAATGCAGACCCCCAATACAAGGGATCTGGGGATAATTACTTGAGGCTATTTAACTAACATTAAAATAGATATCTTTTTTTTACATACTTTCTGAATCTCTTTTCAATTAGTAATCCTGACTTCTTTTATTTATCGGTGGATAAGCCTAATCAGTTTTCTATTAACTAATCATGATACTGTAGGGCAATTGCTGTACACAGATTGGAAGGGTTCTAGGTATCCCGTATATTGAATATTGTTTTGGTATTGCTTATAAATCTTTTTATTAATATATTTAATAATTAATTTGTTATACCTAAAATAACAAATTAGGTAATAACATATATACAAATTACAATATAGCTAGCATCCATTAGAATATTGTTGTAATTGAGGGTGTTGTGATCTATTAAGGGGCTTCGAGTATTCACTGATATTAAATAGCCGGAATGGTTTTACTATCTTCTTAAAACTAATAATTCAATTGGCCCTTCCTATAAAAAGATTTATCCTATACTTAAAAACTCTATATTATATTAGTTCCTCTCCTACCTGCATTTTAATCTCTTCTCGGATAATTGTGTCTGAGAGTATTATAAATATGTTTAGTGTGTTATAAAGGATCTAAAGCACAATATAGTTATACCAGATCTCCGCAGCTTGAGCATCATCCGCACCAAACATAATGATCAGTTGTATACAATTTTTGTCTTGCAAAAGGTTTTTGTATTTCTTTGGCATTTTGTATTTCAGGGTTTACTCTGTTTTATTATAATAGAGCAAAAGGATTAATTTAAATCTTAATTTAAAAACTGCTTTTATAATCTTCAATTGTAATTCGAAGGGGTTATTAACGATTATTTATTGCCTATTTCTTATCTTTATAAAGATTGTATAACTATTTCGCTCTTATTGTTTGTATTCCTATATCGTTTCCATCGTTTTGAATATACTCGTCTTAATGCTCTTTAGTATCTGAGACACCCCCCCAGTCTTGAGTATATCAATATAGAATTTAGTAATTCCCTCTAGAGTTACTCTTATAATTGATATAGAAATTCTCTATATAAACCCAGCTTGTCTTATAATCTTAATCATACTATCAATACACACAGATCTCAATATATCAGCATAGCTCAATTCCATCTTGTTCAAAGTTTTAATGTATATATCAATCACGCTTGTAATCTTTAGGGTTATTTATTACTTTTTATCCTCCTTATAGAATTGATCAGTTATTGCTTTATAAATAAACTATATATTATTATTTTTATTTATTTTAATTATCGATATAATTATTGTTGTCATCATTGAAGTGATTGGATCGCGACCTGATACACTCAGCGGTACAACAGGTTGTTTATAACCACATATTAACAATATTATGGTATTATAAGATTCCTTCAATATAATTTGTTATAATATAGCTAGTATCCGATTTTTGTTTCGTATGATTTGTGATGTATATAGATCTTATATTTTGTAATAAATATGTTTCTAATTATTATAAAATATATTAATCTAGATCTTTAACTTATTTATTAGTACTTAACAATAAACCTTTAAAAATCTGGAAACCTTTAAAGGAAAGAAGATTGATATAATAATACAATAGAATAAGTATTTAGCTTAAAAACAAGAATTACAAATCTACTGGATATCTGATATTATTGTATTTGATATTGAAAAAAAAAACTTTTGTATATAGCCTTCCTTATCGAAGAATATATACACTAAGAACGATTAAAAGATATTAATAATATTTTACAAAATAACTTAATCTATACAATTATCAATTCGTTTTTCAAAAAGCTTAATAGTCTTTATATTACAATCGATTTCAAATAGGAAGTAGCAATTCAGTTTGATAAACTCAAAATGCTGAAGAAACAGGTCTTTGCAATATTCTATATATAATTGGAACATTTAGGCAATCAATATTATAAGTCTGATTGAAAGATGATTCTTACTTTAAAGCAAAAAGTCTCTAAAAAACTAAAACTCATAATTTGTATAGATTCAAGTCTTTGTGTATTAAATAACATTGAAGAATAAAAAAAGAAATTTACAATTTGAAGTCAGAATTGCTGGGAGAATAATCATTATAATATAGGTTTATCAAAAAATAACCACAATCAACCTCGATTTAATACAACCCCCCCTACACTTGCTATTGCTTTATATAATAACTTTATAGAGCTCAATACAATCAAATTCCAAAACAAGATACAACAACACAAAGAGGAATGCCGTTTCAGCCTTTACTATTACTACAAGAAACTAAATCACTCTATTTGAGATTGCAACGCAAAAAAACAAACCGATATACAGCAAGTGATTAAAGAATACAACATAGAACCCCTAAAAGGAGTATCAGGATACAGTCGCAGTAATACCGAAAAAGGAAATCAACAATTCGGTTGAGGCGGACAATATCGAAGCAATAACAATTACAATCAGAATGACTTTTGAGAATATGGCTATCAATAACAGCTTTACACACAATAACAGCTTAATACAGTTTATGACTATATCGAGAATGATTCTTTAGTACCCTCGGAAAGTATCTCTAATATCTCTTTATATAACAGTACAATATCACCATCATTATCCAACAGCATATACAAGTTTCCAGGAAATATATCATTTCCATAATAAGTTAGCTGTAGAGGTTATCAAGAAACAAGGAATGGATAAGACACACTATAGATAGTACTGAGCCGTTACAATTCAGCTTTATAAATAGCAAATCTCTACTTGTCCAAATTATTATGTTTCCAACGTACACTTTCCTCTTTAATGTAACTAGTCTGATTGATAGCAGATACTCCGATAAAGTATTTGCTAATCAATTATTTGTTAATTAATATAAAATTCATACCTAACTTTTACCCTATTGCCGATAGCTTTGCTTAGCTAACAGTAATGTAGCAGATATTATTATAGAATACTTTATTATGCCTATAGCAATAGGATTATATTTAGAAATCTGGATATTCTTTATTACAAAACTCTTTTCTGATATACTAGTCATTTTTAGCTTATTATGATTATAATGCTATAATCTGTATATAGATTAAATGAATATAATATTTTCTTTTACTTCTCGATACTATACAACACAATATTGTCATAAGAGAAGCTTGTACCCTCAAGTATCTATAATCAAATCAATCCAATAATAATCTGATAATATCTTAACTCTTCAAAGTATTAATCCAAAGACTAAAAGGGTTTTGGATATATTATCACTACTGAAGGTTGTCTTCCAAAAAGCTTATAAGATGAAAGATTATTGATTATTATATATAAAGGATAATAACGAATTTGATAGTGATTATAGATCTGAAAATACTGATACAAAATAAGATATGCTTATTGAAGCAATACTTATCTCTAACATAAATCATTACTATACAAGAGCCTGTAATGGGAATACAGATATACAAGTATAGATGATACAAAACCAGCTGAAGATACATTTAATAGTAATGAATAAGATTGCAGAACAAAAACAAAGAAAACCAAACCCAGCAAAGGAACTATTATTACCCCTTTCAGTACTATTATCAATAATTCGAGAATACGAAATAAGCTTAAATATAAAGAATATTTAATAATTATATATCTCAAGCTTTGTTTCTTTTTATTAACAAGATAATATTTATACGATACAAATCACCTGGGACAAGTTAGATTAGGCTATAGTATCCAAATATAAGCTCGATTATATCTCTATAAATAACTTTGCTAAAAATAAGCAAAGTTATAAAGATATACTTCAAGGATGTAGTAGCCTGACAGAAGTATTTTTTACAACGCCACCACACTTATATAACTTTATTCGAGATTACTATAAACCGGCTTACCTATAAAGGATTTCTGAAATTGATATATCAAAGTTCTTAGCAGGAAAACTAGATCTCAGTAATGAAGAGATACGAAACACATTTCCTAATTAGTTTTGAGATAAATTACTAGCTTTCCTTTCTCGAAATGCTGAGGTACTACCACTACAACGAGCTTGGGATTACAGAATCGAACTAATACTAGACAAAGAATCACCTTATTTCAAAAACCGACCACTATCACCATTAGAACTCAAGGTAATTTGAAAGTAGATTGATAATAATCTTTTTAAAGGATTTATTTGGGAATCAAGATCTTATAATACAGTACTATTTCTTTTGATAATAAAATCAGAAAGCAGAATCTACCTCTTATACGAGGCCTTTTTCCGGTGGGAAAAGGGGGCACGGCTGTTTTTTGCATGGGAATTAACCCTAACGATCTTATTCGCACCCCACTTTCTGATGGGAAAAGTTTTGATAGGAAAAGTGTTTTCGCCCGGGCCCCTCCCAATGTTTTTTGCAATCTTTTTCCTATCATATATAACCTCACCTCTATCCAGTATAGCAAGTGAATTTGTTTATAACAATATGTATCAGATTTTGATTTGTATATAATATTAAATGTATATTATTTTTGGGGTACAAAGTATCAAGCAATATTTTTATAATTAATTCTATTATTTGTTAGGGGATATGCTTAAGGCTCAATTGATCTATGCTTATATTTTAATCCTGTAGACAAAAAAGGAATTGCGAAAGCGGAAATCTCTTAATAGCATTCCTCGACTGGAGTACCTTAAGGCCTTTCGAGGCTTTGAATATTTACTGTACTACACCTTCCTCACTATCCATTTCCCGCAAATACGGTACCACATAAATATTTACAGTCGGAAAGCCAATAAACATAAAACTATCCCGTTTTAACGGGAGTGTTTATTGTAAACCTATTTCATTACTAAAGATTATATCGATTATTTTCGGGTTATTAAGGATGCTGTAGTTAATCCTAACAGAGGTGGTGACGAAGTTCTTTTGATATAACCGAAGAAGGATTTACTGGATAAAATTGAACGAAATATATTAGATATTAAAGAGAATCTCTTCAAGGAGGCGGGTGTTATATGGGATATTAAGGAATCTTGTTTCGAGAGGATATTATAGTTACACGACGTTACTAAGTTCCTTTTTTATCTAATCCATTTAAAAGACAAGAAGATTTGGGCTTTATACAAACTACCATCGAAAAAGGAACTAGAAGGAGATTATCTCGAAGCAGAAAACCCTCAACTCATCCGCATCCTCAATACTGCCAAGGCCATAATGTGAGAGGTTTATCAATTATACTTTGATATATTTCTCGATCGAAAGATGATTTAACAGTGAGCTAATATCCTCAATGAATTTTATTTGGAAGTGAGTAGCAAGGTGGATGGGTTTTGATATTATAAGAATGCTTTTATCTTGATCAAATACTTTTTAATTGGAAAACAACTCTTGGTGTATTATTATTGGATGGTATATTCGGACAATGAGTTTTTTATTACCACAAAAGCGGATCAACAATTATTATGTGATATTATCGAATCGATCTTTATGTAAATTCGAGCAATAGATACTATTATAAAAGCCTTGGATATTAAAGATTCCGATGAATTCGAATTTGCTTTGAAGTGTGTTATTTGATAATTGTATTTAGCTTTAATCTATTACTCGATTGGAAGTGTCCTATTTAAATTACCTATCTTGAGTTTTTGTGCTATGAAGAGTTGTATAATCTATAGAAGGGGATTATGGGAAGAGCTAGGAAATTTTAATAGTTATCTTTCAGCTCTTATGTGGATAGTGCAATTGATTCTTTTTGATTTTGTTTGTTTTCAAGAGTAAGAGGACGAAGATCAAATTCCTGTTTTCTTTATTATTCTTTGTAAAAAGTTCTTTTAATAGTTAGTCAAGATTCTTTTTGATTATATTCTTTAATAGCATTTATATTTATTCAAGATAAGTAAGGCTTTTATTATTAAATATCAAGCTCGATAGTCTTTGGATTGTCAAATTGTAGGATATCGCGGGGTAGAAATCTTTATGGAACAGATTTCGAATTTGATGCTTTCGGAATTCTAGCAAGTTTACTTTTTATTATACAATAAATTACTCTTTGGTATGTAAGATTTAATTGTAATAGTTTTGTAGCGAATAAAGGATGACTTGAATTCCAAGGATTTTAGGGGTTTTTGGCTCTCTTACTTATACAATTCGGAATTTGTAGATAACGCCGATTTGAGGCTTTTTCGATACCTCAAAACAAACCCTAAATTGCGCATCACTTTCTTTCAGATTAATCGAAAGGAAGGGTTAATCTTGTATTCGAAGACGATACGGATTTATAAAGTATAAGCTCAGAAATTCTTAAAGTGATTTTTGATCCTCTATTACATTGCTTCTAATTCCCCTTTACGAGAGTCCGAATTACTTTTTATTATATAACAAAATATAAAACGATAATGATATGTTTATATCTAGAAAAGATTAATAATAATCTATACACAATATCATAAAGGACAATAGCAATCGGGTGTATACAAAAATAATATTCGATTCCTTTCAAAAACCATTAGGAATTTATTTCTTATGTATATTATATATATCATCCCTCTTTGATAAATCTTCCTTCGACAAGAAAATCCAACTACTTTGATATCCCTATATCTTTAATCCAATCTTTAGGAGCAGATATGAGTAAATAGTCTTATCTCAACATATTTGCGGAAAGTATACAAGCAAGCTCAGATTTCGATCCTCTATATCTCCAACTAACAACAATTCGCTACTTCTATTACAAAAGAGAAGTTTACCACAAGAAAACAAACTAACTTTGATCTGGATCATATCCCTAGGGAATTCATTGACAATGAATTTGATTTGAGAGTCTTGACTGAATTCAACAATCACAACTTTCAAACCTTCAATATGACCTACACTAAAACAACCAATCTCATTATAAATACCTTATTGCATTGCAGCTTTCGGGCTTCAGCGAATTAGCACTCCTTTTTTCGATTCGATTACCTCTTGTAAGGGAAGCGAACCTCTAGTCTATCGAATATTTTAGTTCTTCAAGTTGCAAAACGAAGTCGATTTCGTTATAGGCAAAAATACTCGAAAAAGGATCTACTTTATACAACCCAAAGATTATTCCCCTTTTCCCCTTTTCAATTTTGTCAACCCGGTTAATGTTGGAGGGTGTTGATTATTTTTGGAATTACCTTTTACAAATAAGTTATCTTGATTTTAGATACGGATTTCGGTAAGACTTTAATTCCTATACTCAGCACGAGTTTCACGGATGCTAGCACTACTATTATGATTATCTTTATGGTTGCTTTATGGATTGATATGATTAAATGTTTTAATGTAGTTGGTATTCCCTTGGTAGTGTGGTTAGTGGAGTGTCGGGAAGCCCCTCTGTTGGTGATTGTGTCAGTTGAAGCTGTTTGTAATTCTAGTTTTTTGGAATATATTTAAGGGCTCGTCTTTCGATAGAAATTGAATCGAATTATTATAGATGAGTATCACCTCACCATCACTACTAGTGAGTATTGTTCTTGTATGACTCAAGTTGGCTAATTCATTCGACAAATTTGTATTCAATCCATTTGGCTCTCAGCTACCTTGCCTTTAGTAATGAAAGAATTATTCATCGAATAGAATAAATTGGTGGCTTCTAAGATTATTTGCGAGTCTATTAATCGATTGAATCTTCAATATCTTGTTAGCTATGGAGATAGCGTTCCTTTTTTGATAAAAAAAGCGAGAGAGTTAATCGAGGTGTACTAGCCCGACCCCAATATCTTTGATTAAAGTTGTGATAAGATTATTATCTATTGTCGCACTTGCGATGTAGCTGGTAGGGTAGCGGAATTGATGGATTGTCCTTTATACACGTCGGAGTCCAGTATAGTTCGAGAGAAGGGGGAGATCATTCAATGATGGCTTTCGAATCCTTACCAATTTGTGATCGTTGTTATGTTTGCTTTCGGAATTGGATTTGATTATCTTCATATTTGATGGGTCATCCACCTCGATGCTTTGGAGCGGGTAACCGCTTTCTCTCAAGAATCCGATTGGGCGGGATGTGATGGTTGGAAGGCTTTATCTATCATTTTATTAGATTCGGTGTAGCGCCCTCAATGTGATACCTTTCTTTCACCCGATCAAGCTACTATACAACTCTACCTCACTCAACAATCTTGCTCACGTAGCATCCTCAATCAATTTTTCGATTAGCCTTCGGATTGGTATTGATACATATCGAGTAATGAGATTTATCAAGTATATAAGGAATTTTATAAGGAACCTCGCCCCCCTTACTTGATATACACTTTAAATCCACCTATTATTGAAATCGAATCCACTAGCCCTCGAGAGATTCACACTTAAGATTTTCGACAAAATCAAATCCTCGATCAATATGAACAGGACCTTCTCATCTTTCATAATTCTTACCTTTATTATCGAATTCAAAATCGCCGTTTTGATTACCTCTCTTTATAATACTCTCAACAATTTAACTAAATCAATACTAAAGGAGAGACATTTTAAGTGTGTAAATTTGATAAGAAAAATTGAATGCTATAATATATCGTATATTAGAATTATTATTAACTATAAGAGATCTGCCAAATAACTGATTCTAATTATAAAGAAAGTGAATATTGATTTTCGGATATAGTAATTTCCATTTACATTGCAGTATATAAAAAGGTAGAAAGAATAGCCTGGCTTAAAAGGCATTTTGAATAAATGTAGAAAGATCTTTTTGCATACATAATTTGGCTAAAAAAGAGGACTGATTTGGAGAGGAATGAATGGATTTATGGAAATAAGGTTGCAGTTATTATATTAAAGGAATTGTAATCTTAAATATTCTTAAAGATTAATAAAACAACTTTGAATATATTATAATTTGATCATAGAATCATTATATTCTTATAATAAATCATTTAAATTCAATCGTATATAAATAGACCTTCAGCTTACCTATTGTTATACAAGGCTCTAAGCGAAATAATCAATTTGGTTAATTTAGTTAATTTGGTTAATTTAATCAATTTGATCAATTTATAATGATAAATTAACCAATTTAATGAATTTGAATAATTTTTGATAAATTCGATTGATCAGATGAACTTGATGAATCTAATGAGTTTGATGAAATTAGTCAATTTGGTCAATTTGATCAATTTGGTTAATTTGGTCAATTTGGTTAATTTGGTCAATTTATAATGGTAAATCAATCAATTTAATGAATTTGAATAATTTTCGATAAATTCGATCAATCAGATAAACTTGATGAATCTAATGAGTCTGATGAAATTAGTCAATTTGGTCAATTTGGTCAATTTGGGCAATTTGGTCAATTTGGTCAATTTGGTCAATTTGGTCAATTTGATCAATTTGGTCAATTTGATCAATTTATGATGATAAATCAACCAATTTAATGAATTTGAATAATTTTCGATGAATTCGATCAATTAGATGAACTTGATGAATTTAATAAGTCTAATGAAATTAGTCAATTTGGTCAATTTGATCAATTTGGTCAATTCATTTGGTCAATTTAGTCAATTTAATTAATTTGGTTAATTTGGTTAATTTGATCAATTTGGTTAATTTGGTCAATTTGATCAATTTAATCAATTTGATTAATTTGATCAATTCATTTAATTAATTTGATCAATTTGGTTAATTCATTTAATTAATTCATTTAATCAATTTAAATCAATCAAATTAACTAAATCGAACAAAATAATTGATTGAATATAATACTACCACCTCAAATAATTGATTTATTATAAACTAATAAGAGATAGAAAGCAGGCTAAACGCATTAGGCGTATTACGTAATCATCTTGATTGATATAGTCAACTGGATTGTACATAGCTTTTAATAGAATACGTATTACACTTAATACTAATAAATCTATCTATTCTACATGTCTTTTCTGGTGATCTACGCAGGGATTCAAGATATATTCAATATCTTATCTCCATTTTCTTTGTAGTTAAGTCTTTTAATTAAGAATATTCAGAAACCCTCTTTACCTTTAAGTTCATTGCATAGCAGCGTCTATATAATGATCAATACATTGGTATCAAAAGAGCTTTCAAAAGAGCTGTAAATATTATATAGTCTTGTTGATTTGGAGGACTATCATATAATTACGGAAATCCAGTATTTGAATAACTTCTTCTAATCCTTCTTTTTATCTTTCAAATATTTCTCTTTTCAGAAATACTCTATATATTCATTTCTATAGCATTTTCTGTAAGAATTCAGTGTTATCTTATTATTAGAATACAAATTCCTTTTGACTTTTAAGATACCTTTTTAATACTATTTTTGATTCCGGAAATCTATAGTGTAGGTTTTCAATCTCATTCTGAACGATACTAGTATTATTCTCTTTGAGCAAATTCAAACTATTATTCGATTCTTTTGATATTATTTTCATTTTAGTCCCGAAAAACGAAACCTTTATCTTTTACTTGCTTAGTAGTTACTAGAGGATATACGAAACCTCTTTGAAGACCTAATCCTATTATTTATCAAACTATAACTTCGACTTTCTATTCTCCAAATTCAGGAAATCCTTTTGATATATTATCTGCCGAATTCTCCTACAATATTGAATAACTTTATTGTTTTGATAGCTTGTGTTGAATAGGCTAAAGTTAAGGTTGATAATATATTATCTTTTTTGGGAGAAAAGAATATTATTAAGTTATAGATTCGGAAAGTTAAGCAAACTATATATCTTGCTATTAATGATAATACTTATAAGCTGTACACTTTCTTCAATCTCATCCTATTTAAGTTTATTGGTAGAGCTAGTGAATGGCTAGATAAAAACAAAGAGTTTTCTAAGGTTATAAATGATATTAATTTAGTAAGTAAGGCTTTGTAAGATAAGTTTATTATTATTCTTATTAATCACTTTTTAAATGAGGAAGATAAAGATTCGGTATAAATGGTTTTTAATACTATAAGCTTTTTAGCTTAAGAAAAAAGCGAATCCATTCAAAAATACTATTAATGTATTAAGGATCTATAATCGGAAATAGGTTGTAAAGATATACTTTTCTTCAAGTGCAACGCCAATATTCTTCAAGCCAATATTCAAGAAACCTTGATTAAAGTATTTGTTACCGATCTTATCGATCCTAATCTCTGCTTAGGATTTATCAAGCTAAATGCTATCTACAGATCCCTAAATGAAAGCTATTCCATAGTATACAATACTCAGAAGAATATGGAAATGGAAAAGACACTCATTCAAAACAATATTGTCGATTATATTATTAATGTTTTAAAGAAGCAAAACCTCAAGGATTTGTTTAAAGAGAAGATTGAATCTTTTTTAGAACAAATATCTCAATCCCAATCCTTTAATTGATAGAATTGGAATATTTCTAACAATAACTATAATTTTAATAATGGGGGAAATAATAGTTCGAGTTCGAAATCATCAAATCCAATATCCCAATCTGCTTATATTCAAGCTTCTGTATCGATAGGTATATAAGCAAAAGAGGCTGGACTAGATCTAAAGAACTTTCGAAATAATATTGTTAATAGAATAGAACAATATGATTATTCAAAAAAGCCTTTATATTTTAAATACAGAATTTATGATTACACTAAGCCGGACTACATGAATTAATCTTTTCAATACTGAGAACAAGTTGTTTTAAGAAATATGGTTTTCCCAAACCATTCTATTATAACTATATCAATAGCTTATATATACTCTCAATCATTTAATACTAATAATCAAGTCGATCTAAACAATTACTAGAAACCTAAGTCTCCTATCAACCCGAACTTAATCCCTTTTAAATTAGATTTCATTTTCTTTTTGGTATAAATCAATAATGATTTAGACTATTCAGATAATGAGATGCTTATACCTGAAATATATTTCTTTGATATAGAATTTGATATAAACACAGATAATAAATAAAAAGATCAAATTCAAGCTTTTAATCTATTGTTTTGTAAGAAAGCTAAACCTAATAATATATCTAGTGCTATTGGAGATTAATATATTATATCTCATACAAAGGATACTTATATAAAGGATACTCTTTGTAACAGATATCCCGATATTTTTGCTTTTCATTTTTATAAAAAACTCAAGTCAATTTTTAAAAATTCACTTCAATTTTTATCTTGTAATTTCATATCTCAATCTCAATCAACTTGAGCTTTTCTAAGTCCTCCTATAATATACAAATATAAGAAATACATTTCAAAACTTATATTCTATTTAATTCCAATAAAGAGATTTACTAAACCTTTTAAGCCTTTATTTAATATTGTAGTAAGAGTAGAAGAAATCCTTATTGATTATAAGAGCTTGTTTTCTATTTTTAAGTTGGGAATCTCTGGAATTGATATATTGACTCTTTATCAAATCTTACCCGATGTGTTTAAAAACCTATAATATCTTACAATTCGAGAGAATATTATTAAAAAGAAAAAGAAGGATATACAACCTATTATCGAGATTGCAAATGAATTTATTTTGTATGTTATGATATAATCCGGATCCAATAATAATTTAATTAAAGTTCATTATATTTGTATTGTGAATATTATCTTGAATCAGAATCAAATAAAGCAATATTTTCTATATCTATCAGATAATACAAACTATACACTAAAATTCCAAATTATACAAATCGATCTTATTAAGTCTATAAATCTGTAAGCAATTAAAATCCCGGTTTTACTCATTATTATTAAGATCTCCGATCAGGATAGAGCTTTTCGAGTTCAGGGAATCGTTTCAATCCTAGAAGAGGGATATACTACTGAAATCGTTTTAAGCAGATCTTATTGCATTATTGATTAAAAATCTAATAGTAATATAATCTCCTTAGTACTTATTGATCATTTAGATCTATTATAATATCAGATTACCTTGAAAAACATTATTTCCATGAGAATAGCTAATAGCGGGAATACTGGATTGAGATAATATATTACTTTTAGCTTTATAATTAAAGGTATTCAATGCATTATATATACTTTTATTCGACCTAATGATGAGAATTACTCTAATAAGGATAAAAAGAATCTATTTCTCGGTTTATTATGGCTTTATACTGTTAAAGACTATATTAATGTTTTCAACTATATTATTTCTATTAATAATAAAAATCTTCGGAATCTCGTATTCTTATTCAAACTTTATAATTAATATAATTACTTTTTTATCAACTAATTCTTTATTTAGCAGATTCTAAATATTAGATTACTAAATAAAAAGCTGAGATTTCTATAAAGAATGAATTATTGAAATTAAACTATTTCAATATAAATATAGTATATCCTGAGGAAAAGGTTTCCTTATCCGATTACAATAATATCAAAACTATTAAAGAGGTTTCTGAGATTGAATCCGATTTTATAGAATCTCTAATTTTATTTAGTTCTTTAAACTTTTAAGTTTCAAATATAACTTTAAATTATAAAAAAAGACTATTTCCTAATTACCCAAACCCTTTTGTATATAAAAACTAGAATACTATATTCTTTAAAGAATGTTATATAGATATATGAATCCGATATTCTTATTGATATATTTGAATCTATAAATTTTTTATATAAATCTTCTGCTCCCCAACTCAAATTGAAGTCTCTTCCCGGAAATCAGTTTTTTGTATTTTTCTTTCAAATTGAATCAAAATACTCTATTTTATTTAATTATATATATTCTATTAAAAAACAATTTATTCCTTAACCATTATTTATAGATTCAATTGAATTAATATAAGAATGATTTAATACTAGCAATATATATATTAGCCCTTTAGCTATAGGAGAGCTATAACAATGTGTCAAGTATCTTTTATATATTTACAGGGATTTAAATACAATCAAATTAAGATATATTCCCCCAACTACTCTTTTTATTTATTGGGTATATTTAAAGGAGAGCATACTCTCGTATAAGTATAAGTTTCGATCTCGATACAGTTCTTAATAGATATATTGATTAAATAAGATTATTTAAGATGGCTATAAGTATTTTATGTATAAATATATTATAATAGCTAATAGCAAGTTATCCGATTGGTCTGTAATACCTCTCGTTATCGAAAAACTCAGTATTGTATATCCTATACTATCTCCTCACAAACCTGATTCGGAACAATAAATCGTTTTCGACTATTTGTAAGTAAAAGAAGAAATACCTGGCAGTTACTATATACTAACTCAAAAAGTTCATAAATATTTATTTCATTTTAGTTATACAGTTTTTATATAATTTGATCTTAAATATATATATTGGGCAATATCTTTTTATTTTATAGATAAATATATTTTCGCCTTTTCTATAGAAGATTTTATTCAAATACAATCTACCTGTATTCTATAAAATATTCAAACTATATGTTTTTCAATATTTGAGCTTTTATATATTATTTATAATTATATTCCCTGCTTTTCAGAAAAACATTATTATTTAAAGGATGGTGTTCTTTATATTAACAAATATTCTTTTATTTTTAAATCTAACTCCCCAGATAGTTTAGCTTTAGTTAAATTCTATATAGATAATATATTTTCTGAATATAAAACAGCTGAAGATATTTACGATACCCTTATGAATTACTTCTTTCCAAAACTAGCTTTTACTTAATTATATTTTTCTTTTAAAAAACTATATATATTTATAAATGAAATGAAAGCTTTAGATATATTCCATCAAATAGATAATGTAATGATTATCAAGCCAGCCCAAGCTATTAAGATTAAGGACTTTTTCATTTTAAGGAATTCTATCGAAGTTCACAGTTTTTTAGCTATTATTTAAATAACCTGCTAGGGTATTAAGAATTTTGCCAAGATATTTTATCCTCTCTCTTGTTTTATTGATAATGTCGAATAGCAATAGGAACTGTATAAGCAGTTTGCCTTTGAGTTTCTATAAGTCAAATATTCTGAAGTAGTCGAATTATATGGTATTGATTACTCCCTTTTTGTTGAGATATATATGGATTCTAGTGCTTTTATATTAGATTGCTATATTGTATAGAAATAATATTTCTCAGGAATTATCTCAGAATCTTTGGTTGTATACCCTATCTTATATAACTCATTTCTTCTTATTAAGATTCAAAGAAATTATAATATTTATAAATATAAGCTTTTAGCAATTATTGAGTTTGTGTGCAAATATCACTATTATTTTCATTACCCAAAATCTTGTAAGATTTTCATTGATTATATATTATTAATTAGATTCTTATCCCTTAAGGCCGAAATTTGTAAAATCTATACTCACTGGGCTATAAAGCTATTTGCTTTGAATATTATTATTGAATATATTAAGGGATCTCATAATAAGATTGTAGATATTCTTTCCTATATTATTTTCCCTAATCCGAATTACAAGTTGGATTTACTTTTAAACTTTTTCAGCTCATTCCAGGAGAATAACAGGAATTCTAAATAGATTTGGAAAAACGAAATTAATGATTACAAAGAACTCCTTTGCTTGTGTAAAACCAAATAACTTCAAGCCATTATAGATCATAATATATCACAATCTTTCGAAAATGACCTGAATATTATAGTATTAGATTAACTTATAATTATTATTAATAATATCTTTTTTAAATTAGTTTCAAATAAATACAAGGACAATTTCTAGTATCACAACATATTCAACTACATTTCTATTAATATATTTCTTAACAGGATTTCTATTTTCGAAAAGGCATCTTTTCTATATTATGCTAAGGATTTTTTCTTATTCGAAGACAAACTTTTTTATACATTCTGTAGAATTGATAAATATTACATATAAAGACATAAGGTATCTGATATCCTATTATATACATATAATCAAGAAGAATACTTTGTTATAAAATTGATTATCAAAAAGCTTAGAAACCATTATCAGCCTTATTTAGTTTCAAATATTAAATAATACATTTTAGATTGTTTGAAATACGCCAAGTATAATATTCGATAATATATCTTTTACTTAATATCCTTTAAGATTGATTATTTATTTACTTTTATTAGATTTGATTTTATAGGATTATTTCTACCTACATCAGTTAATAAAGCTCAGATTCTAAATATAATTTGGTTTATAGTATAAAAACTAATAAATATAGGATTTATTATTAAAAATATAAACTATAATAATAGTATATTCGATAAAGAAGAATATCTCAATTTCACTTATATTTTATTAATCATCAACTACTTCTCTTATTATATTTAGGTATTCCCGATAATTAGTGCTATAGAAATAAAGACTATTAAATGTTTAGGCTAGCTTTTTAATATAATTGGAATTCCTATTAAAGGAATATACAATCTCGGTATACATTTTGAAAACAAGATTCTACATAGTTTTTCTAAAAAATCTGGTATGCTTCTCATTTCTATAGTTATCGGAATAAAAAAGTTGCCTGGAATAATCGAAAAAGGAAACAATCTATTTCGAAGGATACTTAAAAAAATCGAATCTGGTATTATTAATTAATTACTTAAAGTTTAAGTTAATATTAATTCTCTTAATATGTAAAAGATATCTTATTTAGGTCATTCTTTTTACAAAATCATATTCGGCTTTCAATCAATCAGTCCTTTAAAAATCAAATATCTTTTTTATAAATAAAAGGAAGTATAGAGTTATCTTCTTATTATTAAGAATGTTGATGAGGAGTTTCTTTTTAAGATATATTATATTAAAGTTTTCGAATTTATATATAACCGAGAGCTAATCAGATAGGAAGCTTTAGAACGATCTGACTGGAAGAAAGCTATTAATAAGAAAAAACACGATATAGGCATACAAGGTAATTTTATATATTAACCAGGAAATATAGTAATATTATATAACAACACCTCAGCTAAAAAAAAACTATATCTTTTTTATTGTGATCCTTTTGTTATTATTGGTTTTGTAGGAGATTATCAGAAATCCTATAAATTGTAATAAATCAATAAAAAAGCTATTCATAGATTATTTTATATCAACTATTTAAAGCCTTTCAAATCTCGAATTGGATATCTATATACATTATTTGAGGATGATATATCGAAATATCAGAATTTACAAGCTAGCACTTATAAGTCTATTCTTCTATTTAATCTACAAAAAGGAGTTGGTGTATAGCAAGCTATATCATTTATTTTGTAAAATCAATCTTTTCTCTTTTCCCTTTTTAGAAAAGAGTAAAATCTATATTCTAATTTTACCCAAAATAAGTAAAGTTATATCAGGATAGTAAACTACAAATATTCTAATTATTAATTCGGCAAATTCTATTATCTATTTAATTTAAATATAATGGTAAACTGGCATATGGGTGGATTTCCATAATGATTGTTGATTAATCAACAAAACAAGAGAACTAAGTATACTATATAGCCATTATAGCATATATGAAAGGAATACGGAAATAGGACTTATTTTAGTTTAACTAGAGTATGTATACGAGGGTGCATGTCTTGTAGAATCGGTTTAGAAAGCAGGCTAAACATATTAGGCGTATTATATAATTATCTTGATTAATATAGTCAACTAGATTGTACATAGCTTTCAATAGAATATGTATTACACTTAATACCAATAAATCTACCTATTCTACACGTCTTTTCTGAGATTAAAGAAAAATAATCACTAGAGATTTTTATAAGAGTTTTAAAAAAAAGAGAATAAAGAGAATAAATTTTTAGGATTTAATAATATTTGAAGGAAAGGATGGAAATTGGTAATAAAAATTAGAAATAAGAATTAAATATAATAAATTGATAATTGAAAGAAAAAAATTAATATTAAATATATTAAGATGATAATATAAAAAAGAAATTTTAAAAAAAAAAGTTAATAAAAAATAAATTTAAGATTAAAAAGAATAAAAAAAATTAAAAAAAAAAAATGAAAAAAAATAAAAATGAAATAAAAATGAATATTGAAAAGAATTAAAGAAAGTAAAAAAAAAAGAATAAAAAATGAAAAAAAAGAATAAGGAA
Organism: Botrytis sinoallii; assembly: GCF_014898435.1. Classification (NCBI taxonomy): domain Eukaryota; kingdom Fungi; phylum Ascomycota; class Leotiomycetes; order Helotiales; family Sclerotiniaceae; genus Botrytis; species Botrytis sinoallii. Next base: position 2,231,995 of record NW_024066037.1, read on the forward strand.
TTAAAAAAAAGTATTTAGAATTAAAATATAAAGTGAAATATTTGTAAAAGAATTGATAAGAAAGATTAATATAAAAAGAATTGAGATTGTTAAAGAAAATGAATATATGATAAAAATTAATAAAAATAAAAAAAGGGATGAGGATTTTTTTAAAAAAGGGTTAGGGTTATTAATAAATGAGAGTTATTGAGTATTATAAAGATAAAATTAATTATAATAAAATTTAAAAATAATAAGAGAATTGATAAATTTAAAATGGAAAAGGAGAATTAGGGTTATTAATGGATTTTAGGAATTGTGAAAAATTATTATAAAAAAAGAATGAGAAGATTATTGATAAGATAGAGTTAAATATATTGTAAGAATAAATAAATTATAAGGATAAATACATATCGATTCGAATTTATTCCATTGGTTAGCTTGGTATTATATCTAGCTAGCGATATTGTATTATAGGGACTTAATTCTTCTTTCCTTTAAGTTCGAATAGTATTCCTATATAATCAGATCCCATTAACAAGGATATATTTGAGTATAGTATAAGTGATTACTCACAAATCATATAAAACAAAAGTCGGATACTAGCTATATTATAACAAATTATATTAAAGGAATCTTATAATACCATAATACCGTCAATGTACAGTCGTGAGCGACCTGTTGCACCGCCGAGTGTATTGGGTCGCAATCTAATTACTCCAATGATAATGATAATGATTATATCAATAATTAAAGCGAATAAAGATAACGATATATAGTTTATCTACAAAGCAATAATCAATCAATTCTATAAGGAGAATGAAAAGCAATGAATAACCCTAAAGATCGCAAGCACGATTGATGTATGCATTAAAATCTTGAGTAAGACGAAACTGAGCTATGCCGATGTATTGAGATCTGTGTGTATCGATGGCATAATCAAGACTATAAGATAAGCCGGGTTTATACAGAGAATCTCTATACTAATCACAAGAGCAACCCTAAAGGGAATTGTTAAATCCTATATTGATATACTTAAGACTAGGAGAGCGCCTTAGGTATTGAAGGGCGTCAAGGTAAGTATGCCCAAAACGATAGAGACAATATAGGAGTGTGAACAATGGGAGCGAAATAATCGCACAATCCTTATAAAGATAGGAAATAGGTAATAAATAATTATCAATAATCTTTTCAAATTGCGATTAAAGATTATAAAAGTAGTTCCTGGATTAAGGCTCGAATTAATCCCTTTACTCCATCGCAATAAGACAGAGTGGACTCTGGGATATAAGACACTAAAAGAATACAAGAATCTCTTGCAAAACGAAAATCGCATACAGCTAATCATTACGCTTGATACAGATAATGCTCAAGCCGTGGAGACCTGGTATAACTATGTTGTGCCTCAGATCCCTTATAATATGTTAGGTATGTTTACAATATTTCTAGATATGATTATTTGAGAAAAGATTAAGGTACAGGCAGAAGAGGAATCAATACAATACAGAGTCTCTAAGTACGGGGTGAACCCTTTTACAGGGAGAGCCAACTGGATTATTAGTTTCAAGAAGATAGTAAAACCATTCCGGCTATTTAATGTTAGTGAATACTCGAAACCCTTAATAGATCGCAATACCCTCAACTATAATAGTATTCTAATAGGTACCAGCTATACTATAATCTATATATATATTATCACCCGACTTATTGCTTTAGGTATAACAAACTAACTACTAAATATATTAACAGAAAGATCTATAAGCAATATTAAAACGATACTCAATATGCAGAATGCCTAGAACCCTTCCGATCTGCGTATAACAATTACCCTGTAGTACCACGATCAGTCAATAGAAAACTAATCAGGCTCACCTACTGATAAGTGAGAGAAGTTAGAATCACTGACTGAAAAGAGATTCAGAAAGTATGCAAGGGAAAGGCACCTACTCCAACACCAATCAAATAACTTCAAGTGGTCATCCTCAGACCCCCTATACCGAGAGCTTGTATCACTACCTACAAAAACAAATAACAACTGGTAAATCGATTACCCAAACGGACCTGATCAGAGGAGGGCCTCTCCAACAATCCGATTCACATTTTGGGCCGTAACCCTTCGTATTGTGTTAATAAAAAAATAAACTATAATATAGTAATTATAGCTGAAAAAGCCTTTTCATTTTCCGATTCTAAAATGAACGAAGGGAGTGAGTCAAATACTAACAAAGCTGTTATTATTTTTATATAAATTATATAACTAATACGAACTTAACAGGGGAAAGGGGGCTTACAATCGCGTAAGCGAATATGAGGTGTGGACACTCTAATCATATTACCCTTCTACAAATCACTGGAGAGACTGATATAAATATTATTTGTGTTCAAGAATCCCGATTGTATAATAACTCGGCAACCCAAAATCATGCTGTATATAACCGATATCAGCTGATCGACATTTGGGAAGTAGCTGATGGCTCTAAGCATAAACCACAAGTGATTATTTATATACAAAAAGAAGATAACTTGAAGGTCAGATAAATAAGGTAGATTAGAAGTAAGAACCTACTTTGGATTAATATTAATAAATATTTGATTCTTAATACCTATTGTGCCCTACTTGATTTACTAATAATAGAATACATACTCAAACTAGAAATTGCCCCAAGAACTGGTACAATTATCGAAGATGACTTCAATATTAAGTATGATTTATGGGAATCCGGAGTAGCAATTACTAATCAAAATGATATACTTGTACAATGGGCTGTTGAATAGGAAATAGAGTATATCGGGACTCCTGATGCTTCTATATATATAAAGGGATACATTCTGGACCTAACCTTTTCCAATCTAATTATTGTTATGATAATGATCGATAATGATTTATACAATAGCTTTAATTATGTTATTCAAATTATTATTATCTCGAACAAAGGAATCTCTGAATATGAGTAAGTGTATATCTGGATATGCAATTCAGATCTACTTTGTCTAATAGATATAATAGCTAATCATTTAGCGAACCTCCAGAATCCGAATCTCTGATTTACTTATAATATCGATAGATTGATTATTAGACTTATAAGCACATTAAGCGTCTTTATAGTAGCTGTGGGGCAGAAAGGCTGCAAACCCTACCGATTATTCCTATAATGGATTGACGAGTGTAAGGAGGCATATCGAATATATATACAAGCCAGGAGAACTAGAATTGCTAATGGAATAGCAACGGCCCAGCAGAATCTACAAAGAGTTGTGCAAGTATCGAAACAAGCCTATTAAACTAAGCACTTAAACAATATATAGGATAATCAGGAATTATACAAAGTCATAAACTGACACAAGCTAATCCCAGAAGCAGACCTCAAGGCCCCTCTTCTGGTAATCAAAGACCAGGAGATTATTAATATTAGAAAAAAAGTCGAAGTACTCTTTATAATGGTATTCAATTATTTCAAAGTATCGAATAATCTATAATATGACTCTTTATAGGAATAGGGCTGTTAGATGACTTTATTATAAAAAAGAACAATTACCGCAAAGAAAATAGAAAAACATGTAATAGGAGTCAGGAATATGTTACCCGGAATCGATCGGGTAATCATTTGCCTTTTCAAGGTATACTAACCTAGTATGAAGAATGTAATATATGAGATTTTCGCAGCCTGCCTTAGGCTCAGTTACTATCCTAACAAGTGGAAACTTGTTGAAGTAGTTATATTACTTAAGGTTGGTAAGAAGAATAGAATATCCCCGAGATTGTGAAGACTGATTGTATTGATATTGTATATTAAAAAAGGATTAGAAAGGTATATCGCCAGTCAAATTGTATGGATAGCCATGAAATATAATATTATCAGTCTTTAACATTGCAAAGCACTGTCAAAAAGAGCCGGTATTGATTTTACAGCTACCTTCATTCATAATGTTGAGCTTGTTTTAGTAGTTAGTAAAATGATTATACTAGTAATAATGGATGTATAAGGCGTTTATAATGTATTCCTTAAAAGATGGCTTCTATAATATATAAAAAAGCAGGATTGGTTTATAATACTTTTGTGACTTATTGATTTATTTCTGACTGGGAGATATATGTGTATAAGGCTTGAGGGGATTACAATACAGGATTTCCCGATCGCATGCAGTACCCCCCAGGAATCGCTACTCTCTCTTATCCTGTATACCCTTTACCTTGCTGAACTTCTCAATTAAGATAGAGCACAGTGCTTTGGATATACTGACGATATAGCTATATATCATATATCTAAGAACCTATTCACGAATATATATATGCTCTACTGAACTGTTTGATGTATTCTATGATGGGGAGATCAGAATAAGGTCTTTTTTGCTCCGGAAAAGTTTGAGCTACTTTATATATCGAGAAAATATGAAATTGCAAACCTGGCTATAAAAATAAATCGGGATCTAATTATTATATCGATTCCTTTAAAGCTTATTAATAGAGTATAATCAACCTTATATTAGCTTAGTATCTTTTTTGATTGGTATTTAATATTTTTATAGTATATCAAAACACATATTGCAAAAGTTATGTGTGTTGTATTTTATATCTGATCAATAACTCATATAGCCCATAGACCATCTATAGCCTGCTTATAAAAAGCAATTATTACTTATATATTCCCTATCACCCTCTTTGGCTTTGAAATATAATTCGATGGGCTATATAAACAATGTCTAAATACAGGCTATATTCCGATTAACACCAGAATCAAAAAACATATCGATCTAGTCAGCAAAACAATTCACAATACAATATGGAAAGCTTTACCTGTTTACAAAACAATCCCGATAATCATATTCCTTATAAAAGCTAATCTTCTAGTTAGAATTGTTGTATTAGAGCAAACTAGATTGAAATTTGCGTTTTGGTTTTAGATAGTGGATATACAATACCTATTTGTAAACTAATTGAAGCTATATATCAAAAAGAAAAGACAAGGTATAGGTATTCTGAAAGGTTTTAATACAAAATTATAAAGAATAGGATAGGCGATCCTTGTTATCAAGTGCCTCAGACTTTTATAATCTTATTTCTCTTCCGAGTATTGTACTGATCTAATAAATAATATGAACAAAGAGAATGCTGCAAAAGTATTTAAGGAATAATGGGATTTAATTCTTCAAGAAGATTACTTTGTATTTTTAGATAAATCTAAACAATACAACGAATATAATTATCATATGGGGTATGGCTTTATAATCTACTGTAGTAAGTAATAAATCGATATTGACTATAATTATATACACAAACAATCACATATTTTTGATATTGAGATAATCGGTATATAGCAAGGATTAGAATATCTTTTGAATATTATTAATTGCCCCTATCAAGAACAAATATAATTATATATTAATAGCACCTCAATAATTTGAGGAATACAAAAAAACGCCGTTGCTTTCTCTCAATGAATATACCATAAATACCATCAAACAATATAATACTATAATATTATAATTAAATAGTCCCCTAGGCATATTAAGATTGAGAGTAACGAAACAGCCAATTGCCTTATTAATCAAGGTATAGCTAAGCCGCTTAACCCTAATCTATTCTGCCTTCCTACAATCAGTAGCTCCTGTTTTATTCTATATACTAAATATCGGCGTTTCAAAAGCAGATAGTAAAAGGAAAAAAGGGGTCTGATCTCTGAAATGTATAATATATAGAAACTGATATATGATATCTTAAAGCCGAAAAGCCTTAAGCTTCTTTGTGAGGTATTATATAGATTTATAGTGATACAGATCGAATATAATAATTTTGCAGTCTATCATATCAAATTCAATTACAAAAATAGTACAAACACCTGTATATATAGGATTGAGAAAAGCCCATTGTATTTCTTTCAATGTTCAATCAATAATCAAACACACAGCGACTGGCCGCTTACACCAAATCGATTTCGATCCGAATAGGATGCGATAGTATATATCAACTGCATCCTGCAAATACAATATAGCTTTACTGACCTTCTCATTAGATCCAGATTCTATATTAGGATATACTCAAACTACACGGAATTACACGAATTCCAACTTGCTCTAATACCCCGAGGATAAGCTCTCCACCCCAATCAACCTAAAACCCGCATCGAACAGTTATAAGCACTCCAAGCACTTTCCCGATCGATAACGATCGATCTGATTATCCGCTGATACCCGGATGGCATATAAAATAAGGCCCTCTGAAACAGGATTACAAACCCTTAGACAGAACAGCCATAGGATCGCTATAAACAATACTGAGCAGAGGAATACCAGAGGCAACAAGCCTCTGTTTAGCTAACATTACATTACTATAAGCGGCTGGAACGCTAGCAGCCTGTAGGCCCGCTCCTTAGTACATCTAGAATACCCCTTGGGAGGTCAGATATTAGACGTTAATCACTATAAATAAATAAATAAATAAGGATAAAATAGAATTGAATATATGATGTGAATAAATAAATTATAAGGATAAAAAATAAAAGGAGAATTAATAAAGAAAATTGAATAGAAAGATTTTAGGGAATTTTTAAAAAGGGATTAGAGTTATTATTAAAAAGGGGTTAGGGTTATTATTAAAAAAGGGGTTAGGGTTATTAAAGAAAGAGGGGATTAGGGTTATTATTGAAAAGGGAATTAGAATTATTATTGAAAAGGGGATTAGGGTTATTATTGAAATTAGATTGAATAAATAGAATATATTATATAGAAAAAGGGAATAAAATAAATTAAGAAATAAAAGTTGATATAAAATAAAGAAAGAAAATTAATAAAAAAGAATAGAAAAAAAGAATTATTTTAATTTTTAGAAAAGATTAAAAGTTATTATTAAAAAAGAAAAATAGAATTAAATTAAATTTATTATATTAAAGTTATAGAGATAAATGAATTATAATAAGAAAGAGAAAAAAAAATATTATTAAAAAAGAGGGTTATAGTTAATAATAAAATAGAATTTTGGATTTATTATATATATTATAAAAAGAAGTAAATTATAATAAAGAGAATTAAGGGATGAATTAATAAAAAAAGATTAAAAAAGAAGATTTTAGAAATAATTTTAAAAAAAGAATAGAATTATTATTAAAAAAAAGAATTAGAATTTTAATTTTTAGAGGATTAAAGTTATAATTGAAAAAAGGGATTAGGGTTATAATTGATAAAAAAATTAGAGATTAAAGATTTAAAATAATTAATTAATAAAAAGTTAAGATGAAATTATAATCAAATATTTTTATAAAAAGAAAATAAGAGAAAGTAAAGAAAATAAATAATATTAAGATTGAAATAGAATTTAAAAAGAAAATTTTAGAAATAAGTTTTTTTTAAAAAATTAGAATTATTATTGAAAATAGAAATTAGGAATATTTTTAAGGGGTTAGGGTTATTATTGAAAAAGGGGATTAGGGTTATTATTGATTAAATGATTAGGATTGAAATAAATTTATAATAAAATATTTATAAGAAAAAAGAATATAGAGTTTTAGAGTAAATTAAGATTGAAATTAATAGAAAATATTGAAAAGAAATTAATTATAAGAAAAATAAAAAGAAGGAATAAAATTATTAAAATAAAAAAATAAAGAAATAAAATAAATAAAAAGAAAATAAAAGAATAAAGATATTAGGGTTAATTAAAATTATAGAAATAAGGAATAATTGAAAGATTAGAGTTATAAATTGAAAAGAAAAAGGAATTATAAATTAAATAAAAAATTAGGAATATGAATTAAATAAAGAATTAAAATATAAAATTGAAATGATTGAAAAAGGAAATAAAGATTTTAAAAGATAGAATAGAATAAAGAGAGTTAATATATTTTAGAATTATTAATTGATTGAAGGATTGGGATTATTAATTTATTAAAAGATTAGAATAATTATTTAATTAGAGGATTAGGGTTATAAATTTGATAAGGGATTAGGGTTATGAATTTGTTAGAGGATTAGAGTTATAAATTTGTTAGAGGATTAGGGTTATGAATTTATTAGAGGATTAGGATTATAAATTTGATAAAGGATTAGGATTATGAATTTGTTAGAGGATTAAGATTATAAATTTGTTAGAGGATTAGGATTATGAATTTGTTAAAGGATTAGAGTTATAAATTTATTAAAAGATTAAAAGAATTGTTTAAATATATAATTGAGAATATAAAAATAGTAAAGAATTATTAAATGAAATTATAAGATTGAAATAATAAATTAGAAAGAAATATTAAAGAATAAAATAGAATTAATAAAAAATATAGAATTGAAATAAAAAAGAAAAAATATTAAAAGAAATTGATTTAGTGAGTATTTAGAAAAGAAAGAATTTTAAAAATTGAAATAAAAAGAAAGAATTGATATAAATAAATTTAAATATTATTTTAAAGATTTATTATTTTAAAAATTGTAAAAATTAAGAGATATTTAAAAAAAAGGATTTAGAAAAGAAATATATTAAAAAGATTGAAATAAAAAGGATTGTATAATATATGAATATAATAGGTATATTAATATAATATAGTATTGTATTAAGGAATTAAAATAAAAAAGGATTTAAAGATTTTTAGAGATAGGGATATTTTTTATTAGAGGAGTTTTTAAGAAATATATATATATATAGTTATATTTAAATAATTAAAATAAAAAGGAATAAATTGATATATTATTATAGGGATAGGATTATATTAAATAATTAAAATAAAAAGAATAATTGATATATTATTATAGGGATAGGATTATATTAAATAATTAAAATAAAAAGGAATAAATTAATATATTATTATAGGGATAGGATTATATTAAATAATTAAAATAAAAAGGAATAAATTGATATATTATTATAGGGATAGGATTATATTAAATAATTAAAATAAAAAGAAATAAAATAAAATAGAGATAAATAAGAAGAATAGAATAAGATTATAAAAAAAAAAAAAGAAATTGGAGAAAAAGAGAAAAAGAGATAAAAAAAAAGAAAAGAAAAGAGGAAAAGATTAAAATTTTTAGAAAAGAATAAAGAAAGAATAAGGAAATAAGATTATAAAAAAGAAAGAAGATAGTTTTAGAAATAAGGTGTCACGGTGCCAACTATATAATCTATAGTTGTCTTTGTGTTTCAGGTATAGCATACTAGTATGCCCTATTTTCTATAAATAAAGCTTCACTTTTTCATAGCTTTTCTATCCTTATGATATAATATAAGTCTTTATCTATATTTTAATAGTTTGTATTATTTTCAAATAAGTTATTATAGCTTTATTTCTTATTTTATTTCCAAAGCCTTATCAACGCTTTATCCCGATCACGCCAATCGCACTCACCATTAATCCATTGTATACCCTATTACTAATATTTTGAGCTTCAAAAAATGTCAAAAATAAATAAACAAGCATTTGCACTAGAAGCGTCTGCATTTAGCTTACCTCCGCAATTCCTTTTCTTAAACTATATTTTTAATTCTATTGAAATTGATATCTTTTTCTTTATAGATCTATTTAATAATTCAAATGCTATACACTTTACTATTACTCAAACTATATTTGAATTAATCAAATCAATTATAGGCTCATTACAAGCCCAAACTATCGCTACTCAAACCCAAGTTACCGATATTTAATTAAAGATTGTTGAATTAAAAGATATAATTAAGATATTGAAGATTACTATTTATAATAATTTGCAAGCTTTATTTTATTACAAGTATTTCATTACTTCCGAAAACGAAATACGACCCGTTCGCGATCGATTTAGATCATAGTTATTAAACCAAATTGATTGCAATTGCCCCCCAGTGATTCTGACCAGTAGTTGTTGTGCTACTATCGTCGGCGCTCCGAATACAAAACATACATGAAAATTCGCGTAAAATTTTCTCACTCCGAACTACCAGAATAAGAACTAGATCCTCAATATGAGCTCTCTTAACAATCCATCAACACTTAGGGATACAACCATGATGGAGGCTCCTTCTGAAGCCTCCATTATACCAAATACTTATCCTACTATTGTTCTAGGTATCCCAATATCTTCAAGCCCTCCCCCGTCTTTTGAAAACCCTCAATTCGAAATCTCTAGCCCTATCCTATCAACCAACCAGCCAGTCAGTTCTAGAAGAAGATTTGAAGAATTCAATCTATTTAGTGACCCTTTTATTACTCAAGATACAACCAATACTACCTATATATTCAATCAGAATAAGAAACGGGGCTTTACAATACCCCTTAGCAATCAGAACAAACAACCTAAAATCCAAAACAACCCAAATATACCCAAGAAAGCTATTTTGAAAGCTAGAGACCTTATAATGCTAGCTTCCTCTCTCTCCCAATCACACAAAAAACAATCCAAGCTCTTAGATCTCCTAGAGATCTTTAGAGAATATATTAAAAAAGAGAAGCTTACTACAACTTCGAATATTATTACCTCTCAAATCACCCATTTGGAAATTGCTATACACAAAATCGAATTACAAGTAAAAGTATTAGCTAAACCTTTTCCGCCTACTACTACTACTACTACTATATTGAAACTAACATACACTGATATTTCAAAAAAAGGAGAATAGAATTTAGTCCCCAAAGAGAAAAACATTACATCTACTAATATAGAAAAGAAATCTAACCTCATCCAAAAACGAATTATTTTAATTAAACCAGATTTTCCAAACCCTACCTCCTTTTCCCCTCTAATTATCCGAAACAAAATAAATGAAGCCTTTCAAAAGATTAGAATCAAAGGACCAGTTATTATAGCAGCAACTATATCCTTCAATAATAATATCATTATTACAACAAATAATCCCTTTATATCACAATTCTTATTGGAGAAGAAAGCGATTTGAAATAATATTATCAAATTCGAAAAAATCCAAAAGAATCAAGAATAACACAAAGTCATTATTCACAAAATCCCAATTAAAGAATTCTCAAGCACAAAAAGAATAAATCTTATACTCGACAAAATCAAAACCTTTAATTCAGACTTCAAGTCTATAGGAACCCCCTTTTGACTTACATCCGCCTCCAGAAGAGCTTATCAATGAAAGGGTGCTATCGTTATTGCTTTTGCTACAAAATCAGAAGCAGAATTAGCTATTCAAAAGCGATTATATATTGCTAGAAGTAGTATAAAAGTAGAACAATTCTACAAATCAAAACCAACTACACAATGTCAGAAATATCAAGGATTTGGACATCAGGATGTTTATTGTAGAAGGAACCCTTCTTGTAGATTATATGGAGGCAAGCATATTATATTAGTATACTTGTATATAATATATAATATCAAAGGAAAATTCTATCAACATTTAGAAGTAAAATGCTCGAATTGCCAAGGGAATTATATAGCAAATTCGAAAACATGCAAAACCTATCAGACTATTCAACAAAAATCGAATACTACTCATTAATAAGTTACACTAATATTCGAATCCTTTAAATAAATCTCAATCGGAGTTTACAAGCTACAAAGAATGTTCTACAGCTTGTAATAGAATTTAACATCGACCTCATTATAATTCAAAAACCTTGGATTATTAAAAACGAAATTGATTATTCAAATTCAAGATCTATTATACATTCCAATTTCATATAAATATTACCAAGACTCAATTCTAATTACCGGCCACATACACTACTATATACATCAAAAACTCTTTAAGCTATAATTAATCTAGCTTTCGATTTTCTAATAGATTTTGATATACAGATTTTCAATTATCAAAATGGAAACAAAACCTTTCAAATTATTAATATATATAATGAAGCTGATTAAGTTAAAGAGAAAGGTTTTATAATCAAAAGATGCTTGTATAATATATCTATTACACAAGAAATCATCCTTTTAGATGACTTTAATGCCCATTACTCATAATAAAATCCTTTTTTGAAGAAAAGCGGAAACACTGATTAATTAGCTGAATAGTTTGAAGATTAGAATCTTATTCTTTTAAACAAATCCGGAATCAGTACTTTCTATCAAATTAATCTTTTTAATTTAAATGTTTTTGATTTAATATTAGTATTAAAAAGAATCTCTTCTCAAATTCACAATTGATAAACGCTTTTAGATATAGGATCTAATTATGCAGGAATACTATTCGAATTAAAAGGAAAAGAAGATTTAAGTATTTTTAATACTGAATCGATAGCTAGATATAATACTAAACTAGCGAATTGGGAAAAGTTCGAATCAATACTCAAATCAGAATCCTTATATTCCCCTATTTTATTGAATTTAGAATTAATCCTTTCAACCAAAGAGGATTCCTTAAATCTTTTAAAAAACAAAGATAATTACTATCTAATTCTAGATTAAACAGCAAGTGAACTTACTAGAATCATTCAAAAAGCAATAGAAAGATATATACCTAAAATTATTTCAATCAAAAGAGCCAAACCATAATGGACACCTAAATTGAAAGATCTCCAAAAAAAGTTAAGAAAAGTAAAACAAAGAATTGAATCAGATCTGAAGAATCATAACTCTAAGGAAGGATATCGAATTACTAGAAACAAGTACTTTCAAGCTATTAAAACAGCAAAAAAGGATTATTGAAATAAGTTTCTAGAAAAGAAGGATACAAAGACAATTTTCAAAGTAATAGTCTATACTAAAAACTTTCAAGATCAAAGGATACCGGATATTATAATAGAAAACTCTTTTGAAGGAAAATACTCTACTTTCAGATCAACTCTATTCCCACCCCTTCCTATTACTTCAAAACCATAATGGAAAGAATATAAACAATTCAAGTAATAGGAATGGCCTAATCTTACTCAAATCGAATTAAGCAATGTCTGTTCAATCAAAATCCAAGGAAAAATCTCTAGCTTAGATGGAATTACTCAAAAGATTATTATAAAGGCTTACAAAGTAATTCCACAAACCTTTTTTACTCTCTTTAATAAACTTATTAATCTAGAATATCACTCGAAATGTTGGAAACAAGCTATAGAAGCTATTCTGAAAAAAGCTTCCAAACCAGATTATTCCTTTCCAAAAGTATATAGAGTAATTGCACTCTTAAATTGTCTGGATAAAATAAGCGAAAGGATTCTAGCTCAACAATTAGGATATTTAGCGAAAACAATTTATCTCCTTTATAAGAATCAAATAGAAGAATGCCAAAAGAAATCAGTAATCAATGCTGTACTTTTACTAACTACAGAAATTGAAAGAAATAAGTAAGCCAATAAAAAGACCTCAATATTATTTATAAATATAAAAGGAGTATTCGATTATATTTCGAAAAATCGATTATTAGATATTTGTAAGAAACTAAAACTACCCACAAATCTGATAGTCTGGATAACCTTATTTCTTTAATAAAAACAATTGAAATTATCTTTTAATAATCAAATCGAATCTTTCAAACCAATTTCGATCGGAATATTATAAGGTAGTCCGATTTCTCCAATTCTTTTCCTTATATATATCAGGGAGCTCTTTTTATCTAATTCAATTAAGTTTCTTTTTTATATAAATGATATTACTTTAATTATATATTCATCTATATGGAAAAAGAATATCAAAACCCTAGAGAGAGTTACAAAACAAATCTATGAATTCAGTTCTAGAAATGCAATCCAATTCGATTTGGCAAAAACAGAGCTAATGTACTTTTCATTATCCAAATTAACAAAAAAATATCTAATCACGCTATCCAATTCGGAAATAATTGTACCCCAATCTCTCATTAGATAGCTAGGAATATGGTTTGACTCGAATCTCAAATTCAATCAATATGTTAATATTCGAATCATATAAGCGAAAGGTGCCTTCCATTGAATAGCTCGATTAGCTAATACCGAAAAGGATCTTAATCCTAAAGTCCTTAGATAATTATATATAGTATATATAACCAGTATAATTGATTATAGATTAATAATTTGATAAAAAGATTAAACTTATTTCAAAAATATAATATAATCGCTTCAAAACCTAGCTCTTCAAAAGATATTAGGAATCTTCAAAATAGCCCCAATCCTTTTAATAGAAGTAGAAGCAAACCTAAAGTTCTCAAAAATTCGATTAGATTCAAATGTTAGGCAATACACATTTCGTCTAACTAAACTCTCATTAAACTATTCAATTAATATCGAAAAAGAAATATCAGCTCAATATCAAACCGATTTGGAAGTAATTTCTACTCCTCAAAAAAAACGATATAAATCAATCCAACTTGATAGAATTAAAGGATCAATAAATCAGGATCTCAATCCTATTTTATTTGAAAAGATTATTCACTTCAACTTTCCTTTATAGAAAAAGGAAATTCCCTTCAGAATTAATATTAATAATTCATTAAAAGAAAATACTGCTATTCTTTATAATATCGTTTTCAATCACAGAGATAAGGATATTATCTATATTTATACTGATATCTTTTCTACTGAAAAAGGAATAGATATAGGTATAGGTATAATCGTAATATAATCAAATAATCGAATTTCATATTAATAATAATTGAATATTAATAGCAATCAACTAGTATATAATGAAGAGCTTTATAAGATTATTAGAACTATTGAATATGCTAGTATAATTATCTATATTGGCAATAAATTCAAGATATATTTGGATAACCAAGTTGGTTTATATCGCTTAAAAACACTATCAGACCATCCTAGATAGACCTATTAGATTCAAGCAATCAAAATAGCGGAAATCATCAAAACAAAAGGAACTGAAGTATCTCTAAATTAGATTCCAGGATATACTTTAGTAGAAGGAAATAAGCTAATAGATAAATTAGCAAAAGAAGCAATCACAATATATTCTATCTCAAACGAAACAAGTTTTGGACTTCTAAATATAATGATCAAAGAATACAATTCAGATCAATAGCTTTCTACTCTCAATCAATACAAACTCAAATCAAATCAATCCCCTTTGACCTATTCAAAGCTATTTCCATAAAAAATAGAATCGAAAATCAAACTACCAAGCAAAATCAAGCAAAACACTGCTAGCGTATATTTTCAACTCAAATTAGGTTATGAATATATCAAATCTTATTTACATCGATTCAAACTCTCTAATAACAAATATATATATAATAATATTAAGGCTCCACAACACCTCCTTATTAGTTATCCCATATACAAAACAAAAAGAAAAGAAATATTCAAGAATATACCACTATCTAAGATCACTATACAATTCCTATTCCATACAAAAGTAAATATTGAATTAACCATTAAATTCATCAATATCACCAAAATCGCTATAAGAGCATAGCACCTAGCCAGAGCTTTTATATAAAACGAAATAAAGGAAGGAATAATAGTAGAAAAGGAGAAAGGAGAAGAGAATGAAGAAGAAGTAATTAGAAAAATAAGAGAGGGCTTTGATTTCCTTATAATTTCTTAATTTTCACAATTTTCTTATTATATACAATATATATAATGAGCGGGCACTGTTCCCCAGCATTTGTTTTTACTTCCCTAAATCGTATATATCCATTTTTATAGAATAAAAAGTTATCCGCTAGAGCCTCTAGAGGCCTAGCCGTCCTATATAGTCTTAGACTGAAGATGGACGTAAATGAAATCAATCAATCAATTACTTCCGAAAAGTTCAATAATGATAAATAAAATATTATAAAGTATTAAGATTAGTATATAATTTTTTGTAATATAATCAATTGCTATTTGACTATGGATTATGAAAATGAATCAGAGTTTCAGAAAATCATATTTCTTGTTAGCCTATTTTCTGGCTCTGCTTATATAAACAATCAGATATATTTTGATATAATTACAGATAATATATATAATTCCGACCTTTAGCCCTCTGGATAGCATATTATAGTAGATATCTAGTGTAAATTAAACAAGTAATATCAAACTTTAGATTTTTTACACAAAGCTTTTATAAATTACAATAAATATAAAATAAAGAAAATCCTATTTGATAACTTTATTATCGAATTCAAATAGCTTGCTATCAAATATAAAAAGACTATCAAATAACAAATCGCTAATCTTAAACTCAAAGTTTTATAAAAACTAATTGATACTTTAATTAACCATTCTAATAAATTTTCTACTATTGATATTAATGTATAAATAGTCTGATAATAAGATATTTATAATAATTTAAAAAAAAAGATTCATTTTGATAATCAATATAAAAATCAAAATATTAATTTTAGTAATTAGAAAAAACCTAATAAAAAAAAACCTATTATTGTTGTTATAATATTTATATCTAATCTTTCTAAAGATTCTATATAACTAAATACTACTTACTAAGACCAATAACCTTTATTATATTATAATAAAGAACAATATCTAAATCTTAATCTTTATTTTTATTATAAAAAGCCTAATTATATTAAATTTAATTATAAAGAAAAGTGATGTAATAATACAAAATATAATATTAATTCAGAAATTATATAATATCCTAATTATTCTCTTATTACGAATTAATATACTCCGAATATCCATTATTTTTCTGTTACCAATCATTATTACAATTCCGAACCTTATCGCAATATTTATAATCCTATTTACTAAAATACATTTCTATTTATTAATCATTTCTCGATTATTATAATACTATTTCGATATACCTCTCCAGTTCCTATTAGTAATAGAGATCTAGGCAGATTTGTTAAAGATTTTGTACATTCGAATAATAGCGGAAATTCAATTCCTCAATTAAATATATTAAAAAACTAATCTCGATTTATAATTGTAAATCGAGATTCTTTATAGAAAATTTGTTTTTATAAATTAAGAAATCGATTATATCTAAGAATTCTTTATATCTTAGAATAATAAATAGTAAATCTCTTAAAATCTCAATAGAAATTTTTCTTGCACCTAATATAATCATTCTATTTATTGGCTTAATAGATAATAAAGCCGTAGAATATGGGTTTATAAATAGAATCCTTATATCCAAGCTTGATATTCTTACACATCCCCTCCCTACTACCCGCAATCTATTACTTACAGACGGAAGGACTTCTGATATCCTATTTCAATATGTATTATTAGATCTATGGATTAACAATTATAAAGAAATTGGCTTATTCTATATTACCAATCTTTCTAATGCAAACCCTATAATCCTCGGTCTTCTATAACTTTAGCATTATAACCCTATCATTAATTAGGTAATAATAACTTTTAAGTTTATATCCACATATTGCTCTAAATATTGCTGCCTAATTAACTTTACTACAATTATCATCCCTGATTATAACAATATACCAATCTCAGTAGATACAGTACTCAATCCAATACTATATATATTTATTAAAAAGTTTATTTTGAAATCTATTTCAAAAAAATCTATCTCAACCTTATATTGTATCTTTGCCAAAAAAGTTATCAACAAAAGTTTCCAGACTCTCTCCTTTTCATTCTAAAATCAATCAATACTTTTGGAATACAATTCTCCAACTCTAATTGTGAAAAGGAATACTAATAGAAACCTTTATAATATAAATCCTATTAATCTAATACCATCCAACTCAAACCATTGTTATACTTACTAAATCAATAAAAAAACAGAAATCCATATCAAGATGATATTAAACTAGCCAATCCTGAAACCAACCCTAGCACAGATCATCACAGGCTTTAGGATATACAAAAGATTGCTACAAAACTAAAACGTTTTATCCTTATTGAACCCCCTATCGCTACAAAAACTCTTTAAGAAATTGATTAATACTTTACAAAATATCTAACAGAAAATGAATAATATAAAGTTCCTTATAACTAATAGTTTTATTCAATTCTGTAAAGATTAGGAAGTTTATATTACAAAAATAATCTAGAATAAATTAGATAGAGTTTGTGAATTATATTGTATAATAACAAACAATCCTATTCAACTATGTTGCAGTATTATGGAAAGCGATATTAAAAAGTTTATAGAAAAAACCGACCGACCTGTACCATTTATAATAGAGATTTAAAGTAAGCTACTATTTTAGCTTTGCGATTTGTTTATTGAGTTCTTACCTTTTCTTATTAATAAGCTTTCATTACAATACTCTTAGGATTACAAAATCAAAATCATACCAGGCAAAGAGTTCCTGTACAATAAAGATTATCTAATATTCCTAGTTGAGCTTTAAGTTATTTATAAATAGCTTGATGATAATCTAAATAAAGGATTTATTTGCAAATCTCATTTTTGATTAGCTATCTCACTTTTTCTAGTTGTAAAGTCTGGGAAGGGTATTCGAATTTGTTAGGATTATTGTAAATTGAATAATGTTATTATTAAGAATTATTATTTATTGTCATTGATTAAAGAAACCCTTAATACTTTATGCTATATTAAAGTTTATATTAAATTGGATATCATTATTATATTCAATAAACTATAAATCGCGGAAGGTTACAAATAAAAAACCATTTTTATAATTCGTTTCGATTTATTTGAATCCCTAATAATGCCTTTTGGTTTTTATAATACTCCTGTTTTGTTTTAAAATTATATCAATTATATTCTTTTTGATTTTCTGAATAAAAATTGTATAGTATATCTAGATAATATCTTGATTTACTCTAAGAATATTACAAATCATCGAAAGTAAATTCACAAAGTTATTTAGAAATTTATTGATATTGGATTACAAATTGATATTGATAAATATAAATTTGAAACAAGGAAAATAAAATATCTCGGTTTGATTATTATTTCTGATAATATTGAAATGGATTTTAATAAGGTTAAAACTATTTTTGAATAGAAATTGTTAATTAAACTAAAAGACCTTTAATACTTTTTAGAGTTTGCTAACTTTTATCGATATTTTATTTACAATTTTTTTAAAATTATAGAATTTTTAAATCATTTATTGAAAAAAAAGAATATATAGAATTGGATTACTAATTAAGAAAATACTTTTGAAAATCTAAAGCATATTTTTGTTTCTATTCCAATCCTTGTAATATTTAATTATTATCACTGCATAATTATCGAAATAAATACTTCTGATTAAACTATAGATAGAGTATTTTCTCAATATAACAATGAGGATTGATTATATCCAATTATATATTTTTTTTCAAAATATAGTATTACTGAATATAATTACAAAATCTATAATAAAAAACTACTAATTATTATCAAGTTTTTAAAAGAATAAAAACTTGAATTATATAAAACTCAAAAACTATTTGAAATCATTATTAATTATAAGAATTTAGAATACTTTATATCAATAAAAATATTGAATCAAAGATAAATTAGATAAACTGAATTTCTGGCTAGTTTCAATTTTCGTATTATATATAGACCGGGTTTTAAAATAATTCATTCTAATATACTAAATAGAAAAATAGAAGATCGCTTTATATATATTAATTCTAATAATAATTGAATCAAGAATCGCTTATAAATAATTCTTTTGAAAAGAATATTCAATATTGCTATATTCAAGAATCTCATTTGATAAATAAATAACAATATCAATCTTATTGTGGTGCTTATAGGTAT
Organism: Botrytis sinoallii; assembly: GCF_014898435.1. Lineage (NCBI taxonomy): Eukaryota > Fungi > Ascomycota > Leotiomycetes > Helotiales > Sclerotiniaceae > Botrytis > Botrytis sinoallii. The sequence continues at coordinate 2,251,450 of NW_024066037.1, forward strand.
AATTATTCCTAATACTGAAAAGCTAATTAATAATTTTATTAATAAAGTATACAAATTATTCGAATTAATTACTATTATGTATAAAACACTTCAGAATCCAATTACTCGCTATTAGCTATTATCAATTCAAAAAGATTTCTAAATTGCTTTTCAAGATTATAGATTAATTAATAATAAAATTTTCTATTACAATTATTTCTTTATTTCCCTTTTTACAAAACTTTACATTTAGATTATATACCGAATATATTCCACTGGTCCGGTAGGATATCCTAATCGAATTAAAACTATTGATTTTGTTTTCTGTATATACTAGTAGTTTAATATATTAAGAAAAATCGAAATTTATATATAAGTCTGTTAACTCTACTTTCAAATCAAAGCTTTCTATCTTGTTGTATCCGGATTCCTAGAATCCCTACTAATACTATTCTGCTCTTAATCCGATATCTCTATTGATTATATTACACCGTTACCAATCAGCAAATGTTATAATAAAAAGCATCAATATATTGTTACAGTTATTTACCATTTAATAAAAATGTATCATTTCATTTCGATTATAGGATTGTTCGTAGAGGAGCTTGCTAATCGATTTATCAAAAAAGTTTATTGCTTATACGGTACATCTGATAATATAATATCCAATAAAAATTTATAATTTATATTAGAATTCTGGAAGCATTTATCTAAATATCTATTAATCATTTTGAAATGATTCTTCTTATTCTATTCCAAATCTAATAAATAAATAAAGAGAATCAATATTATAATAAAATAATATCTTTAGGTTTTTATAAATTTTCATTAAGATGATTAATATAATTAATTTCCATTTGTAAAGTTTATATTTAATAATATTACCTTAAAAACTATCAGTATATCCCCATTCTTTACTAATTATGATTTTTACTTATATTTTGGTATTAAGTTCTTTTTACTTATTCCCTTATACCTATTATATCAATACAAATACGAATTCCTAAAAACCAACAAGATTGTAGATCGATTTGATATCATTCTAACAAAATTGAAAGCTCTAACTGCTTAATCTATTTAGAGATATAAAGATTATATTAATAAGACTTATATCACTATTTTTTTATATAAAGAAAGTAATAAAGTATAGATTAGGGTTAGGGTTAGGGTTAGGGTTAGGGTTAGGGTTAGGGTTAGGGTTAGGGTTAGGGTTAGGGTTAGGGTTAGGGTTAGGGTTAGGGTTAGGGTTAGGGTTAGGGTT